>NW_028318658.1:310524-621049 GCF_062004578.1 Staurois parvus | reverse complement strand
AGAGATGGCCAGTCCATTCCTGACAGTACCCCCCCTCAAGGAGCGGCCTCAGGACGCTCCAAACAGTCCTAGCTGGGAAAAATGTTCCACCGCCCGGGTCTGGTAACTGGCGGGATATCAAAGACTGGCACACCGGGCAGGACTCCGGGCAGCGGTACATCGGGCTGGACTCCGAGCAGAGGCACATCGGGCTGGACTCCGGGCAGAGGCACACCGGGCAGAGGCACACCGGGCAGAGGCACACCGGGCTGGACTCCGGGCAGAGGCACATCGGGCTGGACTCCGGGCAGAGGCACATCGGGCAGAGGCACATCGGGCTGGACTCCGGGCAGAGGCACATCGGGCCGGACTCTGGGCAGAGGCACATCGGGCAGGACTCCGGGCAGAGGCACATCGGGCAGGACTCCGGGCAGAGGCACATCGGGCAGGACTCCGGGCAGAGGCACATCGGGCAGGACCCCGGGCAGAGGCACATCGGGCTACCAGGCGAAGCAGCAGGCAGCGGGCCCCCGGGCGGGGCGACAGGCACCGGGCCCCCGGGCGGGGCGACAGGCCTCGGGCCCCCAGGCGGAGCGGCGGGCGCCGGACCCCCAGGCGGAACTACAGGTCTCGGGCCCTCAGGCGGGGCGACAGGCATCGGACCCCCAGGCGGGGCGACAGGCATCGGACCCCCAGGCGGGGCGACAGGCATCGGACCCCCAGGCGGGGCGACAGGCCTCGGACCCCCAGGCGGAACTACAGGTCTCGGGCCCTCAGGCGGAGCGACAGGCATCGGACCCCCAGGCGGGGCGACAGGCATCGGACCCCCAGGCGGGGCGACAGGCATCGGGCCCCCAGGCGGGGCGACAGGCATCGGGCCCTCAGGCGGGGCAACAGGCATCGGGCCCCCAGGCGGGGCGACAGGCGCCGGACCCCCAGGCGGAGCTACAGGTCTCGGGCCCTCAGGCGGAGCGGCGGGCGCCGGACCCCCAGATGGAGCGACAGGTCTCGGGCCCTCAGGCGGAGCAACAGGTCTCGGGCCCCCAGACGAAGCGGCGGGCATCGAGTCACCAGGCACGACAGTGGGCACCGAGTCGTCTGGCAAGACTGCGGGCACCGAGTCAACTGGCGGAACAGCGGGCATCGAGTCAACTGGCGGAACAGCGGGCACCGAGTCGTCTGGCAAGACTGCGGGCACCGAGTCGTCTGGCAAGACTGCGGGCACCGAGTCGTCTGGCAAGACTGCGGGCACCGAGTCGACTGGCGGAACAGCGGGCACCGAGTCGTCTGGCGGAACAGCGGGCATCGAGTCAACTGGCGGGACTGCGGGCACCGAGTCGTCTGGCAAGACTGCGGGCACCGAGTCGTCTGGCAAGACTGCGGGCACCGAGTCGTCTGGCAAGACTGCGGGCACCGAGTCGTCTGGCAAGACTGCGGGCACCGAGTCAACTGGCGGAACAGCGGGCATCGAGTCAACTGGCGGAACAGCAGGCACCGAGTCGCCTGGCAAGACTGCGGGCACCGAGTCAACTGGCGGAACAGCAGGCACCGAGTCGTCTGGCAAGACTGCGGGCACCGAGTCGTCTGGCAAGACAGTGGGCTCCGAGTCAACAGGCACGACAGTGGGCACCGGGTCATCAGGTATCGGATTGTCTGGCTCGACAGCGGGCATCGGGTCACCAGGTATGACAGCGGGCACTGGGTCACCAGGCATCAGGTCATTTGGCTTGCCAGCGGGCACCGTGTCATCTGGCAAGGCAGTGGGCACCGGGTCACCAGGTATGACAGCGGGCTCTGAGTCAATTGGCACGACAGCGGGCACTGGATCAGGTACCGGATCATCTGGATCAACAGCAGGCATCGAGTCAACTGGCCTAATAGGATCGTCGGGCTGGATCAGTTCATCATGCTGAGTAGCGGCATCAGGCTGAATGCAGGCATCAGGCTGAGTAGAGGCTTCAGGCTGAGGAGAGGCTTCAGGCTGAGGAGAGGCTTCAGGCTGAGTAGAGGCTTCAGGCTGAGGAGAGGCATCAGGCTGAAGAGAGGCATCAGGCTGAAGAGAGGCATCCGGCTGAGTAGAGGCTTCAGGCTGAGTCACGGAAGGCAGGTTCACCGGTTTGGATACTGGCAGGATGGTATTGGTTGGAAAGAATTTTCGCTTTTTTCTGGTTTTAACTACTGGAGCACTGCAAGTAAACGCAGGTCTGCAAACGAATGGAGCAGCTGGAGACAGAGAAAAACTGGAGGATGGAACAGGAGAGGGAGCAGTTGCTACAGAGGGCTTTTTTACAGGGTTAAAGGCAGGATAGGTGCAGCGAGTGGGAACAGGGTACTGACATGCGGTAGATAGCCAAGTATACTGGGCTGTAACTGGAGGAGCTGGTGGGAATACAGGAGTAGAGTTAGAAGCAGGACTGGGTTTTTGTAAGCTGACTGAGGCTGGGTGCAACAAGTCTGTCCATGTCTGCAGTAGGGGTTGAACAAAGCTGAGCTTACACAAAGCCTGTCTGGTCAATGACTGCACTGCGTTTATACAATCTCTTAGTGTCTGTGGTGAACATGTGGAATAACGCTCCAGAAAGTAACCCACATCATCCTCTAATAACCACACCAGGGACTCAACCTGGTCTGCACTAAATGGTGGCAAAAATTCATCCCTGCATTCGGGGGAACCAGATGAAACCAACTCAACACAAACCTGAATCAATGGCTGCACCATAGAGAAATCTGTGCCCTGATCTACTAGAACATGAGCGAGCCGTATACATTCTAGCAGTTCATCCCGGGGATACTCCTTCAGAGTCTGATAAGCATACTCTCTGTCATCAAGCACTAGCAGAGATAAATACTCAACCTCATCCAGATCCATCCTTCCCATCAACAAGCCAAGATGGCTTCCCTGTGCAGCCACTTCTGGTCAGGATTGGCCTTGGTGTAATGTCAGGGCTCCCAGGTGTGACCAGAGATGTGTGACTGACGCAGGGAAACGCAGACCTCAGATATGTTATAAACAATATAATTTATTAACACTAACAATACAAACATAAACGCAGTGCAATACTAAAACATAATACAGTGCAAACAATCCAAACCAAACCACCCACAGATAACAGTACATACAAGCAAGCGTCGTCAGGCAGGCCGGGTCAATATCAATAGGGCAGGTAGGTACAGGGGGAGCAAGCGGAGATTGGTCAGGGTCACAAGCCAGGGATCAGAACAGGTAGCAAGCAGCGTGGTACAGAGGGTCAGACAGAGGGATGGTCAGGAGCGAGCCGGGATCAGAGCAGGAGAAGTCAGCAGCGGTTCAGAAACAGGATGCAGGACAGAAACAGGATGCAGGACAGAAACAGGATACAGGGCCCAGGACAAACACACACCAAGGCAGAGTCTGTGGGTCTGGCCATCCCTTAAATACCCCAGCATAATCAGTTACAGGTGTTAGCTGGCTGCAAAGTTGAGTCTCTGATTGCTGGGAACACCCGCTGGCCAGCCCTAGTACTGCAGATCAAAAGGCAGGTGAGTCCCACCATAGCTGGCCAGTCCATTCCTGACAGCAATGGTGGGACTCACCTGCCTTTTGATCTGCAGTACCAGGGCTGGCCAGCGGATGCTCCCAGCAATCAGAGACTCAACTTTGCAGCCAGCTAACACCTGGAACTGATTATGCTGGGGTATTTAAGGGATGGCCAGACCCACAGACTCTGCCTTGGTGTTGTGTTTGTCCTGGGCCCTGTATCCTGTTTCTGTCCTGCATCCTGTTTCTGAACCGCTGCTGACTTCTCCTGCTCTGATCCCGGCTCACTCCTGACCATCCCTCTGCCCGACCCTCTGTACCACGCTGCTTGCTACCTGTTCTGATCCCTGGCTTGTGACCCTGACCATCCCTCTGCCTGACCCTCTGTACTACGCTGCTTGCTACCTGCTGAACCTGGCCTGTGACCCCGACCAATCTCCGCTTGCTCCCCCTGTACCTACCTGCCCTATTGATATTGACCCGGCCTGCCTGACGACACTTGCTTGTATGTACTGTTATCTGTGGGTGGTTGGTTTGGTTGCACTGTATTATGTTTTAGTATTGCACTGCGTTTATGTTTGTATTGTTAGTGTTAATAAATTATACTGTTTATAACATATCTGAGGTCTGCGTTTCCCTGCGTCAGCCACACACCTCTGGTCTCACCTGGGAGCCCTGACACCCACTGTCACTTAGGGGTCTATTACACCACAAGCTCACATCAGCTCTCACTCACCCCGACAGCGGCTCCAGGCTTGGATGTAGGTCCTTCACATCAGCTCAGTCCTGGGGGGGAGTCCTCTGGGTCTCCGATGCTGTGCTTCGCTTTTTTCTCTAAACTTCGCCCCAGGGACGCAGGGTGGGTCTTCTGGTATTCCCGGGTCTCCCTGGCCCAGGATCAATCAGCCGGCCGAGGGTTATATTCAGCAGCAAGCCGGGGGTTATGAGCCCTAAAAAGCCGGTAACAGAGGAGCAGCAGCTCCCTGTCATATCAGGACGCCGGCCGGTCTCTGATTTCCCCCAGAGATCCTCCGCGGCTGGTCACGTGCGCCCTCCACGTCACCTCACTTCCCAGCCGCTTGGATCTCTCTCTCTACACAGCGCCGGGGGAACCGGCGCGTCTCTACAGCCTCCGTCTCACGGCCATCCCCGGCTCTCCAGGCTCAGCTCCACTGCCCTCCAGACTCCGGTGAGGCGGTTTCTTTAGCGGGTCCCTAGGGAGGTCGGGAAGCGGGTCCTAGCAGCGAGCTAGAGCCACTCGCTCCCCGCAGCCGCCATGTTCAGGCTCCTCCCCTGACGAGTGAGAGCACTACTTTCTGGACTCTGACAGATGCCATCCTATCTTAAGGATGCTCAAGATGTTATAGATTTGGTAGAACTGAGAGAAGTCTCTAACAATACAATATTGGTAACAATTGACGTAAATTCCCTCTATACTAATATCAAACATGAGGATGGAATTAGAGCAGTGAAATGGGGTCTAAAAAAATGTTCGGATCTGCATATTAAACAAAGAAAATTTATTATTAAATTATTAGAGTTCTGTATGAACAAAAATTATTTTTGGTATGAGGGTAGTTTCTTTGAACAAAAGAAAGGAGTAGCAATGGGCGCAAAATTTGCGCCCAGTCTAGCGAATATCTTTTTAAGTAAATGGGAGGAAAATGTAATTTTTAATAAAAAATGGGAAGGGTTAGTTTTATGGAGAAGATACATTGATGACATTTTATTGATTTGGGATGGTCCTATGGATTCACTAAAGGATTTCATTACAGTAATAGAGAATAATGAATATGAGTTGGAGTTCTCAGTTAGTATGAATAAATGTTCGGTGAATTTTTTAGATCTTAATATATTTATAGAAAATAATATGATTTTTACTAAAACTTATTTCAAAGAAACCGATAGGAATGGGTATATACCCACCCATAGTTGTCATCATCCCACATGGATCAATGGGATCCCTAAAGGACAATTTTTAAGAATTCTCAGAAACTGTACACGTTTAAAGGAATATATTGAGCAAACAGAAATTATCAAAAAAAGATTTGTGGAGAAAGGCTATAACTCAGAGGTATTAGAAAAAATAAGATTTGAAGTGAGTAAAAATTATATAGGAAATAAGAAATTTAAACCTATAAAAAAGAATAATAACAATAAAAGAGTAGAATATGCGTTCATTTCAGGATACAGTAATCAATATAAGGAAATGGAATCTGTAGTCAATAAATATTGGCCCCTACTCAAGAAGGATCCAATTTTGGGACCTAATATTCCGGCTAAACCTTCCTTTATTTATAGGAAAGCAAGAAATTTAAGAGATGTTTTAGTTAAGAACATTATTTCTCCTCCCATAGTAAACAAAAAACATATGTTTGATTTTCTTGGGTTTTATCCCTGTAAAAAATGTCTTATATGTAAAACTACCAATACCAGGACTACGGTGGTTTCAAAGTTTATTTCATGTAGTACGGGTATTAGTTTTAATATTAAGAATTTTATTACTTGTACCACCCCCTATGTCACTTATTTATTAGAATGTTTGTGTCACTTACAATATGTAGGTAGAACGAAGAGGCCATTACATAAAAGGTTGAGTGAACACATCAATAATATTAAAAAGGGTAAAAAAGATCATTGTCTTTTGATACACTTCAGAGATCATCATAACTGTGACCCTAGTGGCCTAAAATTTAGTGGAATTGACACGGTTGATACGCACTGGAGGGGAGGTGATAAAATCATAGCCCTTTCAAAAAATGAGACCTTTTGGATCTATGACTTACAAACATTGAGACCAAAAGGTTTAAATCTAGATCTAGATCTGAACTGCTTTATTTCGAATTTTTGATTTTTATTAGGGAGATATGGGGATCAGGTTGATGGAGTTTTGAATATAGTTGTTTCAACATGTAAATTATATAATGGAAAGACAGGGGGATTATGTTGGAGTGTTCCAAAATATTTTAATAAGTTTATGTATATACATATAAATTTGGATACCAATTTTTTGAATAATGAATTAGGATATAGGTTATTTGTAATTTAATGATTATTAATTTTAGTCGATTTTAGTTGCTGAATTCAGTATTGATGAATATATGGTATGCCAAATTATGTATAGATTCATTATATATATATATATTTATTATATGAAAGAAAATTTTTTTTTATATAATATATTTTAATATATGGGTAGGGTATAGTGAAAAATTAATTTGTTTATTAGAAGTAATATGTGAGTATGTATTTATATCCGATTTTTATGTCCATTGGATATTATATTTATTGGATATATGTATATATATATATTTCTTTTATGTATATTTTGTAAAATGTATATCCTAATATATGAAAAATTAATAGGTTTATTGTAATATTTTAATATGAATTTATATTTTATTTTATGGGTATTTTTAGTATTAAGATTAGACCCCTTGAGGTTAATAGATTTTTTTACACATGATTTCTTCTGTTACTGAAAGATTACTAAGTTGTATATTTGTTTTAGAGTAGTTTTATTTATTAATTTACTAATGTATGAATTATGTGTGTGGATATATATTATTTTAACCACAGACATGAATTATATGGATTTTAAAAAATATTAGTAGATGTAATAGTTCCGCATTTGAAATCCCGTATGTAGTATTGTAATATCCCGGTACATAGGACTGGAATGTGAGGGCACCATTCCCCTCTCTAATATGGCGGCTGTTGTTCGGACGCTATAGGGAGGAGCACTATAAATAGAACTGTCTAGCTTGGCGTCCGTATCCCTTATGATTAAGTCGATGACGAAACGCGTCAAGGGCTGTGACGTCAAGACGCATACAGGAACCGGAAGTCGACCGGCGGCCATTTTGCAAAAGGGAAAAAGAGGATAAAGACTGTGTGTTGGTCCCTGGATGTTCCCTGGATGGTAGCTTGGCGGTTTTTATGGTATTTAAAGCGGTTTTGAATTATTTGAAATGTGAGCAGTTTTAATAAAGTTTCTCTGTACATTACTTTGGCGGTATTACACTATTTGTCCCTCATATGCTTTCTATCTATATGGTGCCAATGATATGGAGATATGGAAAATCCTGCTGGAATAGTGCCCTGAATACAGTGGAATCTGGGGGAGCACTTTAGGAGGATCCCATCCATAGGATAATTATTGAAAGCAGGTTTATGGAGGAGTGTTGGTAAGGGTATATATTCCTTACTACAATAGAAGTGGCACAGTGTGGATTTGTTTTTGGAGCACTGGAAGAGTGATTCACAGTACACAGTGTTTTGCACTAATTTATTTTATATATTATATTTTTAATTAATTAAGTTGATTCACTTGGTTCACTTTTTACACTAATTACTTAAAAAATAAATTATATTTTTATGTGGATAATCACCAGAGTGTTGTCACGAATATTTCATTATATTATAAAGATAATACACTATGTGATATTTTCTTTTTGTTTGAGGTTTATCGTGAGAAAGGAAGGATTGGAAGGATTTCTCAGTTTTATTTTTTATATTTATATTTTTTGGAATTTTTTGGATTTATATTAATTTTGCTTGGACTTTTTTTTGGGACTTTTTTTTACTTTTTTTAATTTCTTTTGGAATATTGATATATAGTTGCTTTATGGGGTGAATTGTACAAGTATTTATCTATTTATGTAATTTTGGCACATTTTCATATTGCTAATCTGTATGACCTATCTCCCTAAATTATTGTATTTATTTCGCGTTTTACCAGTTCCAGTACCTTCGAATATATTGCGTATCCATCAGCGAAAACCTTTGTCCTTCATTTGGAGTTCTTCTCGACCCAGAATTAGTAAACATATCTTATTTGCGCGAAGGAGTGAGGGTGGGTTGTCTGTCCCAAATCTCCAGTCTTATTATCTGGCAGCTAATATTGCCCCCCTAGCTCATATTCATGCATCTCACCATTTCCCCTTGTGGGCTGCTGTAGATTTGTTGGACTCCCACCCGATACCACTCTCCTCTTTGCCATGGCTTCCTTTTTCTCATCGTCCATATACCCTTAGCCCCTACGCTGACGCTTTCGCTTTGTCTTTGGGATTCTATCAAATATTCTGCTGGCCTTATTTCTGCCCATCTACTGTTGTTACGTCTGTTACATAACCCGTTATTCCCTCCAGGTCGGGACAATCCTAGGCAGTTTGCCTAGTGGCAAACACATGGTTTTTATGTTGTACATTCGCTGCTATCTCCCACACGAATACTTACCTTTGAAACTCTGCGCTCTTCCTATAATATTCCTTTGCGGGAACATTTTGGTTACCTTCAACTTCGTCACTTTATTAATACGCTAATATGGACGCATTCGGGACCTTACCGTCTGTCCCCCTTTGAAAGACAGTGCAGACATAAACCCCATGCTCCGGGTTTGATTTCCTTGGTTTACGCTTCCATTATTTCTTATAGAACTCCTCCGGTTCGTTCCTATCATCAGCGTTGGCAGTCGGAACTAGGGGGGACTTTGGATCAACAGGATTGGCAGACCATGACCCAAGCATTATCTAAATGTTCTAGGAATGTCATCATCCTCGAAAATGCCTACAACATTTTTTATCGATGGTATTATACGCCTGCTCGTCTAGCTAGTTTTATCCCTACATATTCTCCGGCTTGTTTTCGGCGATGCCAACAATTGGGTACTATGGTCCAAATCTGGTGGACTTGCCCTAAAGTTAGCAGATTGTGGATTAGGGTGTATGCCCTTCTCCGCACTATGCTTCACACAGACATTAAGCGTAACCCGTACGAAACGCTTCTATTTAAACCACTGGAGGGCCTTCTCCGTCCTGAACGGCAGCTGGCATCACACCTATTTATGGCTACTAAATTGACAATTGCAAGGGCTTGGAAGACTCCTCTCCTCAGCTTCGAGGCTGTCAAAAACCGGATGAACTTCATAATGGTTAATGAAAAACTGATGGCTATACTGTTGGATACCCATACAAAATTCCTGCAGATATGGTGTGCCTGGCTGGATTTAGCCCAACCATCGAGATTTGACCAGTCCCTTCTGTCAATATGAGGATCGATTCTGCTGTGATCGCCCTGGAGCCCTTTTATGATTGTTTTTGTCTTTTTTTTTTTTTTGTCTTTGTCCTCGTCTTTTCATCGATTGTCCTTCTCTAGTCTTCTGTCTAATCTGTTCTTATGCCTATTGTAATGATTGTGATCATTGCTCTGCTCTGTGCTACATCTGCAATACTACCTATGCAACCTGGACTCCTTTGAGAGCCCAATGTCTGGAATATATACAGTTGTGTCCAAAATTATTCAACCCCCAATGCTGTAAAGGGGTTTAGGGACTATAGTGTACATTTGGAATTGTATTCAGAATCAAATCCTACAAGGACGTTGTAACTACCCAAATGCAACTAAAATGACATCAATTGTTTATGTAATACAGTAGTAAATGGTTCTTATGTGGTTTCTTCATTGCCACAATTATTCAACCCCTTAAAGACTACCACTCTGAAGAACAGAGGTTCATACAGGTGCTTTCCATCAGGTATTGAAAACACCTGTGGATGTCACCGAGCAGCAATCAAGCATAATAAGCACCAATTAGGCAGCTTTAAAATGACTGTGATACTCAGCTCCTTCTAGACATTTACTGGTGTGGTTACAAACATGGTGAAGGCAAGAGAATGGTCCAGGAAGACAAGAGAAGAGGTGATTTCTCTTCACAGGAAGGGCAATGGCTATAAGAAGATTGCAAAGATGTTAAACATACCAAGAGACACCTTAGGAAGCATCATTCGCAAATTCAAGGCAAAGGGCACTGTTGAAACGCTACCTGGTCGTGGCAGAAAGAAGATGCTGACTTCGACTGCTGTGCGCTACCTGAAGCGTAGAGTGGAGAGAAGTCCCCGTGTGACTGCTGAGGAACTGAGAAAAGATTTGTCAGATGTGGGTACAGAAGTTTCAGCCCAGACAATAAGACGCACACTGCGTAATGAAGGCCTCCGTGCCAGAACTCCCAGGCGTACCCCCTTGCTGTCTCCAAAGAATAAGAAGAGTCGACTGCAGTATGCCAAAAGCCATGTGGACAAACCACAAAAGTTGTGGGATAGTGTTCTGTGGACTGATGAAACAAAATTAGAACTGTTTGGGCCCATGGATCAACGCTATGTTTGGAGGAGGAAGAACAAGGCCTATGATGAAAAGAACACCTTGCCTACTGTGAAGCATGGTGGAGGGTCAATCATGCTTTGGGGCTGTTTTGCTTCTGCAGGTACAGGGAAGCTTCAGCGTGTGCAAGGTACCATGAATTCTCTTCAGTACCAGGAGATATTGGATGGAAACGTGATGCAGTCCGTCACACACCTGAGGCTTGGGAGACGTTGGACCTTTCAACAGGACAATGATCCCAAGCATACCTCCAAGTCCACTAGAGCATGGTTGCAGAGGAAAGGCTGGAACATTTTGGAGTGGCCATCGCAGTCACCAGACTTAAATCCGATTGAGAACCTCTGGTGGGACTTAAAGAAAGCAGTTGCAGTGCGCAAGCCTAAGAATGTGACTGAACTGGAGGCCTTTGCCCATGAAGAATGGGCGAAGATACCCGTAGATCGCTGCAAGACACTTGTGTCAAGCTATGCTTCACGTTTAAAAGCTGTTATAACTGTAAAAGGATGCTGTACTAAGTACTAAGATTGAATGTCACTTGGGGGTTGAATAAAACTGATAATGCTGTGAGCACAGAAAAGACATTTGTGGTTATTTCATTATAACTGTTATGTTATATTTGTCTGACCTACAAGTGCCTCTTTAATGTAAATGTAAGCAAGATGACTGAATGATCAAAAGCAATGTCAAACTGGCCAAAACACTCAATTTCAGTGGGGGTTGAATAATTTTGGACACAACTGTATTGTCATTTGGAGCGGCTTCATTTCATGCCTCTCCTGTTTTCTATACACTGATATAACAAAACTTTCTCTTAGGGTTTGCATTATCATTGACCTCCAAATGTTTGCTCATCGTCTCCCCCCTACTCCTTTTTTTTTTTCTTTTCTCCCCTTCCCCGTCTTCTCATCCATGGCACTTAAATACTCAGTTAAAGCTTATGTCTCTACCAATAGATGCGCTGAAATATTTCGCAATTGCCCTGTATGTTTCATATTTGTTGGTCAATGTGTATGTTTCTCGAATGTTTGTTTATCTGTGCTTATTCTATAATAAAACCCTTTGTAAAAGAAAGACACTCGAAAATGAAAGTGAAAAAATTATGCAGCAGGCTAGTCCATTTTTCTGAAATTTCATTGCAACAACTCAAAATGGTACTGGTACTCCCCGAGCTCCTGGACAGTCTGAGGTGCAACCTATCAGTGTCTGATGGACCGAAACATGAGGTGTTCTATTGGATTCAGGTCAGGCGAGCGTGGGGGCCATTCAATGGTATCAATTCCTTCATCCTCCAGGAACTCCTGCTCTCTACCTCGGTGTGTGGTGTCTCCAGCCGGGAAACACACAGCTTCTGTCATCTTCCTGCACGGATCAGGTGATTCTGGTCAAGGACTCAGATCATGGATACGGGAAGTCTTGAAGAAAGATCTGGCCTTTAAGCACAAAAAAGTTATTTTTCCAACAGCTCCAGCCCAAGCTATTAAGCCTGCAGGTTACCCCAGTGACACAGCATTACCAGAGGAACAGGAGCCCTATACACAGGCTGAGCACCTGATCCATCCTTAAGGGGACCTCTGGATTCAGCAGATCTCTTTTGCATTCCCTATGGCTTGATGACTACACCACAGAAGAAAAGTTCACCGGATCAACCTGCCCATCTACAGATACCTTGATGGTTTATATTATATGCGCATTATCCATGCGCTTCCGGGGAGTGCGCACTTTAACTATTGGTTGGTGTCACAAGTCTATCTGCTGCTGATTTCATTATCCTGGGATTTTATTTACATTTTTATATTTGAACTTTATCAGCGGACATTCATAATAGTATATTGTTCTGTGCTGGAAATCGTTTACCAATTTCATACCTTTTAGCACTACACCCCTATTATACTGTATCCTCCAGGAACTGCCTGCATATTCTTGGCACATGAGGCCAGGCATTGTTGTGCACCAGAAGGAACCTAGGGCCCACTGTACCAGCGTAGGGTCTGACAATGGGTTCAAGGATTTCAACCCAATACCTAATGGCAGTCAGGGTGACATTGTTTAGCCTGTAGAGGTCTGTGCGTCCCTCCATGGATATGCCTCCCCAGACCATCACTGACCCACCACCTAAACAGTCATGCTGAATGATAGTACATGCAGCATAATGTTCTCCATGGCTTCTCCAGACCCTGTCACATGGGGTGAACCTGCTCTCATCTGTGAAAAGCACAGGGCGCCAGTGGCAGACCTGCCAATTCTGGTGTTCAATGGCAAATGCCAATTGAGCTCTATCCTGCTATTACAGAGAAGCCAGCACATAATTACATAGTTAGTCTGGCCGAAAAAAGACAAAAGTCCCTCCAGTTCAACCATTAACCTCCTTAGCGGTATTCCCGAGTGTAGCTTGGGGTAAAATTTGAGTACCAAGAGCGGTAACCCCGAGCTACACTCAGGCTTACCATGCGGTGTTGCTCAGGGAGTCCCTGCAGCACTTACCTTGTCCTTCGCTCCCACGATGTGTCCCCTGCAGCGTCCCCGGCCATCTCCTCCGGCCCATGCTGGCATCCGGCTTCCGTGTTCCGGTCCCTGTGACATCGGAACGTACGGGCGACGGAACCGGCGGCAAATTTGAAATTTTTTAAAAATGTCATTTTTTTAAAAATGATTATTACATAGTAAAACATTGCTGTTTCAATGCATTTCACATACATTTTGTCCCTACTGCTTTGTCCTGTGCCCTGCCTGCATTTTGACTGTTCTTTCTGCCTGGAAACTTAGAAAAGTCCATGGCGTCCAAAAAGCGTCCCTTTACGTCAAAAGCGGTTTTAGACCGGCTAGAGAACGGCGATAGTAAATCAGAACCACTTGCAGAATTGAGTGATAATGATTCGTGGGGGAAACACTGAAAATGATTTTGCGACTTTGCTCAGCGATGTGCGAATTTGCCTCTGTATTTTAAATTTCAGTGTTTTTGGTTTGATTATATTATTGAATTAAATTTATTATTATTATATTATTATTTTTTATGATTATTTATTATATTATAATTTATGATTTCGTGTTTCAAATTTTATCCTACCCGGGATGTTTACTAGACTCTTGTTCGTACAGATTTCAGTGAGTTATTCCTAAAAATTACAGCCTACAATAAAAAACTACATATTTCCATGCAAAAAAATGGTACCGCTTTCAGCACAAAAAATCGGAAATATTCATACCGCCGAGGAGGTTAATAAAAAAAAAAGTTAGAATCCTATACGCACAGTTGATCCAGTGGAAGTCAGAAAAACCCAGCAAAGCATGGTCCAATTTGCTCCTGCAGGGGAAAAAATTCCTTTCTAATCCCCCGAGAGGCAATCAGATATTCCCTGGATCAACTTTACGTATAAATATTAGTATCCAGTTATATTCTGTGTATGCAAGAAAGAATCCAGGCCTTTTTTAACCGCTTCCCGCCTGCCGGCAATGTACTGCGGAAGAGCAACAGCTACAGGCAAAGCGAAATACCCATACGTCGCTCTGGCTGTACTAACATAGGGGTCATGGGACCTGGTCATCATGTGATTGCTATGCGATCACATGATCACAATGTAAGTAAAGCTGTTATGAATTAATCTCATTCATAACAGCTCATCTTCTCTTCCTAGTGAGCTGTGATTGGTCCACAGCTGTCACATGATACATGGGGTCAATCACAGCACCCTGTACCATGTGACCATCTCCAGCCAATCACAGATCACTATCCTGAGCTGTCAAAACTTAACTCATTCATGACAGTTCATGTTGAGAATTAAAAAAAAAAATTTTTTTAAGAGTTTTTTGCGAACCGCTTACCCACATTTTGCAGGCGAGCAGCAGCTCTTGGCAACGTAATCTTGCGTCACTTCCTATTTTGGGGTGTGAACGCACCTGCGCCCCCAGCTGCTCCCCCCACCCATCGGTCCAGGGAGAGGAGTGAGAACACCGCACCGAGTAAATGCACTACATTTTACACACACGTTAGATTAGCACATTTAACCCTGTGATCGTCTCGTTTAACCCTTTGATAACGCCGTAACGCAGTCAGTGCCATTAGTGCAGTGTCAGTATATAGAATTTTTTACTGTTCACTGTTGTACTGCCACTAGCGACATTTAACATCAGGGTTAGTTAGCACCCCACCCAGCCAGGGTCAGCTAGCGTTAGATTGCCCGCACACTATCACACTCATGCTATAGGTCGCTGATCACCCCCATTACTAGTTTTTGTACGGATCAAGATATTGATCACGTACAGAACTATACCAGTGCCTCCTTTGCATAGTGTCCACAAATATGCAGAGTTAGCAGGATCGGCCCAGTTCGCTGTCAGCACTAGCCTTTAGCCCATCTGTTGTTTTTCACGGAAGATTTGTACCAATTGATTGTGGGCCAAAAGCAATTTATATGCACAACAATACATCACGGCACACCCAAATTCAGCTCCCCCCCCTCCTGCTGCCTTTCACAGTTTTCCTGGGTTCTCCTGTCCCACAGGGGAATCCGAGAATGCAGCTGGCAGTTCTGCTGGCTGACTATAGTGCTGGTAAAGACCAGAATGGCTCCAATCATCTCTATAGTCTAAGAGACCGGAAACTACGAGCATTTTATCACTTCAGTTCGCAGGATATAAACAGTGCCATTTTTAAATTGGGAAAGCATCTGATCGCACCAATCTTGGTGAGATTAGATAATGTAAAAGCAGAGAAGAGATCTACAGTCTGATAGACCCCAGATTTCTCAAAAAAGAATATATGACAATGCCCATTGGAGTTATATGGGATAATTGCAACCCTTGTGATAGCATTAAAAGTGCTAAAAAAATGAAAGGGACAGTGTAAAAAAAAAAACAAAAAACAAAATAACTAAAAAAAAAAAAAAAAAAAAAAGCACCCTTGCTTCTCTGCAAGCGTGCACCTGCATGCACAAGCGTTGACCCTGTGCCGGTATGTACACAGCAGTTGCACCATGCATGTGAGGTATCGCTGCGACTGTCAGATCGAGGACAGTAATTCTAGCACTAGAACTCCTGTGTAAATATAAATTGGTGACCTGTAAAGGCTTGTAAAGCATCACTTATTGATAATAAAAATGTATGTAATTTGTCGCCATTGCACAGGCATGCTCAGTTTTAAAGCATGTCATGTTTGGTATCTATTTACTCAATATAACATCATCTTTTATATTTTAGCAAACAATTGGGCAATATATTGTGTTTTGAAAAATTGTTGCGCAAATACTGTGTGACGGAAAACATTTCAACACCAAACATTTTATTTTCTAGTGCCTCTGCTTTAAAAAAATATATTATGTTTGGGGGTTCAAAGTAATTTTCTAGCAAAAAAACTGTTTTTTCTTGTCAACAAAAAGTGTCAGAAAAGGCTTGGTCTTCAAGAGTGGGTGATGTGTGGCATAAGCTTCTAATGTTGGCCCTGAAATGCCAGGATAGTAGAAGCAACCCCCCAAATCACCCCTTTTTGGAAAATAGACATTTAGATAGATATTTGCTAAGAGACATGGAGAGTGCTTTGCAGATATCATTTGTTGCCACATGTTTTATGAAATACAAAGAAAGAAAACAAAAAAAAATATTTTTTATTTTTCAAAACCCTGTGACAAAAATGAATGTGTAAATGACTCACCATGCCTCTTACCAAATTCCTTGTGGTGTCTTCTTTCCAAAAAGGGGTCATTTGGGGGGGGGGGGGGGTGTACTATCCTGGCATTTTAGAGCCTCCAAAACTGTGATAGGTAGTGGGGAAGTGATATGGGGAAATAAACCCTTTGAAAGCCTGGAGGTGGTCATTGGATTTTGGGGGCTTGTATGTACCTAGGCTGCCAAAAAGTCTCTCACATGTGGTATCCCCATACTCGGAAGAAGTAGGAAAATGTGTTTTGGGGTGTTGTTCCACATATACCCATGGCAAGCATGAGCAATATATCATTAAAATGACAACTATGTGTAAGGAAAAAAAAATGATCATATTCAAAAAATTTGTGGCAAAAAATAAAATGTTTCATGGACTCAATATGCTTTTCTGCAAAATCCTTGGGGTGTCTACTTTCCAAAAATGGGTCATTTGGGGGGGGGGGGGGGGGGTGTACTGCCCTGGCATTTTAGCACCTCAAGATATGTGATAGGCAGTCACAAAGTAATATATATACCATAGTTTTTAGAAGCTATACCTTTCACACAAACCAATTAATATACATGTATTGAGATTTTTTTTATACCAAAGACATGTAGCAGAATATATTTTAGACTAAATATATTTATATAAAAAATATTTTTTGCGCATAAACACTAAATGTATGCGCAAAAAATAAAAAACCACAGAGTCGATCAAATACCACCAAAAGAAAGCTCTATTTGTGTGAAAAAAAGGACATAAATTTCTTTTGGGTACAGCATTGTACAACCGGGGTAAATCCTCAGGAGGACAAGTGGTTAAAGCAATCCACTGAGCTGGGCAGAAGCATCTCTTGAGGGAGTCTATTCCACATTTTCACAGCTCTTACTGTGAAGAAACCTTTCCATGTTTGGAGATTAAATTTCTTTTCCTCCAGACATAAAGAGTGCCCCCTTGCCCTCTGTGATGACCTCAGGGTGAATAACTCCTCACTGAGTTCACTTAATGAACCACTGATGTATTTATACATGTTGATCATATCCCTCCTTAATCTCCTCTTCTCAAGAGAGAATAAATTCAGTTCCTCTAATCTTTCCTCATAGCTGAGCTCCTCCATGCCTCGTATCAGTTTGGTGTCCCTTCTCTGTGCTTTCTCCAGTTCCCCAATGTTCTTTTTGTGAATTGGTGCCCAAACTTGAACTGCATATTCCAGATGAGGCATTGCTAATCATTTGTACAGGGGTAATATGATATCTCTCTCTCTGGAGTCTATACTTCTTTTAATACAAGAGAGGATTTTGGTCACTTTAGAAACCACAGCTTGGCATTGCATGCCATTATTAAGCTTGTGATCTACCAGAACCCCCAGATCCTTCTCCACCATTGATTCCCCCAGTTGTACCCCCCCGTAGTATGTATGATGCATGCAAATTCTTAGCCCCCAAGTGCATAACCTTACATTTATCAACATTAAACCTCATTTGCCACATATTTGCCCAATTAAACAGTGAATTGAGGTCGGCTTGTAAATTGAAGACATTCTTTGATGATGTTATTCCACTGCACAGCTTGGTGTCATCTGCAAAGACTGAAATTGTATTTTTAATCCCAGACCCTATATCGTTTATACATGTACAGTTGCAAGAAAAAGTATGTGAACCCCTTGGGATTACGTGAAGTTTTGCATGAATTGGGCATAAAATGAGCTCTGAACGTCATCTAAGTCACAATAATAGAAGAACACAGTCTGCTGAACATAATACTACACAAACATTAGATGTTGCCATGGTTTAATTGCACATAACATGTAAACATTCACAGTGCAGGGAGGAAAAAATATGTGAACCTTTGGACTTAATAACTGGTTGACCCTCCTTTGGCAGCAATAACCTCAACCAAATGTTTCCTGTAGTTGCAGATCAGACCTGCACAACGATCTGGAGTAATTTTGGACCACTCCTCTTCACAAAACTGTTTCAGTGTAGCAATATTCTTGGGATGTCTGGTGTGAATCGCTCTCTTAAGGTCATGCCACAGCATTTCAATCGGGTTGAGGTCAGCACTCCAGAAGGCGTAAACTGTGCTGTTGCAGCCATTGTTTTGTTGAATTACTTGTATGCTTTGGGTCATTGTCCTGTTGCATCACCCATTCTCTGCGGAGCTTCAGTTGGTGGACAGATGGTCGTACGTTTTCCTGGAAAATGTCTTGATAAACTCTGGCATTCATTTTCGCATCAATGACAACAATCCGTCTAGGCCCTGAGGCAGCAAAGCAGCCCCAAACCATGATGCTCCCTCCGCCATGTTTTACAGTGGGGATGAGGTTTTGATGTTGGTGTGCTGTGCCTTTTTTTCTCCACACATAGTGTTGTGTGTTCTTCCCAAACAACTCAATCTTGGTTTCATCTGTCCACAGTATATTTTGCCAGTAGTGCTGTGGAACATCCAGGTGCTCTTTTGCAAACTTCAAACATGCTGCAATATTCTTTTGGACAGCAGTGGCTTCCTCCATGGTGTCCTCCCATGCACTCCATTCTTGTTTAATGTTTTCTTTATTGTAGATGTGTCAACAAAAATGTTTACATGTGCCAGAGATTTCTGTAGGTCTTTAGCTGACACTCTGGGATTCTTCTTTACCTCATGCAGCATTCTGCACTGTGCTCTTGCAGTCATTTTTACAGGACGACCATGCCTAGGGAGAGTAGCAACAGTGCTAAACTTTCTCCATTTGTAGACAGTCTGACTTACCGTGGATACATGAACATCTAGGCTTTTGGAGATACTTTTGTAACCCTTTCCAGCTTCATGCAAGTCAACAATTCTTGATCGTAGGTCTTCTGAGAGCTCTTTTCTGCGAGGCATGGTTCACACGTTCACGTTCAGAGCACATTTTATGCCCAATTCATGCAAAACTCCACGTAATCCCAAGGGGTTCACATACTTTTTCTTGCAACTGTATTACAAAGTAAGGGTCCCAACACTGAACCTTGGGGTACACCACTGACAACCCTAGACCATTCAGAGTATGAATCATTAACCACTGCTCTTTCAATACAATCTTTTAGCCAGTTTTCTATCCATTTACATACAGATTTTTCCAAGCCCGTAGACTTTACCTTACACATTAGCCGTGTGTGGGGAACTGTGTCAAACGTTTTTGCAAAATCCAAGTATACCACGTCCACCACCACCCCTCTGTCCAAGGTTTTGCTCACCTCCTCATAAAAAGAAATCAGATTTGTTTGACAACTTCTGTCTTTCATGAATCCATGCTGTTTGTTGCTTAAAATATTTTTTTCCAGCAAGAACTCATCTATGTGGTCTTTTATTAAACTCTGCAGTATCTTCCCAACTATAGAAGTTAAACTAATAGTTCTATAATTACTTGGTAAAGATTTTGACCCCTTTTTAAATATTGGCATCACATTGGCCTTACGCCAGTCCAGTGGTACTATGCCAGTCATTAAAGTGTCCTTAAAAATTAGAAATAATGGCTTTGAAATGAGAGCTCAATTCTTTAAGGAACCGTGGGTGTATGCCATCCGGTCCAGGTGCTTTTTTCACCTTTATTCTGTCTAAATATTTCTGGATCATATCATTGTGAGCCAATGTGGATCATCTGGAGCTGTGTCAATACCATGTCCATTATGCAAAAGAGCTCCCCCATGCTTCTTTGTATATACAGAGCTGAAGAAGGGATTGAATAAATTTGCCTTCTCTTTGTCCCCAGTCACCCACTATAGATTATTTTGTAAAGCACCTACATGCTTGAACTGGACCTTTTTACTGTTAATATATTTGAAGAATTTTTTAGGGTTTGTCCTGCTTTCTTTTGCAATCTGTCATTAATTTTCATTCTGTTATATTCTTTGTAATGTTTAACCAATGACAGTGTTCCTTCATTTTTATATTTAATAAAAGCGCTTTTCTTATTATTTATAGCTTTTTTAACTTTGTCCGTAAGCCACATAGGTTTGATTTTTAGCCTTTTAAACTTGTTGCCCATGGGAATATATTTTGCAGTGTGTTCACATACAGTCCTTTTAAAGAACTCCCATTTCTGTGTTGTGTTCATTGATGCCAATATTCCCTCCCAGTCTAAGTCTTGGAGAGCAGCTCCCAGCTTTGGAAAATTAGCTCTCTTAAAATTGAGCGTTTTTATTTTTCATGTAGTGCTTGCTGTTTACAGCTAACAATAAATTAAATCATGCTATGGTCACTGCTACCTAGATGTTCTTTTAGATGGACATTCGTAATAAGCTCTGCATGGTTTGACTCTGTCTACAGATGCTATTCCAGAAAAATTAATCTAAACTAAAACAATTCACTATAACCAGCTCAACAGTAATAAACAATTATTTTTTTTCTTACTGGCTCTTTTGAGACAGACATTTACTTGCCTAAAGGGACATGTGCTCGGCTGTGGGTTTAAACTGTCCATCCCACACACCTCACTTCTCAGTACCCAGGCCAACATGAGATGGTCTCTGTAGTACACAGAGCTATTTAGCTTGGCTGGCAACTGTTCAAGACATAGAACTGTCATCTCATGCTTTCATGAACATATTTTCTAGGGTTCTAGGGTTCCTCCAGAGGTTGCTAGGGTACCTTGAGCAATTTATGCCCTTCAGATAAGTTTCCATGGATCAGATAAGAGGCCATGGATCTTAGCCATCTGTAAGGAGAGAATTCTTCCCAATGTCCAGAGGTGTAATGAGCATTCTTACTGACCATCACACTAATGTTGCAGATATAGTTATTTTTAGCAGGGGTTTCCTGAGATTGGAAAGTGATTTCAAGGGTTCCTCTGTGTTGAGAAGGTTGATAAAGGCTGGTCTTAACTGTTTTTAGGACAAAGATGTCTTTTTCTCTTGTGCTTGGCCTTAGAGAAACTGCTCACGGAAAAATATGTATGTATATAAACAGGCTTTTTTCCCTCATGCACATATAATAAATGATAAAAAAGATGAAAAATCTATTGTCAAGGTCCTACCTTTTCCCAGAGGTTTAGCTGCTCCATGTGCTGGCATCCATCTTGGGTTTCTGCAAAGCATGGTGGGAGCCTTTTATGCTTTCATCCTCTGCGGTCCATCCCCCAGAGGGGTGTGGTTGAGCACATTTAAGCCTGTTGTCTGCACTCGCTCTTTGCATTCGTGTCCTGTTTGATAGTGTTGTTGCAAGCTCTTATTCTACTCTTGTGGCTCTCCTGGAAACTGACTCAGCTTTGTCTAAGACTATTCTGAGCCTTATCCCTTTATCTGACCTCCCGTTGCTGAACCCGGCTTGTGATCCGTGTATTCTTGTCTACCGTTCTGTACTGTCTGTCCTGCTGTTATAGACCCGGCCTGTCCGACTACGCTATCGTTCTTATCTGGTTCCTACCAGCTATACACCATTGGTGGCGGCCATTACCGCAGCTGGGGTTTCTCGGGGGCCACGACCTGGTTTCTGGCTGCGTCAAGTCCATCCCCACCATCAGGGGCCCTGGTGAAGGGCAGCCTGGGGCTTAGACTCCACGCCCTGAGGGACTCCGGTCTGTGGGTGGTGTTTGTCGTCAGTCGGTGCGTGACCCTGCCATTAGGCCTGCCTGTCCATTCCACAGCTCCTGCCCTGACATCTATATAGTGGTTTCAAGTTGGAATTGTATTAAGATATGCCAATTTTTGCAGTGTGATAGATGGATTAATGCCGTCCCAAACAACTCAGGCTCCTCCGTTATGTAATGGCAAGGATTAATAGAAAGACAAAAATGTATGTGCTTTCCTTCTACTGATGTTTTGGGTTGCCCTTTGACAGCCTCCCATGTCCTTTCAACTCAACTATGGACATCTTCTGATTCTGTCTATGTATTTTTCCTTGATATGCTATGGAAGTATGTGTGATAGACACATGCAATTCATTTCGGTCCGATGAGTGGGATGAGTGAGCCCCCCCGGAACCATACCAGGCCACATGCTCTCAAAATGGGGGGGTGCTTGGGGCAGGGGGACTTAACATGGGGATAAGGGTCTCTTCCCCACAACCCTGGCCTGGTGATTGTGGGAGTCTGTGAGTGGGGGGACTTATTGGAATCTGAAAGCCCCCTTTAACAAGGGGGCCCCCAGATCCCGCCTCCCCCCCATGTAAATGAGTACCCCTACTCATTTACCAAAAAGTGCTCAAAGTTTTAATAAAAACACCATTTTTGACATATCCTTTTTAAAATAAATAAATGAAAAAGGTTACCTGAAAAATAACCCCGCCGCCCCCTGAACACTACTGTTCCCATCCAGGGACACAGCCATCTGACAGTAACTGGGTGACTCCACCCCCATGTCTATCTCTCATTCCCAAATGACAGATGAACATGGGGCGGGGATCCCTCCCCATAATGACATTCGCCCAATGAGAGGTAGACAGGGTGTGGGGTCACCCAGTGATGTCATGGTTAACCCCCGCCCCTATGTTTACCTGTCATTCGGCTGTGTCCCTGGATGCTAACAGTCGTGTTCATCTGGCTTTTTTTTTCCTTCAGGGTGCCGTTTTTGTTTTTATTTAATAAAGTACTTGTCAAAAACTCTTGTGTTTTTATTAACGTTGACTTTTTGTGTGATTGAGTAGGGGTACTATGTAACCCATACTCATTCACATAGGGGGAGCCAGGATCTGGGGTCCCCCTTGTTAAAAGTCACCCCCACAGACCTACAACCACTGGGGCCAGGGTTGTGAGGAAGAGGCCCTTGTACCCATCAGCAAGGAGCTTTGGGTCTGGTATGGTTTGGGGGTGTGTTCACTCACTCCCCCCTTTTCTGCCCTGCTGTGCTGCAAGCTCAGTTAAAGATCTGGTATGGATTTTGGTGGGGCCACACTATTCTTAAAAAACATTTTGGCATGGGGTCCCCCTTAAAATCCATACCAGACTTGAAGGGCCTGGTATGGATAAGGGGGACCCCCACACTGTTTTTTTTCTGAATCTTCAATCCTTTTTTTTACATTCAGCTGTCAGTGGGAAAACGAACTGACAGTTGATGAGTCATCGGTTGTTAAGGATGCGGTGGCCGGCTTGTCAGTTCACTTCTTAAACAACAAGCTATTCTTCACAAACTGAATGTGAATCAGTTACAGCTTATGGGGATAAAGGTCACATGCTGTCACAGGGAAAAGGACTTGGAGCTATAAGATTCACTGAATCCCACTGATTGATATAGCTAGTTACACGGCCAGTCTCCACCCAGCCTGTCTGTCAACCTCAGTATATAGCTGTGCTTGGGCCAGCACCAAGAGCATCATTAGAGTGTTTTCCTAAACCCCAGTTCCTGTGTTTCTGAGTTCCTGTTATCCTGGACTTCAGTGTCTCTCTGAGTTCCAGAATTCCTGTTTTCCTGTGCCGCTCTCACCTTATGAATTGCTGTGACCCAACCCTCTCCAGTGACCCCTGTACCACTGTGTCACCCAGTGTCCTCGACTTCCTGTGTTTCCCCATGTTCCTGTCTCTCCAGTTATTGACCTCAGCTTTGTATCTGATTTCATTTGTCTGTTGCCTGCCCTGACCTTTGGCCTGTTCCCTTCCAAAAGGTTGCAGTTTGGTAGCACAGTCTGGTTCTTTCCCTTATCAGCTGCTTTCTGCACAGGGTGTGTTTGAAGACCACAACCTGGAAGATGTCCTGCAGCAAAGTCTTTGTGAAAAGGGGGGGGGGGTGCACTGATGGATCCTTTGTCTTGATTAGTAATGAGTTGAGCTGCCCTGGGTTCAGGTTGGCAGGGGTTCTTGGAACTTCAGAGTAGTTTGTATGCTAAACCCTAACCAAATTGCCATCAAATCACTTTCATAACTCTCATTGCCACCTTCATTGTTACAAAGAAAAAAATGGGGACAAGTGGGTCCTCAGATCCCACCCCCTAATTTAAATGAGTATTCATTGTGCGAGAGACTCTCCACAGAACAAGTCACTTACCAAATGGCAGGTAGACATGGGGGGAGAGGCAGTCAGTGACGTCATCTGGATGAGATGAGATGAGATGAAATGTGGGTTTGCATTCATCATGATTGATGTCAGATCTACTTCGGGGGGCATGTATTTTTTAGAGTTTTTTTAAGCACTTAAGCTGCGGAAGTTTATACCCCCTTCATGAGCAGGCCATTTTTTACTATTCTGCACTGTACTACTTTAACTGGCAATTGTGTAGTCATGCATCACTGTACACAAATGAAATTGATTTTTTCACACAAATAGAGCTTTATTCTGGTGGTATTTAACCACTTCCCACCCAGCCAATAGGAAAATGATGGCCAGGTGGGACTCTTGTTGATCCGGGTGGCTGTCATATGACGTTATTTCCGGATCATTCCTTGCGCGTGCCCCCAGGGCCGCGCTGTGGCGAGATCTGTCACCGGCTGGGTACCTCGGACACAGCTGATGACAGATCTGTGTACCGTTGCCAGTACCATGTGACCTGCTGTGACCAATCACAGCAGGTCACATGACAGTTGTAAACAATGGATGGCTTCCTTTCATGCCATCCATTGTATACAATTGTGTCTAGCTGTGAATTGTCACAGTGATCACATGCACAGGCTGGGCCAATCAGAGCCCATCTGTGTCTTGTCATTAGCCATGGCCAATCACTGCTAATCACAACAAAAAAACCTGAATGAATCGATTTCATTCAGTTAAATGCTTGCTTATAGCAAAGAAAGTCTTTTCTATAAGCAATCAAATTGTGTAAAAAAAAATACTGATCACTTCCCCAAAGTAGTACAATGTTACTATGGTAACGTTATACTACTTTGTTTATAGTGTAATATGAAAACAAAATCTTAAAAAAAGAGAAAAAAAATGTAATAAAAAAATAAATAAATAAATACAATTTAAAAAAATGATCCATTTTTTTTTTCATACTGTCACCAGTCAGTGTCCCTGATCCCCGCCACACCAGTTATATACTGCACTGGTGACAGTATATAAAAAAAGATTGTGAAATTGTTTTTTAATTTCTTCATTTTCCAAAAAATTATGACAAAAAAATTACAATTTCAAAAAACTTGTCATGCCTCTTATGAAATACATCAGACTGTCTACTTTGCAAAAAGGGGTCATTTGGGGGATATCTGTACTGTTCTTACATTTTTGGGCCTCAAGAAATTAGATTGGCTGTCAGTACTTCAGGATTGATCAATTTTCACATATATCCCATAGTTTGTGAACTCTATAACTTCCCTACAGACTAAATAATAAATACTGATTTGGGTTATTTTCACCCAATAAATGTAGCAGAATACACCTTGGCCTAATTTTATGAAGAACAATTATTTATATGCAAACTTTTATAACAGAAACAAAGAAAAACGTGTCTTTTTGTTAATTTAGCAAAAAATAAAAACCCCACAGGTGAGTAAATACCACCAAAAGAAAGCTCTAGTTGTGTGAACAAAATGATAAAAATTTTGTTTGGGTACAGTGTTGCATGACCGCGCAATTGTCATTCAAAGTGTGAGAGCGCTGAAACCTGAAAATTGGCCTGGGCAGGAAGGGGGTAAAAGTGCCCGGTATTGAAGTGGTTAATCACCACAGGGTTTTTTTCTCATTATATAAATGGGAAAAGACTAAAAATGTTTAAAGAAACCCCAATATTTTCTATTTTCTATTATAAAACATAGCCAATAAAAAAATAAAAATATACATAACAGTAATTAGGTGGACACCTTTCTATGTATGATGATGGAACAGATTCAGGACTAAAGGTCAGTACTCAGGTCACAAACATAAATAAATAAAGTTAATAGTAAAAATAAAAATGCATTTCATGTGCACCTCAACGTAGACCTCCGGGTTCCATCTTTCTGCTGGCCACAAGCTCGGAATAACCCATTGCAGTACACAGCACCTACAGCGGTAATACACAGATGGCGGTAACCCCCATGACGGATATGATATGCCTTTTATCCACCTTCATCTTGTAAGTGTTTTAACTTATGTGCAATAAAGGAAGTATTACATCTACTTTGCTCCTTAGGTTTTGCACCTGCTCCGTTGTTGCAGAAAGAATGCACCATACTCTATGTGTGAGTGGAAGAACCATGCTGTCTGATGTAGCTATGCCATGTTATCTCCAAAATCAACTACCAGGATAATCAACTGAGAAAACTCCATATGAACTGTAGAATTTGAACCATCTAAAAATGTTTGGAGGCAAAACCTATGTACACATCCCAAAAGAAAAACGTACAAAATGCTCACGCAAAGAAAGGTGTACTTGTGGGGTACAGTGAATCTCAAAAGGGATACAGAATTCTACAACACAAACAAGGTAACCATCGGTAGAAGAGTAATTGTCGATGAATCTTCAGTGTGTTCAAAATTTAATGAAGTAACACAAACTCTTCAAACTGAGGGAAATTCCACATCAGTGTCACAGGAAGATAAGCAACAAAGTGACACAGAAAAAGAAAATAAGACAGTGAACCCAAATACTGTAAAAGAAGAAACAAGGCCACAAGAAGCTTCAATCAGGAAATTTTCTAGAAGCAATAAAGGCATCCCAGCCAAATGTGTGTCCTATGTTGCTTGTGTCGCATTAAAACCAGAGCTAGATTCACAGGATGAAATGCAAAGACTTCCAACCCATGACAAACAAAAGTGAATGACATCTCTTAATGAGCTGCAGACATGGAAACTTTCAGAGCTACTTCATGGTAAACATGATTTCAGTTGCTTTGACAAAGCAAGAAACAGATTTAAAGAACTGTAAGCCGTGTACCGGGGTGGGTTCCCCAGGATACAGTGAAATCACGAACGAGGAAAACAGAATTTTACTTAGATGTGGCAAATAAACACAACCACAAATGCTGAGAACGTACAATAAAGTTACATACACCCAGCCCAAAGGCTGAGACCCTTGTGCTGCACAGCACGGCGCCTCCTGATGGATGAAGGTAGAAGGTGTAGTATATTACCTACTGGCGGGCACAACTAAGCTGCCACACCTTACCCGTTATTACCCTAAAAGAGCAGGAATCAGTGTATGGGTGTATGGTATGGGCTAGCCTGCAGTGCAGCACAACAGCTTACAATCTTACACAAATCTACAGTATTCCCCCTCCCATAACTGGTCCTGTAGCACGTGCCTGAGTATTCCTTCTGAGCAAAATGCCAGTCTGGCTTGAGTTTGTGGGATGTTATCAGCTCTCCAATGTGAAATGTCACTTTAAGTTATGGAGTCCTTCCAATGATCAGTAATAACACTTGTGGCCTGACACAAACAGAGACCCTAACTAACTAACTATAGGCCTGGACTCAGTCTCTAGGCGCCAACACTGAAATGAGGTGCGTGCACGATCTTACCGACCCGGGTCTCCTTTGCACCGCTGGTGAATCTGAACAGAACAAATGTCTCTCCAACAAGCATGAGGTATCGCAGTGTATGTTGCTTTGTTCCTCTGCTCTCATCAGCATTCCTGGCAGCAATCTTCCTTTCTCTGAACAGGATCAGGGTCTTGGACACGATCAGCTTCACTTAGCTGTAGCTCTGGTTACTGAGGGATGTTCTCACACCTGGATGCCATCAGATTCTCTGCTCACATGGCTCCTGCATTAACCATCCTCTAAACATGGCTGCTGTCTCCCTCCTTCCTGTTCTCTAAAACTCTGTGTGAAAACACCACCTCTTCATGAATATAGAAATATCTATGCAGTCTGAGGCTGTGTTAGGAAAACAGTGGCATCTTGTGGCTAAACCGCAGAATGTCAGTTCCGAACATTTAATTTACTCCACACAATAATTTACTCCACACAAACAGTGTTCAAACAATGAGAGCTGTTTCCCCATCTCACAGAACTAAGATCCGAAATGGTACTAATATAAGGAGTAGTTGTTGAGTGGGGGTGTTGGAATACAGTGTTCATGTATTTTGTGCAACACCTGCATTAATATTCAGTAGAGACATATTCTTTCAGTAGATGGTGGTGTTTTATAGGTTTGTAGCTGCATCTATGGTTTACTCTATGTCTTTTCTCTGAATAATGTTTCCTGTTTCCTTGTTGAAGTGAAGTAGAAAATGGGGACGGTGCACTGTTCTGTACAGCTATAAACAGAATTTCTGACAAGTTCTACAAATTTGTGTCACAGATCAGCAGCAAAGATGATCTGTTTCTTGAAGGTCTACAAATATGCAATCTATTTCTTTCTTGTTCCTACACAGGAATGGGGGCTTTAGACATTGCTGGGCACCACCTGCTGATTGATATAGCTAGCTACATGGCCAATCTCCACCCAGCGTTTCACCTATTTCCTAGCCCCAGGTCCCAATTCCCATTATTCTTAGCTCCAGTACCCCTTAATTATCTTTTAGCA
This sequence comes from Staurois parvus, assembly GCF_062004578.1. Lineage (NCBI taxonomy): Eukaryota > Metazoa > Chordata > Amphibia > Anura > Ranidae > Staurois > Staurois parvus. The sequence goes on along the minus strand of NW_028318658.1, from coordinate 592,433 downwards.
GAATTGCATAAAAATCATCTAATGCCTCTGAGTACCCTCAATAAAGAAACAATGTATATATTCCTTGGGAGCCCAGTTCTTAGTATATCTAATATACTGCCTTTATTATTAGAACTGAAAATGGAAATAATTCAAAAGATTAAATGTAATCATGTGCAGAATGGAATAGTTAGATTAGTAGAGTGATCATAACATAAAAGAGAATATCCATTAATTTCCTACCAGTTTCCTGTACATGGTGATTATGAGAGGCATGATTTAAAACATAAAAAGTAAGAAATGCTAAAAAGTGATTAGGATCCAGCGTTTTTTTTATTAATCTGTCAATACATAATATTCTGAGTATTAATCCATTCACTTTGAGGTTTACATTTTAAAGTCTGATATTAGCCTTTGTGAGTTGTTTTAAACTATGATAATAGTCTTTGTGACTCATTTTGTTTTGTTCACCAAAAACATTAAACCAACAACTTGAAAGCCTAATCCAAGATATCATTACCATGAAATGTTTTTCTTGGTGTTATGTCATTGAATAAACTTGTTTTATCCTCAAAGCTGCTGCCTTGTGTAAATGACAGAAACACACACTTGAACTATCCTCACACATGGATTGTCCAGAGCCCATTGCCTATTGTCATTCTTTTGGGGAGTTCATTTGAGTGCTTTACTTGTGTTTAATGACTCTTCCTCCATGTTAGATGCCCATGTAGTCCTCATACCCAAACCTGGTAAGGACCTCTCAGAATGCTCCTTCTATAGACCAATTTACTCTTTTAAACATGGATCCGAAAGTTCTAACTAAAATCTTAGCTACCCAGTTGTCCTAGGTGTAGCACCCTACTAGTTTAGCTGGGGGAAGCTAGAGTCCTGATTTTCAGTGAGGAAGGCTGAGTAGCAACCTAGGTGTAATAGCCAGAGAGTCAAATTGCGGTCAGGAGCTGAGAGGCTGTGCAGGACGGCCCCTCTGGAATTTCTCCATGCTCTAGGGCTTTGGAGGAAGGCCCTAGAGGCAGTGTGTGGATCTGAGGAGTGGCTGGCTTGCACTCTTGAGGGATCCTGGCTAATCCCCAACAGGAATTTAGAAAGGGGTCAGAACACCCTTAAAAGTGTTGGAGCCTGCTCAGCTGCAGGAAAGTTCGGGTGGAAGATAGTGAGGAAGATGTGAGACTAAAGGCAGGAGACTGCAAGGAGACTACACTGGAGCCTACCTGCAGGCCTGGAGCTGGAAAGGGAGAAACTCAGAGACTCACTGGTCCCCAGAGCGAGGATCACCTGTATGGCAGGGAAGGAGTGGCCCACCTGGAAAGGCCTGGAAGTAGCCACCAATCCCCTAGCGGTACAGGAGAGAATCTTAGTGAGTACACCTGCACCCCCTGGGTGGATAAGGGAAGGAGCACTCTAGTGGTATACCAGATTAGCCACCTACCAGTGACTGTTCATCTCTTAAAGTGACAGGAACCGGGTCCCCTGTTCAGGGACACCTCCAGATTGCTGGGTAAAGAAGAGACGTTCATGTAGGGTCTGGGGTGGTACACTAAGGAGACACTGGCTAGCTCTCTAACAGAGACCGTGCTGCAGAGAAGGCTTGTAAATAGTTCCAGGAAGTTGTCCTCAGTTTATCAGTTCCCTTGGGCATCCTGTACACCCCTAACCCTTTCCCAGTTAAAATCCCCTAAATAAAACAACAAAACCAAAGCTCAAGGACTGATTTCTGACTCTGGATGCAAGCTTTTCTGAAGATGTGCAATGCTTGGCTGTGCAGGACTATAGATGGACTCAAATCTTCTAGCGACTCCTAAAGGGGTAGTGTTACATCTGGGGGCTCGTCTGGGATTTTTCTATAGCAACTTGTCTGCTGTTACCCCTAGCAACAGATGAGCTAAGAAAGTGATATTGTTACCGCTGTTGCCAGTTGCAATCACGCCGGACTTACCTAAAGATCTCCCTTCTGCTCTATAGGTGGCTGGTGAAAAGGACTGTGCTTTGATTAACCTGCTTAAAGTCAGAACAATGTGCTTTGCTGTTACTACCGCCATTGCCCGGAGCAACCGGGACAAATATCTTTTCACTGCTCAACAGGCGGCCTCAACAAAAGACTATGCCCTAGAGATACCTGCTATAATCAGTAAAGTGCCTGCCTTTACTGTCATTTTGCATGCTGTTGTCCGGAGCAACCGGAGCAGCCCATCAGTGTTCTAAAGTCTTTTTGCTGCTCAACAGATGGTTACAACAAATGTCTTTGTTCTACCAAGCTCATTAATGCCTGCAAATGTCAGTTTTTACCACATGTCCTTGCTTGTCCTTGATGTAAAGATGCTTGATGCCTGGCTGTCAGGACTATAGGGGGACCCAAATCTTCTAGCAACTCCTAAGAGGGTTGTGCTACACAGGTTATAACCTTGTTGATAAATATTGACCAAACAGAATTTACACCACGTAAATCTACCGATACTGACCTCCCATGGCTCCTTTTTCATATCTGGACTACACACAGCAGTGGGGGGGGGGGGGGGGGGGGGGCTAGGGTTGCAGTCACTTTTGTCAATGAAAAGGTATTCTACTTTCTACACTGGGTACTTGAATGCATGGGATTTGGATCACAGTTCTTGTGCTGGATCTCCATACTATACAAGCGACCTAGAATGGCTATAATACCCAGTCGTCTCTTATCCATGTTCCTTTTCATCTATAGAGGAACCAAGCAGGGCTGTCCCCTCTCGCCCTTCCGTTTTTGCACTTGTGATTGAACCAATAGTTATAACACTCTGTTCCTCTAACAATGTACAGGTGTCGGAGGTGGGTGGTATGTATGCAGACAATCTGCCTCTTTTTTTTTTTTTTTAGGGATCAAGGTCCACCCCTGAAGGTGGCTTCTGAGATCCTAAACGCCTTTGCTCACTATTCCGGCCTGAAAGTTACCTAGACTAAGCCTTCTATTTTGCTCTTAGACACTGAAGCTCCTAAATATCCAGATCCAGACCTCACAGAGGCTTTCCAGAATGACGTATTTGGTTTTGCAAAATATGGCCTGGGCCACAGATTATATGACTCTGAATCTTATGCCCCTTCTGGTCATGTTGCGTCAAAAAACAAACTTGGAGAAATCTGCCCTTGTCTTCCATTGGCACTGCAAACCTCATAAAAATGAAGATTTTATCAATTTTTAAATTATTTTTTGGGCACGCACTTACCTGAATCTCTCTTTTGTATCTCCTATAGGTTAATAGAATCATGAACTTCTTTTTATAGTCATCATGTCATCCCCAGATCGGGATCAAGGCACTCCAAGAAACTGTGGGGCAAGGTGGGTTGGCACACCCTGACTTATAATATTTAGCAGCCCATTTGGTCTTTGCACATAGGTGGCTGGTAGGAGATGATAGTGACATGCCCACGGTCTTAGAGGCAGAAAATGTGGGGTCCTACATAAGTTTGAAGATCCTACTTTGCAGAGGGTTTCAAGCACCTCATGTGATCATAGGCCCAATGCAAAAAACACTGCAAGCTTGGGATTGGCACATAAATTGTCCTCAGAGAATGCTAGCAGGGTTCGCCATTTTCCCCCTAACCAATGAATGTACCTAGCCATTCACAGCTAATCACAACAATACTCACTGAATGAATTGATTTCCTTCAGTGAAAACAGTTATTTTTAACAGTGATATTAGGGGGCGATAGAGGTCGGAACATGGCGCTGGCAAGACGCTGATGATATATACTCTAAAAGCTAAAATTCATGGAAACCCCCCTTACCTGTCCTTTGGCTAGGACTTTTGATCCAAGTGGCGCCGTGTTGCTGTGTCTGTTCCTGGTGCATTCATACTCCAGGCTGGACTGAGAGGCTGGAGTGAGAGTGTAGTGGATTGTGATAGACAGTCCATGTTCTGTTAGATGATCAGTAAAATGACAATTTTATAGTCTTGCTACTCTCTGCTTCTTCTTGCTCTTTAAATTCCTTAATCTCTTAAGTAAACAATCAGATATAGGTTGACAGAACAATGATAATTAAGATGACGCCTTCATCCGGAGTCTCACCCTAGGTGACTCATTAGAAGAAAAGTATCTTTTAATGTAAAAAAACCCCATAAAAGGGAATGAGTCGTTTTGGTGACAATGATTGGAAGATATCAACACAGATGGAAGAGCACGCAGGAAACTTAGGGGACTTTTCACCCAATCATCGGACATGCTTTGACTGCGTCATGAGACTTATAAATGTTACTGTTATTTCCTCAATAAAGTAGAAAGTAGGAAGTTGGCAAACTGCATTCTGTGCCAGTGTCTTACTTCCACATGCACGTATTCTCACATTAATTAGGCACACTGGTAGATCACAACAGCTGTCGTCGGTTAAGTGATCACATCCAAAACATTTTGGCGACCAACGTGGGGCCTGGGTTCTGAACACTGGATCAGCCGACCAAGAGTGGACGAGAGGGACCGTGGAGCATTCCAGACCTGGAGACTGATCACCTTCGAAAGCGGTAAGTGAATTTTTATGTTTAATAATTCCTTACCTGCGTAGTCTGGAATTGCCCAGTGGGACTACTCACCCATCTGGCTGTCCGTTGGTCAGCAAAGGACAGGTACTTGCCCGGGGCTCCTTTGAACCCACCTGTCTGCGTAACGTCATCTACCAGTGTGATATGTCTTGTCTTTCGTGTTGTCTGTGTGACCAGCGTGATTGGTTGTTGCTGATGCGCCTGTGAGGGGGGGGAGAATTACGGCAGAATATTCCTCATCAGGAGTGGATAGGTTACACCCTGATTAGAGAGAGGGTGCCGGGAACTCGCAGTCGCAGTAATGGCGACACGAGGGGACTCGCAGTCGCAGTGTTGGCGACACGAGGGGAGACCACAGCCGGAGTTTGGCTTTGTGGGGAAGAAAAAAAAAATGTACTCCCGACAGGCGAAGGCCCCACCCCGAGAGTCCAGATTTTTCCATACCGTGTAGTCAAAACCTCTGGTTATGTAAGGGGTGTTCAGCTAAAAATCCAGGGTGGGAGGAGATTTGCAAGGGATGTGACCGGAAGCTGACTATGCAATATCCGATGCTTCCAACTCAGTCACCTCCATTTCCGCCCCCGCCCCTTCCACTTCCGCCCTCATCAAAGATGGCAGCGCCCAGTGAGGCCACCGGAAGCCATGTTGTCTCTGGGCCTAGCAAGCCAATACACCCCACACACCTCATGCCAGCTGCCCCCCTTTGCCCAGTGCTTACTGTCTCTGGCTCCCAACCACCTTCGGCGCTCCACACACCCCTAATGCCTGTAGTAACCTCAGACCAGTTTAAACGAAAAATGCCCAGGACATGGTAGGGCTGGAAATTCACCGACCCGGACTCCCTGACCCCCCAAATAGAAGCGTCCCAGAAGTGACAGTGGCCACGGCGGATCACCGGGCCACACAGGCAGATGATGCCAGCTCCATCTGCCCCCAACAGGACTACAAACCCCCGGAAGGCCGTAGTCCAGATCCAGAAACCAAGCCGCTCTTCCAACCACTCGCCCAGACTACGCATTCCCCCCGCCAAAGACTACCTATGTATGAGTCTGATATGGGGACATGCACAATGCCCCAGTCCCCCACTCCCCTATTTTCCCCTATACCTGATGCCCCTATCATGTATGTGGCCTTCACCCCATCCCAAGTATCTTCGCTGGTCACAACTCTCCCAGATCTGGAGAAACACCCGATGCCTTTCTATCGACGCATAGCCCAGATCCACAAGACCTATTCCACAGTCTGGAGGGATTTAGTCAGTCTGTGTGAGATCAAGGCTGGGGATGCATATTGGCCTATAATAGAAAAGGACCTCACCAGAGTAAAGCCAAAGGAGGACACCAGCTATGCTTCGGGAACCTCTTTCTGTGACCAGTTGCAGCAGTGGGCCAGAGAGAGACTGGCGGACCAGGCCACCACGTTGCAGGACATTACCCAAGACAAGACTGAGTCGGTGGAAAAGTTCCATACCAGACTGACATAGGTGTTTACAGACCTGGGATTCAGCGTCTATAACAACGTACATACCCAAATGCTGGCCTCTGCATTTGTATCAGGACTAAAGGAGTCTGTTCACAAGGGCTTGATCACTGCCCGTCCAGAGTACCGTACCCTCCACCTGGATATACTGCTATTAGTGGCAAAGGGTCTGGAGGCTGCCCAGGTGGCCCGGAAGCCGACACCACTCATGTTGTCAGCTGGAGAGCAGGTCCCCAGAAGAAACCCACTTGTTTGCTTCAACTGTGGAAAACCAGGACATTTCAGAAGGGAATGCAGAGCTCCCAGACGTCCACGGCGACCCAATAACTACAACTCAGGGTGGGAACCTTCTCCAATAGGACAGGGGCAAGCCTGTGTCCACTCCCCTTATGACTGTTTCTTCTCAGGGACATTGTGCTAATGGGCCTCTAGCAAAGGTCACTGTCCCCATTGAGGGACATCCTACACAATTCTTAGTGGACACAGGTGCAGCCAGAAGCATTTTGCGGAGAGAAGATCTACCCAATGAGACATGCCTCTCAAACATTGATGTCTCCTGTGTTGGAGTGGATGGCTGCCCACAACGCAGTTGGCTTACAAAACCTCTCCATATTGGCACCTTACCCAATCTTCTGTCTCGCTTTGTGGTGTCAAACACTTGCCCGTTGAACCTACTGGAAGCTGATGTCTTATCCAGGTTGCAAGCAACTATATCCTACCAACCAGATGGCACCATTTAGCTCTCCACCCCTCCGGGAGAGGAGGACACCTCGGCTATGTGTTCATTAACACTGATGATGTCTCTACAGGAAGTTTCAGGCCGCCCCTTACCAGACCATGTAGAACAGGCCTTACAGGAGCTGCCACTCACTCTCTGGTCCATCGGCCCTGAGGATATTGGCCATCTGAAAGTTACTCCAGTGTTAGTCCAGCTTAAGCCCGGAGCACCATTGCCAAGGAAGCGTCAATACCCTCTGAAGCAGGCTCAGATGGACGCCATCTCCAAACAAGTCAATGTACTTCTGGAAAATGGGACATTAATTCCCTGTGTGTCCCCATGCAACACCCCCCTTTTCCCAGTGAAGAAAAGAACTCCAAAGGGTGAGCCCACCAAATATCGCATGGTTCAAGATCTGAGAGCAGTCAATGAGGCAACTATCTTGGAAACCCCCATTGTGCCAAACCCCCACACCCTGCTTGCAGGAGTACCTCCCACAGCCCAAGTGTTCACAGTCATTGACTTCTGGAAAATGGGACATTAATTCCCTGTGTGTCCCCATGCAACACCCCCCTTTTCCCAGTGAAAAGCCTTCTTCCTTCTTCAGTGTCCCATTGGACCCCTCAGCCTTCTTCAGTGTCCCATTGGACCCCTCCTGCATATACCTCTTCGCCTTTACTCACGCCGGCCGACAGTATACCTGGAGAGTTATACCCCAAGGGGCCCGGAATTCGCCAAGCCAATTTACAAAGGCCATGGCAACCATCCTCAGCACCTGGCAACAGTCACACCCGGAAGTCATAGTGCTCCAGTATATGGACGACTTGCTCCTATGTGCCACCAACCACTCTGAAGGAAAAATCGCTTCTCTGAGCCTCCTCCACCACCTGGCTGAACAGGGCTGCAAAGTTTCCAGGGACAAGTTACAGTGGTGCCAAACTTCTGTCATCTTCTTGGGACATTGCATTTCCCATGCCACTCGTCATCTCACGCCGGATAGAGTACGGGCTATCCAGAATGTCCCAATACCTCAGGGACCAAAAGCCCTACATGCTTTCCTAGGGTTGGTTTCCTATTGTCGTTCCTGGATCCCAGAAGCCTCCATCTTGATGCAATCCCTTTATGATGCCCTGAAATCTGAACCTTTTTTCCTGACAGAAGAAGCTGTACTTGATTTCCATCGCCTGAAAAAGGCCATTTCCACTGCACCTGCACTAGGCCTACCAGATTACGATGAGCCCTTCAAACTCTTTGTGGCTGAGAGGCAGGGTCATGCAACAGGAGTCCTGGCACAACGCTATGGAGGTCACCTCCGGCCTCTAGGCTATTACTCTGGCAGGCTGGACCCAGTTGCACGGAGTGGTCCCTCCTGTCTGAGGGCTGTTTTTGCTGCCCATCTTCTCCTAGATAAAGCGGCAGACTTAGTCCTAGGACACACACTTCTGGCCCCCCATGACATTACTGCAATATTGAATCAAACCCAACCCAAACATCTATCTGTTGCCAGACATCTGCGACTACAAGGCTCCCTTCTCCTGCCTGATCATGTTACCCTGGTCAGATGCACCCAGATAAACCCTGCAACTCTTCTTCCTCTTCCAGAGGGGGGGTAGAAAAAACAGAAGAAGACACCGAAGACCTGGCACCAGAGGATATGGCACATGACTGTTTGGAGCTTATGCAGGCAGAAACTACACACCTACCAACAGTCCATGATACGCCCCTATCAAATCCTGACATAATACTCTTTGTGGATGGATCCCGCTTTGCAGATAATGCTGGCACCTACCACACTGGATATGCTGTGACTACCGACACAATGGTACTGAAGGCTAGACCTCTTCCACCTTTTATATCTGCACAAGAGGCTGAACTAAGGGCCCTCACCAAAGCCTGTGAATTAACAAAGGGATAGACTGGCATTCTGTGCCAGTGTCTTACTTCCACGTGCACGGATTCTCACATTAATTAGGCTCACTGGTAGATCACAACAGCTGTGGTCGGTTAAGTGATCACATCCAAAACAAGAGGGTGAGTGCTGCTTGGAGAGGTGAAATCAATGTTTATCTTTAAACTGCCAATGTTATCAAAGGGAGGTGGATGTAGGAAAAAAAATGAGAGGGGTCACCTGGTGGGATTAAAGGAGAGAGAACAAAGCAATGAGAAGCCAAATCTATTTTTAAGATATGATGTGACACACCTGGTACAAAGAAGAGAAGTACACTTGTAAAAAGATTTAAGTTTAAACAAGGAGAGTTCTGAAAATATTATTTCTGAATTGGAGGCGGTTGGGAAAACTATTAACATCATGAAAAGTAGATCTGCAAAAGGTGGAATAAAAACTTCCAAATCATGATAATACAATATCTCCCCCCGCAGGAGAAAAGTCCAGAGGGCCATACTCCTGAGAGACAGCAGGGAACAAGGGGAAGTCATGAGATGAGAAATAACAATGGAGAACAAAGTAGACTGTCATTAGGAGTATCGAATTTGAATCAGATTGAAGAATCTATAAATATGGAAAGTGAAATAGATTCCAGAAATATTGAAGAACAAGGATTAAGTTTGCAAATGCCCACAAAAATGGAAATAGCTGAGATGTTTTCAAAATTGGAGCATTCCATAAAAAATTAAATGGCCATATTACACAATGACCTGGGTCAAGTTCCATCTAGAGTGGAAGAAATGGAATGGAAACTAGAGATACATGCACAAGTAATTATTACGTTAGAAGCATAGGTGAAGGAAATGTGAAGAGAGCAAAGGGAGATAGCATATAAATTAGAAGATCAAGAGAATAGAGATAGAAGGAACAACCTGAGGATCCAGGGCTTACCAGAAGCAACGTCGGGAGAAGATCTACAGGAGAAAATGAGGAAAATATTTAATCCGCTAACTGGCAGATCAGTGACAGAACAATTGAAAATAGACAGAGTACATAGGATTAAGCAGCCCCCAGGAGTGGCACATGACGTCCCCAGAGATGTGATTGTACGTTTCCATCATTATGATGCTAAAGTAAATATCTGGAAGAAGTTATGTGGAATTCCAACGCTAAAAGATAGAGAAGCGAGCTTACAATTTTTTGCTGACATGGCACCTGAGACACTGACCAGAAGAAGATCTTTCAAACCATTATTAGATCTAATGCGCTAAAAGAATGTCCGTTATTGCTGGGGTTTCACAGCATGCTTGATTGGGTGGAAAGAAGGACAATCGGCGAGATTGAGATTCCCAGAAGATCTAAAGGCCTTCTGTGAAAGACTTGATATACAGATTATAGATATCCAAGGATGGTCTGAAGGGGTTAAGGAGAGGGGAGAGCTAGGAAATAAGTGGCAACTAGTCTCTAAATAGAGAATATGATGGAATAGCCACGAGTAGCAGTAGGGCTCTCTCACTCTCTCTTTTTCTTGCGTGATTTTTTTTCCTGTGAGGTAGGTGTCATAAATAAGATATAATGGTAGCTAAAGTAGGGGAGCAGGTTGGTGGGAGAGGTTGAAGAGAGGGAGAGTTGGGGGGGGGGGGGGATAGGAGAGGAAGAGAGAAGGGTTGCTTTTTTTTCGTCTTCCTCTTCTCTTTCCTCTTTCCCCTTCTCTTTCCTCTTCTCTTTCTTCCTCTTCTTCTCTCATAATTTAAATAGGGCATCGGGAGGCTCAGAACATCACATATGCTTGTGATTAAAAGAGCCTATTCCACATTTTCACAGTTCTCACTGTGAAGAAACCTTTCCGTGTTTGGAGATTAAATTTCTTTTCCTCCAGATGTAAAGAGTGCCCCCTTTTCCTCTGTGATGACCTTAGGGTGAATAGCTCTACACTGAGTTCACTATATGAACCACTGATGTATTTATACATGTTGATCATATCCCCCTGTAATCTCTTCTTCTCAAGAGAGAATAAATTCAGTTCCTCTAATCTTTCCTCATAGCTGAGCTCCTCCATGCCTCTTACCAGTTTGGTTGCCCTTCTCCGTACTTTCTCCAGTTCCCCAATGTTCTTTTTGTGAATTGGTGCCCAAAATTGAACTGCATATTCCAGATGAGGTGTTACTAATGATTTGTACAGGGGTAAAATTATATCTCTCTCTCCTCTGGAGTCTATACCTCTCTTAATACAAGTGAGGATTTTGCTCGCTTTTGAAACCGCAGCTTGGCATTGCATGGCATTATTAAGCTTGTGATCTACCAGAACCCCCCGATTCTTCTCCACCATTGATTCCCCCAGTTGTGCTCCCCCTAGTACGTATGATGCATGCATATTCTTAGCCCCCAAGTGCATAACCTTACATTTATCAACATTTATCAACATTAAACCTCATTTTCCACATAGTTGCCCAATTAAACAGTGCATTGAGGTCAGCTTATAAGTTGAAGATATCCCGTAAGGACATTATTCCAATGCACAGCTTGGTGTCATCTGCAAAGACTGAAATGGGATTATTAAGCTCAGACCCTATATTGTTTATAAATATATTAAAAAGTAAGGTTCCCAACACTGAACCTTGGGGTACACCACTGACAACCCCAGACCATTCAGAGTATGAATCATTAACCACTACTCTCTGAATACGATCTTATAGCCAGTTTTCTAACCATTTACATATGGATTTTGCCAAGCCCGTAGACTTTACCTTACACATTAGCCATGTGTGGGGAACTGTGTCAACCGTGTGGTGCCACATCCACCGCCAACCCTTTGTACAAGGTTTTGCTCATCTCCTCATAAAAAGAAATCAGATTTGTTTGACAACTTCTGTCTTTCAAGAATCCATGCTGTCTGTTGCTTAAAATATTTTTTTCCACCAAGAACTCATCTATGTGGTCTTTTATTAAACTCTCCAGTATCTTCAAACTATAGAAGTTAGGCACTTGCCCTCCTGAGGATTTACCCCCCTTCCTGACCAGGCCTCTTTTTGCTACTTGGCGCTGCACTAAATTGTTGTGCATATAAATTGCTTTGATCCACAATCAACGCATACAGATATTCTGTGAAAAACATCTCCAAAAATCAGGTATGTGAAAGACCAAGATGTACTAGACCGCTGGTACTCGCCAGTTCACCAAAAGGTAGAGCGGCACTAGTACTGGCACTCTGCTGCATATGAGAGTCATCAAAATTTACCGGCAAGTGCTAACAGAGATCAGGCCTGATTCTGAGAACACTGCGGTTTTGTGTGCAATGTATCAAGTGACAGTGACCTACTGACACTGCACTTGCTAGGGGAGGGGGGGGGTAAGCGTAGGGGCTAAACACAGGTGCGGGCTGATCCCGCTAACGCTCTGCGTTTTTGGGGACGCTATACTAATGTGAACGCTGGTATAGTGCTGATCTGATCAAAGATATTGACCCGTTCAGACACTATACTAGCAATGGAGGTTTATTGTACATGAGCATGCTCCTGGCAATCAAGAGGTTAAATGTGATGACTGGTGTACTGACGGGCAATCTGACGCTATCTGGGAGGGGCGTGAAAACCATATATATATGTGATTTTGCGCACTCGTGATGCCCTGTAGCAGTATTTCTGCTATAGGGCGGTCAGGAAGCAGTTACAGAAGCGTTTTGTGTTACGTCGCTGCATTACTTTAACTGACAATTGCACGGTCATGCAACACTGCACCCAAATTAAATTGACATCCTTTTTTTCCCACAAATTGAGCTTTCTTTCGGTGGTATTTGATCGCCTGTGTGGTTTTAATTTTTTGTGCTATAAAAAAAAAGGCTGACAATTTTGAGAAAAAAAAAACATATTTTGGACTTTTTGCTATAAAACATGTCCAGTAAAAAAAATGTAAAAATCTAATTTAATCAAATCAAATTTAGTCATAAATTTCTGTCAAAATGTATTCTGCGACATGTCTTTGCTAAAAAAAAACCCAATACGTGTAAATTAATTGGTTTACGTGAAAGTTATAGCGTCTACAAATGGCGGGAAAGATACTGGGATTTTTTTTCTATTATACTAATAATGGCGGCGATCAGCGACTTATGGCGGTGATCAGCAATTTATGACAGTGATCAGTGACTTATGGCGGGACTGCGGCGGACATTTTGACACTGGGGGGAAACTGATTTGGGGTCACTGACATCCCCAGTGACACCAATTCAGTGATCAGTGCAAAAAAAAAAAACCCACTGACACTGTACTAATGGCACTGGGGAGGAAGGGGTTAACTTTTATTAGGTAATGAAAGGTTTAACTGTGTGAGGGGAGTGTTTTACTAGGGGGCAGGGGTGTGTACTTCACAGGAACATGCTGAGATAAAGACTTCTCTCAGGTTCAGCGTGCTCTGAACTGACAGATAGCAGAGGTGCAATGTAAATACTGCAGCCGTGCTATCTGTCAGTGATTACTTGTAATCGCCGGCACCCGGCGGGAAATGACCCTCTGGGAGCTGGTGATGGACACCCGCTGCCACAATCGGCAGGACGCGTAGGACGGGCACGCGCGCCACCTACCTGTTTTGCACAGCGACATTAAAAGACGGCGCTGTGCGTACAGGTGCCGCCCTGTCGCAGTAAAAACACTGCGTCTGGTTGGCAAGTGGTTAAACTAACAGGTCTATAATTATTTGGTAAATATTTTGACCCCTTTTTAAATATTGGCACCACATTGGCCTTTATGTCAATCCAGTGGTACTATGCCAGTCATTAAAGAGTCCCTAAAAATTAGATACAATGGCTTTGAAATGACAGAGCTCAATTCTTTTTAAGGACCCGTGGGTGTATGCCATCTAGTCCAGGTGCTTTATTCACCTTTATTCTATCTAAATATTTTTGGATCATATCAATTGTGAGCCAATGTGGATCATCTGGGGCTGTGTCAATACCATGCCCATTATGGACAAGAGCTCACCCATGCTCCTTTGTATACACAGAGCTGAAGAAGCTATTTAATAAATTTGCCTTCTCTTTGTCCCCAGTCACCCACTCTAGATTATTTTGTAAAGGGCCTACCTGGCCAGACCTGACCTTTTTACTGTTAAAATATCTGAAGAATTTTTGGGAGTTTGTCATGCTATCTTTTGCAATCTGTTGTTCGTTTTCAATTTTTGTGGCCTTTATTTCCTTTTTGCATATTCTATTATATTCTTTGTAATGTTTAAACGATGATAGCTTAATAGATTGAAAATACTATATACAGTTGCAAGAAAAAGTATGTGAACCCCTTGGGATTACGTGGAGTTTTGCATGCATTGGGCATAAAATGTGCTCTGAACGTCATCTAAGTCACAACAATAGAAGAACACAGTCTGCTGAACATAATACTACACAAACATTAGATGTTGCCATGGTTTAATTGCACATAACATGTAAACATTCACAGTGCAGGGAGGAAAAAGTATGTGAACCTTTGGACTTAATAACTGGTTGACCCTCCTTTGGCAGCAATAACCTCAACCAAATGTTTCCTGTAGTTGCAGATCAGACCTGCACAACGATCTGGAGTCATTTTGGACCACTCCACTTCACAAACTTGTTTCAGTGTAGCAATATTCTTGGGATGTCTGGTGTGAATCGCTCTCTTAAGGTCATGCCACAGCATTTCAATCGGGTTGAGGTCAGGACTCTGACTGGGCCACTCCAGAAGGCGTATTCTGTGCTGTTGCAGCCATTGTTTTGTTGAATTACTTGTATGCTTTGGGTCATTGTCCTGTTGCATCACCCATCCTCTGCGGAGCTTCAGTTGGCGGACAGATGGTCGTACGTTTTCCTGCAAAATGTCTTGATAAACTCTGGAATTCATTTTCCCATCAATGACAACAATCTGTCCAGGCCCTGAGGCAGCAAAGCAGCCCCAAACCATGATGCTCCCTCCGCCATGTTTTACAGTGGGGATGAGGTTTTGATGTTGGTGTGCTGTGCCTTTTTTTCTCCACACATAGTGTTGTGTGTTCTTCCCAAACAACTCAATCTTGGTTTCATCTGTCCACAGTATATTTTGCCAGTAGTGCTGTGGAACATCCAGGTGCTCTTTTGCAAACTTCAAACGTGCTGCAATATTCTTTTTGGACAGCAATGGCTTCCTCCGTGGTGTCCTCCCATGTACTCCATTCTTGTTTAATGTTTTCCTTATTGTAGATGTGTCAACAAAAATTTTAGCATGTGCTAGGGATTTCTGTGGGTCTTTAGCTGACACTCTGGGATTCTTCTTTACCTCATGTAGCATTCTGCACTGTGCTCTTGCAGTCATTTTTACAGGACGACCACGCCTAGGGAGAGTAGCAACAGTGCTAAACTTTCTCCATTTGTAGACAGTTTGTCTTACAGTGGACATATGAACATCAAGGCTTTTGGAGATACTTTTGTAACCCTTTCCGGCTTCATGCAAGTCAACAATTCTTGATCGTAGGTCTTCTGAGAGCTCTTTTCTGCGAGGCATGGTTCACATCAGACAGTGCTTCTTGAAACCAGTAAACCCAAAACAGGTGTGTGTTTTTTAAGGGCAGGACAGCTGTCAGCAACACATCCAATATCATCACACTGATTGGAGTCAAGGTTGGCTCACTCCTGGCTCCAATTAGCTCTGAGAGAAGTCATTAAGCTAGGGCCTCACATACTTTTTTCTCCCTGCACTGTTAATGTTTACATGTTATGTGCAATTAAACCATGGCAACATCTAATGTTTGTGTAGTATTATGTTCAGCAGACTGTGTTCTTCTATTGTGACTTAGATGACGTTCAGAGCACATTTTATGCCCAATTCATGCAAAACTCCACGTAATCTGAAGGGGTTCACATACTTTTTCTTGCAACTGTATACCACAGGCTGTGGATATATATATATACAAATAATATACACTAATTTGGGTTATTTTTACTAAAGAAATGTAGCACAATACATTTTGGTCTAAATTTATGAAGAAAGATTTTTTTTTGTAAAGATTTATGATAGAAACTAAGAAAAACACTTTTTTTTCAAAACTTAATTTAGCGAAAATAAAGTTTGACTGTGTCCTGCAGTTATTGCTTTCTTTTTGCAAGCAATATTTCTTTTGCTGTCAGATGAAAATGAGTGGTATTTTTCTAACTTATTTCTATTCTTTTTTTGCTGTTTTTGGAACATTTTGTCACCCTGCAACTTATATCTTTTGTTAAGATATAGTTGTCTGCATCTACTGTATACATATGTTATAAATTTACATTGTGATTCAGTTCTGCATTCTTTTTTTTTTCATACTAGTCTTATATCGAAAATGAATAGGTTACTAAAATTTAAAAAATTCGCATAAGACAGAATACAACTTCAGAAGTGATGTTATGTATTTCATTGTATTGCAATGTATTATTTCATTTTTGAGCATGCATAGTCTTGGTCACCTGATTTTTAATGGGTGAACACTACTTATTAAACAAAAATAGTTTGTTCTGTTATCATATGAGAAACATTTTGTGCTTGTCCATTCGGATGATTTCACATGAACTGTCATGTCGATCTTGAAAGCTGTCTATTAATGACCAGACTATCTGACGATCGCTTCAAAAGCGGTATTTTTCAGCCAATTTTCTCATCATGTGCACTAGGCTTTATTCCCTTCCTCTTCACTTGCGGTTTGTCCAGAATTTTCTTTATTTCAGTCAGATTGTTGCAGTTGTGAGAAAATTAAAATTAATTTACAGAGAAAAACAGATTGGTATTATGGAGTAGGTAAAACCTGTGTTGCTTCTACTGGTAAACTGTACATTTCTGAAATGGAAAAATAAAATTGCTAATACTACTCTGAACTTTGTTCATGTATTCAAATAACTATATACTGTATGTAGCTGTGTGTACAATGTGTGGATGTAGTAAGTGCACTGTCAGTTTTACTTCCTAAGGAGACCTACAAAAAAGATATGTGAATTTGTGTCAATAGGAATGACACTGTGGGGGATATTTACTAAAACTAGAGCACTCAGAATCTGGTGCAGCGGTACATAATAACCAATTAGTTTCTAACTTCAGCTTGTTCAATTAATCTTTGTCAATAAAATATGGAAGCTGATTGGTTTGCATGCAGAGCTGCACCATATTTTGCAAGCTCCAGTTTTTAGTAAATAACCTCCATCTTTTAAAAAATATTTTTTTTCTTTTCAACTGACTGTAACACTGATGGAGAGAAAATATAGCAATGTAGCACTACTCCCTTAGGAGTCGCTAAGGTTTTGGATCCCCCTGTTGTCCTGCACAGCTAGGCAGCATGCATTTTCCATTCAGACTTGTACCAGGAGACAGAAACCAGTCCTTGAGCTTTATTTTGAAATTTTATTAGGGGTTTAAAACTTGGTTAGTTCATGGTATGCCCAAGGGAATGGCAACTGAGAACAAACTTCCTGAAACTAAATTACGTTACGTCTTAAGCACAAAAATCCTTTTCTGGAGAGCTAGCCAGCATCGCCCAATGTACCTCTCCAACCCCAGATGCTCCTCAATCTGGCTATATGGAAGAATCCCTGGACAGGGGATCCAGTAGTTACTAATAGAAGGGCAATAGTCTCAGCTGCAGAGCGAGTTAGGGTTCCTACCCAAATGTTCTCTCCCGTTTCTGGCCCAGGGGATTTAGGTGTACTCACTGAGTCCATCTCCTGTGCTGCTGTTGGGTTGGTGGCTGCTACCAGGCCTTTCATCTTGGCCTCTGTTTCCCTGCTGCCAGGTGGTCTTCTCTCAGTGAACAGCCAAACGAAAAAGAGCCACCTAATATGACACCTATAAATATGTCATATTAATATCTCCGTCTCACTCATACTTAGTGTGGATTTATAAACCCAATATATACCTAACAAAAAATAGCAGTATGACAGATGCAATACTGCTTAAACAAAGGTGGTTACTTCAAAATCCAAGCGGAGTAATATTATTATTCAAAAAACTTTATTCGATCACATGGATCATATAGAGGTTAGACATGGATATGGTAAACAAGTAATAATAAAATCACTTAAAAACATTCGGCGTCTCCAAATAAAGTATTTGTTCGGCAGTTTGAGGATCCACATAAGGCAATGGAGTTCCTAACCACTAGATCAAAGAATTTTCCATATTTCCCATAGAAAATCAGCATAGGGAGATCATTCTTCAGAAACCATTATGGTAATAATCACAATAAGTAGAATGACTTCCTAAAATGGAAAAACCAAAAAGAGAGATCATAGTAGGTGGAACTACAATAGGATAAATATACTGGGCGAATGAATCAGCCCAGAAAACAGAAAACTGGTGTATATTAAAGTCATTACCTTTTCAAAAGCTTGGCCATCATAGAAGGATGGATATATGGCCTTCCTGGGTAACCACCCCAGATGAAAGTGTATCCACATTAATAGATGACTCTAAAGAGGTGTATAAATGTGAAACATCAATGACAAAAAGCATATACCTGAATAAAAATAAATAAAGGTAAAAAAAACCTAAATATTACCATATGGAAGATCAAGAGGACTTAATCCACTTGAAGTACGATCAGGTCTTGATGAAAAAAGTGAACGCAGGGCTGGGAAGCCAGGTGGTAAATGTATATAGTCCAGACTGATATAGCTCAGTCTAAATATACTGTGAAATATATACCCAAAACTGGGTTTCCAAAAATTGCTCAAATGATGAGGAGGCAATGTAATCCTAATGGATATGTGAGACTATTTTCACATGCCACAGCACATATGTAACGTATTAAATATGTATTACTCCAATGGGAGTTCAAAAAATTCCCCCAATTCTGAGGTAAAAATAAGCACAGGTTTTTAGAGGTGTAAAGGTATACCTCATATACAGGTTAGGGTTCAAGCCTCAATATATTATACAGTTAATAACTTGCCACCGGTGGAAGTATGCTGTGCCTCAAGATCACCATGTGCGGGCTGCTTATGATGATATATTCATCGTGATTTCAATGTCTCCTGCCTTTCAAATGTGGAGCTGAAGCAAACCGCTTCTTCCTTCCTCGTGGGCACCGCGCCCTATGGAGACGCCGAGCGTAATGATGTCATCACGTTGACGCGTTTCGCCAATCACCTCAGACTTCGTCAGAACTGGGAGGGGACTGTTATTCCATTGCCTTATATAGTGCCCCAACTACACATAACGTTGTATATGTCACCCTCTTGTGTTGAAAAAGCATCATTACATCTAAAATCAAAACTTATGCAAAAAATGTATACTCTATGGTGACATTATAGAGGGGCCTTTATTTATCAGAAAAGAGGATCACTTTTACAAAAACATACTTATATCAACGATTTTCTAACCCCAATGGCAATTTGGATATACATTCAATATTAAAGTGGCTCTCCAATTCAGTTCAAGAATACTTTAAAGTTGAGTTCAGTATTTAGTCCATAGGGCACTAGTGTATTAAGAGAATATATCCAATATTTTTCCTTTTGGAGGAGAACTTTATTAAAGTCTCCTCGTCTAGCTAAAATATTTAATTGGAAAATTCCTTTGACCTTTAGGCCCTCAATTTTTCCCCCATGTACTTCTTTAAAGTGTTTGGCAAGTGGATTTTCTCACTCTTTATTATTTCTATATTTGTTTTCATTCCTAATATCTCTCAGATGTTCACCAATTCTAGTTCTCAGGGTCCTCTTTGTTTTCCCTATATATTTTTTTTTACAAGGGCATTCTATCATATAGATTATCTTATTGCTAGAACAGTTGATAAAATTCTTTATTTTAAATTTCTGGGATTCATCTGTATTGCAAAATTGGTTGGTCTTTTGTACAAACGGGCAAACTTGACAATGTCCTCAGGGAAACATCCCGGTTATACGAGTTTGTTTGTTTAGCCAGTTTGTTTGAGGAAATCTTTGAAATTCTGATTGCACCAGAATATCATTCAAATTTTGAGCTCTTTTTGCTACCATATGTGGATTATCTCCCACTATTTGTGCTATTCCCGGATTTTGAGTTAATAAATGCCAGTGGGAGTCCAGGGTCTTTCTAACCTCATTCCATTGTTGTCCAAATTTAGTTATAAATCTTACTGGTTGGTTTTGAGGATTGTCATTCATTTTAATTTTAGAGTTAGAGATTAATTCATTTCTTGTTTTATATGAAGCTCTACGTCTTGCTCTTCTCAGAGTCCTATGTGAATATCCCCTTTCTCTAAATCTATTATAAAGTTGAATAGATTCAGCTTTATATTGGACATCATTAGTACAGTTCCTTTAATTCTCTGGAATTGGCCAATTGGTATACCTTGCTTTAGGCTTTCCGGATGGTAACTAGTGGCGTGTAAAAGTGTATTTGCTGCTGTTTCTTTTCTAAAAGTTTCCCAAGATAGTAGAGGCACTTAATAGAAAGATAAAATGGGCATTTGAAGTAAACCTTTTAACAAAACGGGAATATGATATGTTGACAGTTGATATCTACAACATCCCCACATTTTATGTTATTCCTAAAATACACAAAAATCCTACTCAACCACCAGGACGTCCCATAGTGTCAGTGTAGTGTTATCAGTCTGGACTATATACATTTACCACCTGGCTTCCCACCCCTGCATTCACTTTTTTCATCAAGACCTGATTGTACTTCAAGTGGATTAAGTCCTCTTGATCTTCCATATGGTAATATTTAGTTTTTTTTTACCTTTATTTATTTTTATTCAGGTATATGCTTTTTGTCATTGATGTTTCACATTTATACACCTCTTTAGAGTCATCTATTAATGTGGATACACTTTCATCTGGGGTGGTTACCCAGGAAGGCCATATATCCATCCTTCTATGATGGCCAAGCTTTTGAGAAGGTAATGACTTTAATATACACCAGTTTTCTGTTTTCTGGGCTGATTCATTCGCCCAGTATATTTACCCTATTGTAGTTCCACCTACTATGATCTCTCTTTTTGGTTTTTCCATTTTAGGAAGTCATTCTACTTATTGTGATTATTACCATAATGGTTTCTGAAGAATGATCTCCCTATGCTGATTTTCTATGGGAAATATGGAAAATTCTTTGATCTAGTGGTTAGAAACTCCATTGCCTTATGTGCATCCTCAAACTGCCGAACAAATACTTTATTTGGAGACGCCGAATGTTTTTAAGTGATTTTATTATTACCTGTTTACCATATCCATGTCTAACCTCTATATGATCCATGTGATCGAATAAAGTTTTTTGAATAATAATATTACTCCGCTTGGATTTTGAAGTAACCACCTTTGTTTAAGCAGTATTGCATCTGTCATACTGCTATTTTTTGTTAGGTCTTCTCTCAGTGGGCCAGTGAAGTCCACAGCTTTCCTTTACAGTATCACTCCTGGAGGTGAGCCCCTACCAACCTAAACTTACTCCCAGGCTCCTGAACCTCAACCTCTCTCTTCCACCTCCTCCTTCCAACTACTCCTGCTGAACAGACTCCTTTACCCTTAAGGGTTGTCTTGGCCTCTTGCCAAGCCGCTTGTTGGGAATTGGCTAAGATCCCTCAAGAGCACAAGCCAGCCACTCCTCAGATCCACCCACTGCCTCTGGACTGTCGGGGATCGCCGCGCCACTGGGCTCGGCGCAGGCGCAGTGCACCGCTCTGTGCAGGGACGCGGGCGCCGGGACCTGGCCGACCGCGGCAACCAAGTTCGCTCATGCGCAGTAGAGACCGCGGGCGCGCGCCTGGCACCAATGACAGCACAGGGCGGGATATTTAAACGGCCCTGAGCTGTCATTCAGTGCCTTCTGGTCTCTTTGAATCCTGTGTACCTGTGAACCTGTGAAAGTAAGTTACTGACCAGGATTGTGCTCTGACCTTGCTGTTTTCTCCTGTTCTTGACCCTTGCTTGCCTGACCTCTCTCCTGAATGCCCCCTATTGGATCTGACCTGCTGTTGCTGACCTGGCGTGTGACCCGACTATTCTTTGCCCGCTGCTCTGTACCGCACCGTCCCCATAGTTACCGACCTGGCTTGTATGACCCTGCACTTGCTCAGCCATCCATCCATCCATCCCTCTCAACGGGGTCTCCAGACCTCCTCATACCTGGCTCTCTCCCGTGGGAGCCCCTGGCGAATACCCCTACCACTGACGGGTGTTCCCAGTAGTCACGACCTGGTCCCGGGGAACTCCAAGTCCATCCCCACCATCAGGGGCTCTGGTGAACAAGTACACCGGGGCTTAGACTCCGTACGCTGGGCGCGACCGATCAGTGGAGTGCTAGTGGTACCGCCGGGCGGTCCCTTACATGGACCTTCCTCCAAAGCTCTAGAGCTAACTAGGAGGGCACTACACAACAAGCCCGTTCAGGAAAAGTCGATTGGTATATTAACTTCTCATGAACGTGAACAGCCATACATGGATCAAACATCATCCAGTTCCTGCTAATTCATGTATGGCCAGCTTAAGCCTGAAATATCATATTTGTGTGAGCTGTCCCTTTAACCAAAAAGCCTTTAAAGTTTTTACCAGTCACTTCACTGGCCTAATGAGTTATTAATTCTATCCAAATAAAACAAAAATAACACAACTGAAGTGATTTGTTAATATAATGAAATCATTTTTTAACAAGATTTCTGCTTGCAACACTGTGTCGGTGTTATC
Organism: Staurois parvus; assembly: GCF_062004578.1. Taxonomy (NCBI): domain Eukaryota; kingdom Metazoa; phylum Chordata; class Amphibia; order Anura; family Ranidae; genus Staurois; species Staurois parvus. Next base: position 570,225 of record NW_028318658.1, on the reverse strand, counting down.
AATGCTATACCAACAGTCAGATACCTACAGTATCTAATACAGTTCTGACTGCCTCTTACTTACCAAAGAATTTGCAATCTTTTTGTGAATATTTACAATCTTTGCTATTTTGTAAAGCAACTATGACCATTTTGAAAACTTTAACATCAGATTTACCTGGTTACTTGAGACATATTATTCCCACTGACAGAGGAATATAAACAAAAGAAATGCCGGCATTAACAAATTAAAAATAAAAAACAGCATGGGGGTCCTCTCACAGCGTGACCCTGCTCCCATGTTTACTTAGCAACAGAGGAGAATCAGCTGTCATTTTGCGAGTGTCTCTGGATGGGCACGGTCATGTCATGTCATGGTCACGTTTGGCGGGATTTTTCTCTTTCGTGCCTGTCAGTGTTTATCATAATTTTACACTGGATTTACATTGGGGGACATGTTTTTTTTAAATAAAGGAAAAACTGTGTTAGTGTTTTTTTTTTTACTTCTGACATTTGTTATGGTGAATGAGTAGGGGCACCCCTACCCATTCACATGGGGGGGGGGCGAGATCTGGAGACCCCTTTGTTAAAGGGGGCTTCCGTATTCCTATAAGTCACACCCACTCCCCTACAACCACCATCCAGGGCTGTGGGTAAGAGGTCCTTGCCCTCTTCAACATGGGGAAAAGGTGCTTGGGTGGGTGCCCCCCTCCCCCAAAGCACCTCCCCATGTTGAAGGCCTGTGGCTTGGTATGGTTCAGGAGGGGGGGGGGGGCGCTTGTTCATCCCTATCTTTCCTGGCCTGCCAGGCTGCATTCCATTTGTTTTAATGGAGTTCCCCTTAAAATTTATACCAGACCTAGGGGTCTGGTATGGATTTAGAGGGGGACCCCACGAAATTAAAAAAATATTGTCATGGGGTTCCCCTTAAAATCCATACCAGACCCAAAGGCTCTGGTAGAGACTGGGGGGGGGGGTTCCAAAACTGTCTTTAAGAAAAAATATAATGCCGGAACCTTTTTGTTTACATTCTGCTGTCAGCAGGGAATCCCACTGACAGCACATGAGTCATGGTTATTAGGGACACAGCGACAGCCTGCTCCTTAACAATCAGGTATTCTTTCGAATTATATCAAACAAATCTGAATACAGTATATCAATCAAATGAATCAGAATATATCAAATGAATCCAAATATATGAAATGAATTCTGAATATACGAAACAAAGCCGAATATACGAATCAATCTAACATACCAAAATTAAATGAATAACTTAACATATGAATCCAAAACTAAATGAAATACATTTTTTTGTTGTGCACATCTCAATTACCCAGGTTTACAGTTGATGTTTGGGCATCTTTGGATGTTTCTTTGGGCCACAAGATTTTTCAGGTGCCTGTATGAGTTCTTTTTCCTTTCTGGAGGGTCTCGGGTGGTTTGGTCTGTTTCTTTTCTGGTTACCCAACCCTCACTGGGGCACTGCTTTGAGATGTTCCTTACGGTCAAGACTAAGGAAGACTAAGGAAGATCTCTGGCATTCAATGAATTTAAGAGAAAACTGGATAATTTTGTTACTCTCTGTAAAATCCTTCTCTCTGAGTTCATTGGGAGACTCAGCACCCAGCCATGTTTTTTTTTGTACTGCTTATAGCAGAGAGGGGGTTGACTACCAGTGAGGACTGCCCATAGGTGGTACTGTGCCTTTTTTTCCACAGTGAGTAACAAAAAATCCAGTTTTCCATTTTTTTCATTCTCTTTTAGCTTGATGTAAAATCTCAGCTATCCAGGGGTACCAGAGGAAATAATTGTGCACAAATGGGACTGTATATGGGACCTGAAATCTCAGATTAATATGAAATCTTTTTTTTCTTTTTAAATAAGAATTATTTTAACATAGATTAGATATAACAAGAACAAAAATGTCTCTTGTATCCATTATTACAAGTTATAGTTCTCAACAGATGGAAATTAGGAGTAATTTGGATAAATACTGATATATCCTACAAAAGCATCCACTCATTAAAAAAGAGTAAAAAAACATCCTGATGTAGTTGCTCAAAGCAGGATAAAAGTTGAAAATACAACTGCTTTCCCTAAGAGTGGAGTCTAAAGCTGGCCATACATGAATCAAAAATTTGGCTGGTTCAACAGGGATCAGACAAATTTCGATCAATGTAAACAAGTCAATCTACTGATCGACTTCTGTACAACTACCCTATCAGGTTTTCCTCATTCAACAATCTGATTAGCTTCTTCAGTACTGTTTTCCAGTTAGTCTTTACACACACGTAGCCACCTATAGGCTGAAGTGATATAGATATACAGGTGCTGGATCATGTTCTATTTTACCCTCTGTAGCATAGCTTCATTACCTGTTGATTCTGCCAGTATGTCTGCTATGTTTAATCTTCTTTCAAAAGATCAAGCCAACAGAACTGGCAGTGATAGGTTTTAGACAAACCATTCACAGTAACACTGATAGGGGTGCTTACAATGGTAAGCTTTTATTCATATGGGTAAAACCTTTTTCTCCAAAATAAAAAAAAACTGTTGTAACTGCTTAAAAATGTTAGTGTTAAAGTGTTATGATTTAATTTGTTAGTCCCTTACATAAACTCCATCTAAAACTACCCTCTCCCATAGGTTGACAGTGCTGCTGCTCAAGGGTGGCTACGCTGCTCTATGGTAGATAAAGTACAGTGTTACTGTCCAGATCACTTTGTGAAAATATGGAAAATTACCCAAAAATAAAACTAATAAAGCCATCAAAAGACTGGTAAGCTGCAATATATTACATTGTTTGGTTTAGATACAATTTAAAGAAGTAAGAATACACAGTAAAAACAAAACTGGAATGTAAGGGTCAGAAAACAAAGTGCATGGGCATTAGAAGGAAACATCTGGTGAACTGACACACTAAATATGTGGAAGACTGGCAAAGGAAACTGTGAACATGATAACACAGTAGTATTTTGTTTTGTTAGAAAGTCCTTGCTCAAAAAGATGATGACAAATTGTGTGACAAATATATTTGTTATTGTGTATGCAAAGGTGTTAAAGGGCAACAACATTTTTAATTAATAACTTGACTAAAGTGTGTTTAATAATAACAATAATTAGTAGCCATACAAAGGTCACAAAAGAATAAATTTGTGCTACTTTCATGCAATTGCCTAGTATTATAAATCACTTAGTTTAGTTGTCTAGCTTTCAGTGATTTAGAAAATCATACTTGATTGCGAGAAACTAGTCTTGCTTTAAAGGCATTACGTTTGTTTTTTTTACACAACAGGAGACCAAACACTTTACATACAAATTAAATCTTCCATTAAGAGTCATTTTAAAAATGCTTTAAAAAAATATTAGATAAGACATAGAACATTTTCTGGAAGGTAAGCAAGTAGCATTAGTAATGGTCTGTTATCAAGGCAACAGCGCAAAAAATCATGTGGAAAGCTTTATCATAATAAAAGTAAAGAAATAGATTTCAGCAGTTTAATATAATATTTATAAATGTCATGTTATTTAAAATATTTGCCAAAAAATGTGTGACAAACTGGACTGACTGTATTAGCCATACATATTGCAATGTTCTGCTAATTTTAACAACCTTTCAACTGACTATGAAATACAAAAACAATCTGTTGGAATACAATGTTCATGTATTTTGTGCAACAATTACAGTCAGTATTTAGTAGATATATATTATTCAACCAGAGGATGGCAGTGTTTATGAGTTTGTAGCTGCATCTATGGTAAACTCTATGTCTTTTCTCTGAATAAAGTTACCTGTTTCCTTGTTGCAGTAAAGCAGAAAAGCATATGTGGACTGGTACTGTCTGTCCTGCAGGGCTATATACAGAATTTCTAACAGGTTATGGGCCCAGTCATAGCTCACCACCACAAATAAGTGCAAGATACAGCAACAGAAAGTAGACTGTGAAAGAGTAATAGAAAATGGCCAGTAACACAGCTTCAAGAAAGCTTCCTTTTGCAAACCCAACAAACCAGAGCTACCAATCTTGGTAATTCAAGATGAAAATTGTCTTTTTGCTGAATGAGGTTTCCTTTTCCTTGTTGCAGTGAAGCAGAAAAGCATATGTGGTCTGTGCACTGACTTTTGGTTCTGTAGGGCTATGAACAGAATTTCTAACACAATCAAATGGATAAAGGCAGTGCAGTGCTAGACCCCCGAAAGAGCCACTTGGTAGTTTAGGTTCTCTGTTCTCTGCCTGGACCCTGTAGAGCCTCGGCCCCTCTATCACCTCACACACCATATTTAAGCAAATAGAAGTTGCAATACTGTTGAGGGTATAAAGATGAAAACTCTGCACACAACTATAATTCGGTATTAGGAAGTAGACACCAGTCTGGATAGTGAAAATGAAACTTAATATATTAGTAAGGTTCAAGGTTAATGGCAGTAGTCTCATAAATGAACAAACAAGAAGTTAATTCCTAGTAAAGTCTGCATACAGTGATAAAGGCCGCTAGTCAAACATCCAGTCCCTATGTGCTCTATGCCCTATGTGCTAGCAACAACAGGTCTATGGCAGTGGTGCCCTCTCACCAGTCCCAATGATACAGCCGCAATAGTCCCGATGTTCAGATGTTCTCTGCATATGCCTGGAGTGGCCCTGGTCCTCAGCCCGCAGGCCAACAGCACTCCGGTTTCCTTACAGCAAGGACATTGTGTCCAAACAGTAGCTTAGCCCTCAGCCTCTGTGCCCACAGGTCTGCTTTCTACAGTCCCTAGCACCTAGGACCCCTGCCTGTGGCTCACACCACTTTCTTGATGCTGGATTATCACTGTCTCCTACTAGGAACTGTAGTACAGTGGTCCATAGGCTTTCACAGCATGGCTTCCCTGAACTTACCAATTCCAATGTAGCCAGCATACAAGTTTCTTGAGCTCCTCTGACTTGTAAATTCCCTCTGGTGGGTGAAGGTGATATGATGGTAGTTCATTCAAGATGACAGACTGAGGAGAGCACACAGAGGACAAGCAACTGCAGTGAGTGTCCTAATTTTGCTCTCTCTCTCTGTCTGTATATCCAAACAACTGGCTACAGTAGTCTACCTCTAGTAGATTATATACACTGGTGGCCAAAATTGTGGATACACCTTCTGATTTTGTCAGTTTTGGTTGATATCTTTACTTATGCAGGCCTGTCAGGAATGGACTCGCCAATATTGGTGGGACTCACCTGCCTTGTGGTTTGCAGTACCAGGACTGGCCAGCGGGTGCTCTCAGCAACCAGAGGCTCACTTCTGCAGTCAGCCAAAACACCTGAGGCTGATTGCAGGAGGTGCATATAAGGAATGGCCAGACTTGCAATCTGGACCTTGGTGTATGTTTTCCCAAGAGCCCCTGTACCTGCATCCTGTCTGCTTCCTGTCTGATCCTGCTTGATCCCTGACTCTGATTGAACTCCGCCTGTCCTGACCTCTGCTATTCCTGACCACTCTCCAGTCTGCTCCTTTGGTACCTTGTCTGCCTGATTGTTCCTGACCCGGCCCGTCCGACTACGCTTAGTATTGTTCTTTTGTTATCTGTTGGGGGTTTTGGTTTGGTTTGTTTTCACTGTGTTTATGTTTAGTCTTGCACTGCATTTATGTATTGTTTAGTCTTAAATAAATTATATTGTTTATACTATATCTGAAGCCTGCATTTCCCTGTGTCAGTTCACACACCTCTGGTCATACCCGTGGGCCCTGACATTACACCAAGGCCAATCCTGACTAGAAGTGGCTGCACAGGGAAGCCATCTTGGCTTATTGTTGCTGGGAAGGATGAAACTTGATGAGATGGTGTATTTGTCTCTGCTAGTGTTTGATGACAGAGATTATGCTTATCAGACTCTGAAGGAGTATACCAGGGATCAACTACTAGAGTGCATAAGGATCGCTCATTGCCTAGTAGATCAGGGCACAGAGTTCTCTGAGGTGCAGCCTTTGATTGAGGTTTGTGCTGAGTTGGTTTCATCTGGTTCCCCCGAATGCAGGGATGAATTTTTGCGCCATTTAGTGCCGACCAGGTAGAGTCCCTGGTATGGTTATTGGAGGATGATGTAGATTACTTTCTGGAGCGTTATTCTGCATGTTCACAACAGGTACTAAGAGTCTGTATAAACGCAGTGCAGTCTTTGACCAGACAGGCTTTGTGTAAGCTGAGCTTTGGTCAACCCATACTGCAGACATGGTCAGACTTATTGCACCCAGCCTCAGTCAGCTTGCAACGTCATTCCTCTGCTCAAGGCACTCTTCCTGCATCCTCGACAGCACCCCCAGTGACTGCCCAGTATACTCTGCTAACTACCACATATCAGTCTCCTGCTCCCACTCGTTGCACCTATCCTTTCTTTAACCCTGTAAAGAAGTCCTCTGTAGCAACTGCTCCCTCCTTTGTTCCATCTCCCAGCTCTTCTCTGCCTACATCTGCTCTATCCACTTACAAACCTGCGCTTACTTCCTGTGCTCCAGTAACTAAAACCAGGAAAAAGTGAAAATTCTTTCCAACCAGTACCATCCTGCCAGTATCCAAACCGGTCAGCCTGCCGTCTGAGAACCCGCCTTCCGTGGTTCAGCCTGGTGCCCCGGCACCCGCAATTCAGCCTGATACCCTGATGCCAGATGACTCGGCGCCCGCAGTCTTGCCAGATGACTTGGTGCCCGCTGCCGAGCTTGACGACCCGATGCCCGCTGTTTTGCGAGATGACCCGGTGCCCACTGTCTTGCCAGATGACTCGGTGCCCGCAGTCTTGCCAGATGACTCGACGCCTGCAGTCTTGCCAGATGACCCGGTGCCCGCTGTTTTGCCAGATGACCCGGTGCCTGCTGTTTTGCCAGATGACTCGGTGCCCGCAGTCTTGCCAGATGACTCGGTGCCCGCAGTCCTGCCAGATGACTCGACGCCCGCAGTCTTGCCAGATGACTCGACGCCCGCAGTCTTGCCAGATGACTTTGCCCGCTGTCGAGCTTAAAGCCCCGATGCCCGCTGATGTGCCTCTGTCCGGTGCCCAGTCTGATGTGCCTCTGTCCGGTGCCCAGCCTGATGTGCCTCTGTCTGGTGCCCAGCCTGATGTGCCTCTGCCCGGTGCCCAGCCTGATGTGCCTCTGCCCGGTGCCCAGCCTGATGTGCCTCTGCCCGGTGCCCAGCCTGATGTGCCTCTGCCTGGTGCCCGGTGTACCAGTCCTTGATATCCCGCCAATTACCAGATCCGGGCGGTGGAACATTTTGCCCATTTAGGACGGTTTGGAGCGTCCTGAGGCCGCTCCTTGAGGGGGGGTACTGTCAGGAATGGACTCGCCAATAGTGGTGGGACTCAACTGCCTTGTGGTTTGCAGTACCAGGACTGGCCAGCGGGTGCTCTCAGCAACCAGAGGCTCACTTCTGCAGTCAGCTAAAACACCTGAGGCTCATTGCAGGAGGTGCATATAAGGAATGGCCAGACTTGCAATCTGGGCCTTGGTGTATGTTTTCCCAAGAGCCCCTGTACCTGCATCCTGTCTGCTTCCTGTCTGATCCTGCTTGATCCCTGACTCTGATTGAACTCCGCCTGTCCTGAACTCTGCTATTCCTGACCACTCTCCAGTCTGCTCCTTTGGTACCTTGTCTGCCTGATTGTTCCTGACCCGGCCCGTCCAACTATGCTTAGTATTGTTCTTTTGTTATCTGTTGGGGGTTTTGGTTTGGTTTGGTTTGTTTTCACTGTGTTTATGTTTAGTCTTGCACTGCATTTATGTATTGTTTAGTCTTAAATAAATTATATTGTTTATACTATATCTGAAGCCTGCGTTTCCCTGTGTCAGTCCACACACCTCTGGTCATACCCGGGGGCCCTGACAAGGCCATAGACGGGGAGAAAGTATTGCGGTTGCAACAATGTATCTATTTGTATCCGAAAAAAAAATCTGTATCCGAAATGGATACAAATAGATACAATGTTGCAACTGCAATACTTTTTAATGTCAAATATAATAGCGGGGCTCTCTGCAGGGACAGAAGTAATTAAATGCCGGCCGTAGACAGGAAGAAAATCGGCCGATTTTTTTTACTGTTGGTGGTAACGTCGGCCTATTGAATGACCGATTTTTCTTTTTTTTGTTAAAAAAATGGCCGGTTTTCTCCCCGTCTATGGCCTGCATTACTCCCTTGTTTTTTCCTTCTACACATTAGCTATTCTATGCAAATGGTAAACAAAATATATTTGACAACATATGATACAAGTTTTGAGTTAATTTGAGCAAATTTACTGAAAACTCTCGACAGAAAGCTAGCTCCTGAAAATGTGAGAATTTTGTCAATTTTCGTTTGTATATTATTGTGTACATGTTATAGTATTTCGTCAGAATAAAGCATTATGTTGCATAACAGAGATTCTAGTTGCAATGCCTGCAATTTTATATAGAGCTTAGGAAACTATTTTCAATTTTATATATTTTTAAAATTATATTAGAATAATTAAATAAATTAAAATAATATTGTACTGTTTTGACCTAAAATGTACTTAAATAACTATATTTGTAGAAATTAATGATGCTATCAATTAAAAGGTCAGATTGGTCACCAAAGAAAAGAGCAACAGCAATAACATTAAGAAATGAAGGTTATAGTTTTCGTGAAATTGCTAGGAAAATGAGTCAAGGAGTTTCTGCATCCGGAGTCCAGAAGCTGTGTGCACGATTTACGAACACCAAAAGTATCAAAACACAACAAGGCAGAGGAAGGAAAAAAAGCTACAACACCCAAAACTGACAGAAGAATTACAAGACTAGAATAGAAAATCCTCTGCCAAGAATATCAACAAGGTGTTGTCAGATGGAGGACTGTCAGTGTCTGACAGAACAGTAAGAAGTCGACTTGTTACTGCTGGAATAAGAGCTTGAATACCAAGAAAAAAAAACATTTTTGAACTGCCAAAAAAGTAAGAAAAGAATCGAATGGGCCAAGGAACATCAAAATTGGACAACAGAAGATTGGAAAAAAATTATTTGGAGTGATGAAACACGAATTTCTATTTTTGGAAGCCATGGTGTTCGATACATGCAAAGGTCAGATGAAGAATGCCTTCCTGAGTGCATGACAGCAACAATTAAACACCCTCAAAGCGTCATGATATGAAGCTGCATGTCTTGGTATGGTGTTGGACAAATGCAGGTTATTGATGGCATTATTAATGCAGAGCGATACATCAAAGAGGTCCTGGAACCAAAGCCCCATCAATAAGCGACTTAGCGGACAAAGGCACAGAATTTACTTTTCAACAGGATGGAGCTCCATGCCATACAGCTCTTAAATGCCTTAAATGGTTCAATGACAAGAACATTTCTCTGCTTCCCTGACCTGGAAATAGCCCTAACTTAAATCCCATCAAAAATCTGTGGTCAAGATTGAAACGCATGGTCTCGAGCAAGAATCCAAGCAACAAGCGAGGACTCATTGAGGCTATAATCAATTCCTGGCATCATTTGATTACAGAAGAGGATGCCAAAAGACTTTCAGAGTCAATGCCTAAAAGGTGTCAGGCAGTAGTTAAGGCCAAAGGCTATCCAACACGTTACTAAAAAAACACATTGTGACAAACTTGAAATGATCATTTTTATGCTATATAATAGCCAAGATACATTATGGTACATTTCCAGCCAAAATTGAACTTATTTAAAGATTTTTTGTTAAGGCATCCATTTACTATATTAAATTTTACTTGTGGTATGACATTTTTAGAGATTTTTATATAAAAAGTAGTTTAAATTGAAAAAGTTTGTAAAAATGTAAGGTGTATCCACAATTTTGGCCACCAGTGTATTTATAGCTACAGGGCAGGTAAGGTCAAAGGTGGAGTTTATCTATTTGATTGTTTTTGCAGTTGAAAGCTGGTGATAAATGTATGAAATTGCCAGAGCTGCAGGAGCTTGGGGCAGAGGGTAATGATAAAGGGCTACCCCTAATATACTGCCAGGTACGTTTGTAGTCTTAGGAAGCAAACCCTTCAGGATAAGCCCAGTACAGATTCCATTTGAGAACCCACTTACAGTATAGGGACTTACAGTCAGGACACTGGAAGTGCTGGGTGGTCATCCTATGTTAAGGTTGAATGCACTTGCGCTGTGCAGAGTTATGGATGCTGGGACTATACAGTCATAAGTGAAGGTTGTTTTGGTCAAGAACTGTACTGCACTGTGACCAAAGATGGTGGAGTTCCATCACGTTACAAGTGTGTGTACCCTATCTCGGTTCTGTGCAGGAAGATGGTGGGAGGGCACCTTGTAAGCATGCTGGTGCCGAATTAGAGCTCTGCTTAAACACTGCAACATGGAGGCCCTTTAGACAGCAGGGCACAAGGCTCACAAAACAATTCAGGAGAAGGGTAACCCTTGCACCCCACATCACAGCAGTGACAACTCATTGACAGACTTACTGCCTCATTCTAAACCAAAGCCCATGATGGTGCCAAGTAACTTTTCTTCTCATTGCTGTCTCTCTCAATCTTAATCTCAGCCCAATACAGACACAGAATATCCAGTTGGGTTCAAGTTACTTTTAACAGCTTTACTGTAACATATCTTGTTGGCAAACAAACTTTTCTTTACAAAGAGGCATTTCCATCATGTGGCTTAGGGTTTCAACATAATTACATAGTTAGTCTGGCTGAAAAAAGACAAAAGTCCATCCAGTTCAACCATTAAACAACAGAACAAACATATTTCTTGATTGCTAGTACACAGGTACTTATAGTGTCACAGGTGCTCAGTTAGTCTCCTAAAATGGTGGAAACTATGGCCTGTCCATCTCCAGAAGACTCTCACAAACTAAGGGCTCATGTACACTGCAGCTGCTAAACTCACGTTTAGGAGCTGTTCAGCATTTTTTTCAGCAGCCCTTGAACTCACCCTAATGTTTTCCTATGTGTCCATGTACACATCTTCATTTACAATCGTTTACAGGCAGTTGAGTTTGCAGTCGTTTTTTTTAAAGCAACAAACATGCGTTCAGGCGTCAATGTTATCAGCGTTTCAAATGCAAAATGCTTGTAAACGTGGCTAAACGCGTCTAAGCGCGGCAAATCGCGTTTATAAGCGTTTGCATTTGAAAATTTTTTGCACTTTTCCAGTTCCTGATGCTGTCCAGAGCCTTTTTTCGTCATGAAAAATGTATGCAAAGAGTTTTCAGGGTGCTCAGATGGACAAAACACTTAACACGGGATGGTTCTACCAAGCTTGTCACACATTGTAATGACCAATTCACACCTCAGACCTCTCCCACCCTTGAAAACAAAAGATATGTTAATGACCATTCACACCTCAACTTCCTCATGAAGACCCCCTGCCAGGTGACCTTAATGACTCAGTCCACCAGACACCTTCCCACCCTTGGAAACAACAGAAATGTTAATGAGCAACTCACATCTAGCTAATGTCAACAAATACTGCTGTGTCTGCTTCTACTGTGTGTATTTCTCTGAAACAGTCTGAAACAGTTAATAATTTGCCACTTTTCAGTGCATTCTGGGCATTTGGGAGGTTCTCCTGTGCTTATCTTTAAAAAACGCTTCTAAATGCAAACGAGCATAAACGCGTTATGCAAATGCGGCTAAACAGACATTTTTTGATCTACGTTATCCAGCAGTCAGTTTCCATCATTCAGAACCGTCCCGTGTACATGGGGCCTAAGAACAGTCTTTAACAGCATGGGTACTCACAGCACTTTTAAGTCTCTCTTCTGGTGCAGTAGGGGTTTTCCCACTTCCTCCCATATAGTACACATGTGACTCACATCATGGCTCCTGGACTCACTCTCTTCCCCTTAAAAAGACTCTGCTTTGTTGGGAAGAAGACCCGTTCCCTGAAAGGGGTGGCCACATTGACCAAACTCAGCTTTATGTGTTTTCTGTCCTCTGTGACCCACTATTTGGTATTTATATACCATGTCCAAGTCAAAATGGACTTCAAAATCTTGCAAGAGCTTGTTGTCCAAATGTGACAGAGCCCACAGCAGAGGACACGTTACTCCCATGCTGAAATTCTTTCAGAAACTTTCCTGCATGGATAAATTCAGGATATATAAGGACATCTAGTGACAGAAACTTCACACAATTTCACTAAAGGATTAACAATGGGAGACTAAAACCCTGTTACATGCACTGTATACACCGTGTACTTAACACCTTTCTTTTTAGTGAGAGAGTCACTTTAGCTTGAACCTGTCGGGGGTTAAAGAAAGCCATCAGAAACACCCTCTGAAAAAATCAGCTTTATACTTACAGTATCTATCCAGCAGCGGTTTTGGGGAAACTCTGCTCTCTTGCATAGCTTCCAATGCATTTCCTAATAGACCCCTCTGGTGTGTCTAATGGTGGGTCCCCTACTGGCCACTCTAATTCTTCCTGCTGATCCCTAGTCACTACAGAACAGAGTAGTGACATATGCATCATCAGTTGTGACCACATTGGCCAGTGGGGGACACTCTTCTCTACCCACCTGAAAGTGTGGAATAGGATTGGAGATGGCAACTCTGCTACAGAGTGAAGAACAGGTAAGTATGTACAGTTGTGTTCAAAATAATAGCAGTCAGACATCACTAACCTGATCAATCACTGTTTTTGGTAGAAATTATTTTTCTACATGGCAAATAATTTACTAGCAGGCGTAGTAGAGTAATGGAAATCCAACAGACCCAACAGTCATGACATACATGCTGCTGATTCTGTGTAATTGAATCACTAATTGAAAGGGGCATGTTCAAAATAATAGCAGTGTGGAGTTCTATTAGTGAGGTCATTCATTCTTTGAAAAACAGGTGGCAATTATTGCCCTTATTTAAGGAAGGAAGGCAGCAAATGTTGTACATGCTGGTTACAGTGCATTACTCTCTGAAATTCTGAGGAAAATGGGTCGTTCCAGACATTGTTCAGAAGAACAGCGTACATTGATTAAAAAGTTGATTGGAGAGCGGAAAACATATAAAGAAGTGCAGAAAATGATAGGCTGCTCAGCTAAAATGATTGCAAATGCTTTAAAATGGCAACCAAAACCTGAAAGACGTGGAAGAAAGCGAAAAACTACCATGCGAATGGATAGAAGAATAGCCAAAATGGCAAGGACTTAGCCAACAATCAGCTCCAGGAAGATCAAAGAAGGTCTAAAGTTACCTGTGAGTACTGTTACAATTAGAAGACACCTATGTGAAGCCAAGCTATCTGCAAGAAGCCCCCGCAAAGTCCCGCTGTTGAAAAAAAGACATGTGCTGAAGAGGTTACAATTTGCCAAAGAGCACATTGACTGGCCTAAAGAGAAATGGCGCAACATTTTGGGAACTGATGAAAGTAAGATTGTTCTTTTTGGGTCTAGTGGCCAGAGACAGTTTGGCAGACGACCCCCAAACAGTGAAGCATGGTTGTGCAAGCTTAACGATATGGGGATGTTTCCCATACTACGGTGTTGGGCCTATTTATCGCATACCAGGGATCATGGATCAGTTTGAATACATCAGAATACTTGAAGAGGTCATGCTGCCTTACGCTGAAGAGGAAATGCCCTTGAAATGGGTGTTCCAACAAGACAAGGACCCCAAACACACCAGCAAACGTGCAACATCTTGGTTCCAGACCAACAAGATTGATGTTATGGAGTGGCCAGCCCAATCCCTGGATCTTAATCCAATAGAAAACTTGTGGGGTGACATCAAAAATGCAGTTTCTGAGGCAAAAAAAAAGAAATAGAGAAGAACTGTGGAATGTAGTCCAATCATCCTGGGCTGGAATACCTGTTCACAGGTGCCAGAAGTTGGTTGACTCCATGCAACACAGATGTACAGCAGATCTCAGAAACAGTGCTTATACAACTAAATATTAATTAAGTGATTCAAAGGAAAGCAAAATCTTCAAACATTTTTCAGTTTATATAGTGAATGTTTGAGTTTGTAAAGAAGAATACAAACACTGCTATTTTTTTTGAACAGTCTAATATTCACTTTTCTTCAATTTTTTTAGAGGAACAACACAAATTTGATCTATTTTTCTGCATGTTTTGATTTGGAATAGAATGTGTAGTGTTCCCAATGCATTTGCGTGTATGGAAATAAAAGCTATTAGAAGGATTTTGAGCTTTTTTCACTTTTTTCACTTTTTTTCAACACACTGCTATTATTTTGAACACAACTGTAGATGTTTTCTTTATAAGGTGCTGCTTATAGCATTTTTTAACCCCCTGACAGATTTGCTTTAAGGAGACTAGATAAATCAATCACATTCCTTGCTTGGGTTCAGCAGCATTAGCCTCCATTATTTCTAAACCTGCCCAGCATTTGTTATGTTACCCAGGGGATTAAAAGTCGATCCATGGATTTACTTCAGTACAACCAGCCTGCCCATAGATGGCTCAAAATTAGTTTGGATTCTGCTGAAAAGGCTGGATTTCAATCTATCTATGGTCGGCTTGTTGGGTACCCCCAAACAAGCAGCGTGCTATGGGGGCAGCCGCTGCTCCGTGTGTCCATTCACACACGTAGCTGCGGCTCGGCCCCGACCCCTCTCACTTTTCATTGGCTTACTGGCTGTGATTGACAGCAGTGGGAGCCAATGGCTCCTGCTTCTGTTTCAGCCAATGAGAAGAGGGAGTCCCGGGATAGCCAAGACTCCAGTGCACATCGCTGGATCAAGAGAGGGCTTAGGTGAGTATTAGGAGAGCTGGGGGGGATGCTGCACAGAGAAGGTTTTTTACCTTCATGCATAGAATACATGAAGGCAAAAACCCATGAGCCTTTAGAACCACTTTAAGCTCTTTGTGCCTGAAATGTCAGGACTCCATTAGATACCTTAAAGAGGAGTTCCAGCCCCCCCTCCCAAAAAATAAAACTCAGCAGCTACAAATACTGTCTTTTTATATTAGGGCACTTATCTGTCCAGGGATCCAGCGAGCCACCCCAAGCCGATTCTTCGATTGCTCCACCATCTTCACTAAGGGAAACCGGCAGTGAAGCCTCATGGCTTCACCATCGGTTTCCTATTGCACATGCACAAATCACACTGTGCTTTGTGACTGGGTTGCAGTCTTCTGGGACATGTGAATAGTCTTAGAGGACTGTGGGGGGAAGGAGGTGGGCTGAACCTCTGGCTCAGAAGTGAGAGCAGGTACCAGTCAAAACCATGTACCCACTCTGCCCTCCGCTGCCAAATGTGGTAGTGGAGGGAAGGAGGAGGCAGATAAGCGGAGCTTCCACATTTGGGTGGAACTCTGCTTTAAGGTGCTAATAAACCCAAAACCAAAAATGTAATATACAGTATTTCAGCTTACCAATCATTAGATGTCGTCTTTTTTTTAGGGTCCATGCACACTGGCTTAAAAAAAACGCCACTTCTAGAGGCGTTTAGCATTTTTTATTTATTTATGCTTCTAGAAGCAGCTAATGTTATCCTACAGTCAGGTCCATAAATATTGGGACATCTACACAATTCTAACATTTTTGGCTCTATACACCACCTCAATGGATTTGAAATGAAAGAAACAAGATGTGCTTTAACTGCAGACTGTCAGCTTTAATTTGAGGGTATTTACATCCAAATCAGGTGAACGGTATAAGAATTACAACAGTTTGCATATGTTCCTCCCACTTGTTAAAGGACCAAAAGTAATGGGACAGAATAATAATCATAAATCAAACTTTCACTTTTTAATACTTGGTTGCAAATCCTTTGCAGTCAATTACAGCCTGAAGTCTGGAACGTATAGACATCACCAGACGCTGGGTTTCATCCCTGGTAATGCTCTGCCAGGCCTCTACTACAACAGTCTGCAGTTAAAGCACATCTTGTTTGTTTCATTTCAAATCCATTGTGGTGGTGTATAGAGCCAAAAATGTTAGAATTGTGTCGATGTCCCAATATTTATGGACCTGACTGTAAGTGTCCATGCACATTAAGTAGTTTAGAGTCGTTTTTAAAAGTTCAGCATACAGAGGCAGAAAAAAACCTTCTGGTTTGCGTTTTTGAGGGCATTTTTTGGGCAGAATAAAAATGTTAACCGCTGCTAAATGCGCCTAATGTTTTGCTGTAAAAATTCTCAGAAATGCTAAGGCTTCTAAACGCTGCTAAATGCTAGCACAAGAATGCTAAATATGAGCATTTTTTATACAGCATTTTCTGTCAAGGTAACTAGCATTTTTTTTAAGTACAGAGTGCATGGAACCGTAGGCTTTTTTCCCCTCTGTTTTCACCTGGTTATCTGGGCAGTAACACACCTCCTGTGCTAGGGTGCTTACACTCTGGATGAAGGAGCAACAGAGACCCCTTTAGACAGCATGATTATCAGTCTTGAGGAAGGTAGAGTTAGATGTACTAGCAGATTTAGATACACTAAACAAATTGAAGCAAAATCCCAGGTAAAATTTTTTATGCAGTTACAGTGAACAGTTTTGTTCCATTTGAAGTAAAGGTTTTACATACATAAAAAAAAGCTGATTATTGTAAGCACCCCTGTCAGTGGCAAATGGTTTGTCTCAAACCCCTACCTGCTACATCTGCAAAACAGCTTGTTCTGGTGAAAAACAACTTAAATAACAGAAAGAAAGCCTAACAAATAAAAAAAATTCAGACATCACATCTAATTATCGGTAAGCTGCAATATAATAAGTGTTTGCTTTTGGGTGTATTACCATTTTAATGCTGTGGGACTGTCCAATGATAAATGGCGATTGGAAGCAAATTATTAAATTTCTCCACAATCTCCTGGGCTCAGCAGTTGGTCTAAACCTTAACATATACAGTATGTGAACCCTCACCTTGTGAAACAACTCATAAAAATGAATGGCAAAACATTTGTGTGTATATATATATATATATATATATATATATATATATATATATATATAGTGACAGTGCGAGGCTCTGTCACTGTGGAAATGGGTTTGAGAAGGACACAAGACTCTCAAACAGTCAGTTTGAAAGGCTCCAAGAAATGTTTTGCGAGCAGAGAAAGCTATGTTTTAAGCTTTCCCTGGATTTGGTAAGTCTGGATCGGGGTATAAGCCTGAAGGGCTTTGGATGGGACGGAGTCTTCAGTCTTGTGTCCAGGTTTTTCAGAAGTTTGGCAGGGTGTGTGTGTGTCCAGGTGCAGACACCCATTATAAGGCAGATCTGAGCACAGCTCACAAGTGGTGGAGGTGGAATAGCAGTTGCTGTTGCTACAAGCCTGAAGACCGAGCCCTGTCAGGAGAGCTGGAAGCTCCTGGTGGAGACTACAACCATTTTGAGGGGGATTCTGGGCCCAAGGACTGGGAAAGTCTGGCTCGCTACAAGAGTCTGGGAGACCAAGAGAGGGTCTGGGAGGTTGAGGAAGCTGCAGAGGCCAGTGAGTCCAAGGGGCTGGAGGGAATCCTTGAGTCTCTGGAGGAAGCAAGCTGAGGTACAGGGAAAACTCTGTTAAGAGGCCATGTGGGGCCTGAAGAGCAAGAAGCTGTCACCTAGGCTGAGAGAGCCTGAATAGCCAGTGGTCTGGGAGACCCAGCTAAGCAGAGGTACTGCTAACCAGAGAGCCAGGTGTCTCGGAATTTTCACTGTGTATTATTTTGAGTGAAGTTGAAACCCCCTGTGTGGGAAGCCTTGTGTTGAAAGGACTTTCCAGTTACTGTTTAATAAAAGTGGGGTAACAGGCCCTTAAGTTTAGTTCCTGTCTGGCATGAACTCACTAAAAAATGCATCTACCATTAAACTATATATATATATATATATATATATATATATATATACACTATTATGCCAAAAGTATTGGGACACCTGCCTGTACACGCACATGAACGTTAATGGCATCCCAGTCTTAGTCCTTAGGGTTCATTATTGAGTTGGTCCACCCTGTGCAGATAAAACAGCTTCATCTGATCTGGGAAGGCTGTCCACAAGGTTTAGGAGTGTGTTTATGGGAATGTTTGAGCATTCTTCTAGAAACCCATTTATGAGGTCAGGCACTGATGTCGGACGAGAAGGCCTGGCTTGCAGTCTCTGCTCTAATTTATCCCAAAGCTGTTCTATTGGGTTGAGGTCAGGACTCTGTGCAGACCAGTAAAGTTCTTCCACCTCAAACTCACTCATCCATATCTTTATAGATCTTGCTTTGCGTACTGGTGCGCAGTCATGTTGAACAGGAAGGGGCAATACCCAAACTGTTCCCACAAAGTTGGGAGCATGAAATTGTCCAAAATGTCCTGGCATGCTGATGCCTAAAGAGTCCCCTTCACTGGAACTGAGGGGCCAAGCCCAACCTCTGAAAAACAACCCCACACCATAATCCCCCCTCCACCAAACTTTACACTTGGCACAATGCATTCAATCAAGTACCGTGCCAGACAGAGAAGCGTGATTTGTCACTCCAAAGAACACGTCTCCACTGCTCTAGAGTCTGGTGGTGGCGTGCTTTACACCACTGCATCTGATGGTTTGCATTGCACTTGGTAATGTAAGGCTTAAATGCAGCTGCTCGGCCATGGAAACCCATTCCATGAAGCTCTCTATGCACTGTTGTTGTGCTAATCTGAAGGTCAAGATGTTTGGAGGTTTTTAGCGATTGACTGTGCAGACAGGTGCCAACTCTGAGTACTGTGCGCTTCAGCATGCACTGACCCCACTCTGCCATTTTACGTGACCTACCACCTCATAGCTGAGTTGCTGTTGCTCCCAGTTGCTTCCACTTTACTATAATACCCTTGGACAGTTGACTGTGGAATATTTAGTAGCAAGGAAATTTCACGGCTGGACTTATTGCACAGGTGGCAACCTATCATGGTACCACGCTTGAATTCATTGAGCTCCTGAGAGCAACCCATCCTTTCACAAATGTTTGTAGAAGCAGTCTGCATGCCTAGGCTCTTGATTTTATACACCTGTGGTGTAGTCATTAAACAGTCCTTGAGCTTGGTTTTGTGATTTTATTAGGGGTTTAGAACTTGGATGGGGTCTAGGGGTATATGGGATGTCCAAAGAACTGCAGAACTTTGAGGACAAACTCCTTAGCAACTATGCACAAAAATATGTATAGCAACAGTCTCTCCTTTGAGAGCACAAAAGGCTCTCTGATGTACCTCCTCAAACCCCAGATGAATCCTCCCCTTCACCTTGCTGCCTGAGAATATCCCTGGACAAGGGGTCCCAGAAGCTGCCAATTTAAAACAGGTAGTACTAGATGAGATGAGAAACTAGTTGGGTTTTCCACCTGACCACCCTCTCCCCTTTTCTGGCCCAAATGGTGTAAGAGTACTCACATTGTCCTCTCCTGTAAGCCTAATTGGTTGATGGCTACCTTCAGGCCTTTTGCTGGGCTGGCTCCTTCCCACCTGTACAGGCTGTCCTCCCATGGGGACATTGAGGCAGTGGAGATCCTCCAGCACCAGCCTGTAGGTAGGCCTCCTCCTTTCTGAGCCCCCCCCAGGCTCCACACTCTAGTCTTCCTCAGTTCATCTTCCATCTGACACTGACTCTGCTCCCAGGCTCTCTCAGTGTTGCACTAGTCACCATGCCCAGCCTCCTGCTAGGGGATTAGCCAAGGTCCCTCAAATGGGCAGATCTGGGCTTCATTCCCTCCTCCATCCCTCCTCCAGAAAGCTCCCGGTTTCTGGAAAGGTGGGAGAGCACCAGAAACCCTGATCTGTTAGAGCCTCCTGCCTGTCCTGAGGTAACCTCTCTACCTCACTCCCAGGCTGACTCGTCCCAGGCTGCTACTCAGCCTGTGCCTATAAAAAAACAAACAAACAGCCTTACTGGCTAACCTAGAGGGCGTTATATATATATATATATATATATATATATATACTGTATATACTGTATATATATATATACCATATTTTTCGCTCCATAGGACACACCTGACCATAAGACGCGCCTAGGTTTTAGAGGAGAAAAACAAGAAAAAAAATATTCTGAACCAATGGACTGCAGACACAGTACAGGGGATGACCAGAGACTGCGGACACAGTACAGAAGATGGCCAGAGACTGTGGACACAGTACAGGAGATGGCCAGAGACTGCGGACATAGTACAGGGAATGACCAGAGACTGTGGACATAGTACAGATGACCAGAGAGACATAGTACAGATGACCAGAGAGACATAGTACAGATGACCAGAGAGACATAGTACAGATGACCAGAGACTGCGGACACAGTACAGGAGATGACCAGAGACTGCGGACACAGTACAGGAGATGACCAGAGACTGTGGACACAGTAGAGGAGATGACCAGAGACTGCGGACACAGTAGAGGAGATGACCAGAGACTGCGGACACAGTAGAGGAGATGACCAGAGACTGCGGACACAGTACAGGAGATGACCAGAGACTGTGGACATAGTACAGGGAATGACCAGAGACTGCGGACATAGTATAGGGAATGACCAGAGATTGCGGACATAGTACAGATGACCAGAGACTGCGGACATAGTATAGGGAATGACCAGAGACTGCGGACATAGTACAGGAGATGACCAGAGACTGGACATAGTACAGATGACCAGAGACTGCAGACAGTGCAGGGGATGACCAGAGACTGCAGACAGTAAAGGAGATTACCAGAGACTGCGGACCTTTGGGGAGGTACCCGCTCCCTCTTCCGAGGAGTTGTCCTTCCTTCTTCTTCCCGCGGCGGCTTCTGTGACAGCTGGGTGCCCACTGTGCATGCGCGAGAAGCGCTGCGCTTTGTGAATGGCCCGGAGCCTTCTGTCCCAGAAGACACCGGACCATTTACAAAGCGCAGAGTTTCTCGCGCATGCGCAGTGGGCACCCGGCTGTCACAGAAGCCGCCACGCGGGAAGACTGCAGCGCTGGAGCGAGGAACAGGTAAGGTCCTGCAGGAGAGAGGAGCTGAGCGGCCGGGCCAATATTCTCACATTGTGGCGGCAGAAATACCGGACCGGCCGCTTTACATTCGCTCCATAAGACGCACTGACATTTCCCCCCCCCCTTTTTTGGGGGAAAAAAGTGCGTCTTATGGAGCGAAAAATACGGTATATATATATATATATTTTAATTAAATGAATGTTTTCTTCTTCTTTTACAAGTGATCAAATAATTTCTGTTCTCAGCTGCATAAGGGGCTTGCAGAAGTGGAAGAGGAGAAACAGAAGTACACTACCCTTCCCAGTGATTGGCTGTACAGGTGGAATGTGTCAGCAGAAGTTTAATCACTGGAGGACAGGCAGGCATCCCAGGATGTGCTCTCATGCCTAGCATAGTCAGTTTGAAATAGGAAAGCAGAGGGACTGACAGGATCACCAGGTATTTCGCACAAAGGAAGCAATACACAGAGAACAGGATACTTTTTGACACAAGTATATTATACAACAGACACATATCAGGAATCTGAAATGTTGGGGTAACACATTCTTTAAGGCATTTCTCTAAGCAATAGACTGTTTCTGAAGTGCAGAGAAAACAAAATTCAGATTCCACAGAGTCACTGAGAAAGGATGTACAATAGATTAATCAAGCCAACAGTGTCTGAAACAGAAAATAGAAAGGAAGAAACCTGACCTTTAATAGTACTGAGAACCAAACACTGGTCCAAACCCAGCCATTTTCCCACCTGCCATAAATTCTATTTAAAGATTTAATTTTTTTTTATAATTGTATTTTTAGAATTTTATCAAATTTGTAAAACTACTTTAAAAATGTATTCCTTGTTTCCTGCCCTGGTCAAGTAAACATGGGCAGGGACGACAAAGCTGTAACTGATATGCTTACAAGCAATCATATGCACGGACAAGTGGGTGTCAAGGATATACTGGTTGGAGGAAGCCCAGTATGCCCTTGCGATACTAGCCTGCCCTGCTACATGTGTCATGTCAAAAGGGCCTTCAATTCGGCACAGGTATTGAAGGGGTGGGTGGGGATTATGTGACTGAGAGTGAGAAGCTGACTTTTAATGAAATGAATCAGATTTGCACCAGTGTTACCAACCCCTGATTACTTTTTTTTACTGACAAAATATGAAAAATGTACTGACAGAGCAACGTTATTACTGAAAACCTGAAAAATGACATACACTTCTATTATAAACTAAGGCAATCAATAAATAAAGGCTAAACTCGACATTAAGGAAAAAAATAATACATTCACATATTTTTCCAGGAGAAAATATGCATTTGTTATTTTTTTTCCCCACAGGAGCCGGCAAAGCATTGTATCTATGCTCAGGCTCCTGCAGATACTTCCAGTTTTTTCAGGTAGAAAGCTAGGGGAAGTGGAAAAAGACTATGAGTGCGCTAATCAAGGGATGAGGGTTTTGGGGTGCTTAGCAACATATTACACCCTAAGTATGGGTGTAACATAGAATATGTTCCCAAAGATAAACTTAGCCTTTAAATATTATGAACAATATGTAAACATTAACAATACTCATAACAAATAAACTCCTGACTTTAAAATTACAGTGAATCCAGAAAGTGTTCACAGCGCTTAACTTTTGCCACATTTTGTTATGTTACAGCCTTATTCCAAACTGGATTAAATTCATTTTTTTCCTCAGCATTTTACAAACAATACCCCATAATGCCATAATGACTATGTGAAAGAAGTTTGTTTTGCAATCTTTGCAATTTATTAAAAATAAAAAACGTAAAAATCACATGTACATAAGTATTCACAGCCTTTGCTCAATACTTTGTTGAAGCACCTTTAGCACCAATTACAGCCTCAAGTCGTTTTGAGTATGATGCTACAAGCTTGGCACACCTATTTGTGGGCAATTTCTCCCATTCTTCTTTGCAGTACCTCTCAGGCTCCATCAGGTTGGATGGGGAGAGTTGGTGCACAGCCATTTTCAGATCTCTTCCAGAGATGTTCAATCGGGTTCAAGTCTGGGCTCTGGCTGGGCCACTCCAAGACATTCACAGAGTTGGCCTGTAGCCACTCCTTTGTTATGTGGGCTGTGTGCTTAGGGTTGTTGTCCTGTTGAAAGCTGAACCATTGCCCCGGTCTAAGGTCCAGAGCGCTCTGGAACAGGTTTTCATCAAGGATGTCTCTGTACATTGCTGCATTTATCTTTCCTTCGATCCTGACTAGTCTCCCATCTCCTGCAGCTGAAAAACATCCCCACAGCATGATGCTGCCACCACCATGCTTCACTGTAGGGATGGTATTAGCCAGGTGGTGAGCGGTGCCTGGTTTCCTCCAGATATGATGCTTGGCATTCAGGCCAAAGAGTTCAATCTTTGTTTCATCAGACCAGAGAGTTTGATGCTCATGGTCTGAGAGTCCCTCAGGTGCCTTTTGGCAAACTCCAGTCGGGCTGCCATTGGCTTCCGTCTGGCTACTGTACCATACAGGCCTGATTGGTGGAGTGCTGCAGAGATGGTTGTTCTTCTGGAAGGTTCTCCTCTCTCCACAGAGAAATGCTGGAGCTCTTTCAGAGTGACCATTAAGTACTTGGTTACCTCCCTGGCTAAGGCCCTTCTCCCTCGATTGCTCATTTTGGCCCTCTCTAGGAAGATTCCCGGTGGTTCCAAACTTCTTCCATTTACAGATGATGGAGGCCACTGTGCTCATTGGGACCTTCTGTACCCTTTCCCAGATCTGTGCCTTGATACAATCCTGTCTTGGAGGTCTACGGACAATCCTTGGGACTTCATGGCTTGGTTTGTGCTCTGAAATGTGCTGTTATCTGTGGGACCTTATATAGACAGGTTTATGCCTTTCCTTATCATGTCCAATCAACTCAATTTCCTACAGGTGGACTCCAATCAAGTTGTGGAAACATCACAAGGATGATCAGTGGGAACAGGATGCACCAGAGCTCAATTTTGAGTGTCATGGCAAAGGCTTTGAATACTTATGCACATGTGTTTTTTTGGTTTTTTATTTGTAATAAATTGCAAAGATTTCAAAACGAACTTATTTCATGTTCTCATTATGGGGTATTGTTTGTAGAATATTGAGGAAAAAAAATGAATTTAATCCATTTTGGAATAAGGCTGTAACATAACAAAATGTGGCAAAAGTTAAACACTGTGATTACTCTCTGGATGCACTGTAAAAAGTCAGAACAGCATGAACAGAAGAATAAGTTCTGCGGTGCATGTAGAGTACCATGGTGAACAATGAGCATGGCTAGTGGGAGGGTTTTAAAGGGAGATTGAACAGAATCTGTGCCTGATGTATACACTGCACACATATACTGTACCAGAGTCTTTGTATCCACAAAATACTAATTACTGCACCACAACCGACAGACACAAATAAACCTCAGGACAAAGGCATAGATACAGTTTATTTTTTTAAACTAAAAGTTTCCATTACATATATTTTTAAGCAAAGAAAAATTATATTTCTGTCTTACTGAGCATACCATACAGAAGAATGTCATTAAATCAGCAACTGTTGAGACAATAAACACCTTCGTCATGTCTATGTACAGCATATTCTATTGAGTACAGGGGTCAGGAGTAAGTAACAAACAAAACTATATCTGTAGTGCAGCAATCAGAATGAGCACCACACTCATATCAGAGACCCCAGAATTCCCCCTATAAATCAGAGTCCCCAGAATTCCCCCTATAAATCAGAGTCCCCTTTTACATCCATGCCCACAGATTTCCACATTACATCAGAGCCTCCAGAGTGCCCCCTTACATTCTCCAGAATGCCCTCTTACATCAGTGCCTTCAGAGTACCTCCTTACATCCTCTACAGTGCTTGCTTAGTGTTTCCAGAGTGCTCCCTTATATCCTCCAGACTGAATCCTTAGTATTTCCAGAGTGTACCCTTATACGTCCAGAGAGTCCCTTTACATCCTCCTCCAGAGTGTGCCCTTAGTACCTCCTGAGTATTACTGTACTCTAGGAGATACTCTGGAGGATGTAAGGAGGCACTCGCAGACATTGAGCTTTTTTATGACCACTTTTCTCCTGTTTATGAACATTTATATACAGGAGAAAAGTGTCTGTAATTTAAAAAACTGACCGTAAATTTACAGATGGTTGGCAACACTGACCTGCACGCCCACTGTAGATGTTACTAATAAAGTTTAAACATATATTTTTATATATATTTAACTAAGACAAGACCAAACGTTTTGGGTATATAGCTATACTTCTGTACTTCTGTGATCCATAGAAGAAGTATAACCAAAAGAACTTTGGCCCTGCTTCTCCTTTAAAGGGGTTTTGGGTGTACAGATCTACAATTCAAAGAACTCCAGCATAGTTTGTTAAAGTAGATGTAAGCACAAATACTAAAATCTCAAATAGCAGCAATATTAAAAGGCAGACACAGTGAGGCGCTACCAGACTTCTTTTTCAAAGAAGTACAGGGACCTCTTCCCTGTGTGTCACGGGGCACAGGAGTTCATTCAAATGAATGGGCTCTCATGCCAGTGCAAAACGCAGCCCGCATGGCCGCATATATGTGAACCAGGGGTTATAGGACTGCAGGACATTAGCAGCACTAGATGTAACAAAAGATAAAATGGGTACAAATAATTCCTTCCCTCCGCCCCAAATCTCCAAGAAACATGACATTTTGTCATCTACAGGAAATTCAGCAAGGGTTTATAAGAGACCAGCCAGTGCCTACACCAGGGGTCTGCAACCTTTAAGACATAAAGAGCCACTTGGACCCGTTTCTGAAGGGAAAAAAAGACTGGGAGCCGCAAAACCATTGCAACATTTAAAACAAATCCGACACTGCATATATTGTTTCTTACCTTAATGCAGTGGTGGGCAACCTTTTTTTTCAACTGAGCCAAATCTCGCCAAAACCACGATTGAAATTTATTTTGAGAGCCACATTTTTAAAACTGAAAATACATCCCCCATATAGTAATTCATCCCCCATAGTAATTCATCCCCCATAGTAATTCATCCCCCATATAGTAATTCATCCCCCATAGTAATTCATCCCCCATATAGTAATTCACCCCCCATAGTAATTCATGCCCCATATAGTAATTCATCCCCCATAGTAATTCATCCCCCATATAGTAATTCATCCCCCATATAGTAATTCATCCCCCATATAGTAATTCATCCCCCATAGTAATTCATCCCCCATATAGTAATTCATTCCCCCCATTGTAATTCATCCCCCATATAGTAATTCATCCCCCCTATAGTAATTCATCCCCCCTATAGTAATTCATCCCCCATATAGTAATTCATCCCCCATAGTAATTCATCCCCCATATAGTAATTCATCCCCCATATAGTAATTCATCCCCCATAGTAATTCATCCCCCATATAGTAATTCATCCCCCCTATAGTAATTCATTCCCCATATTGTGTCAATTCACTTACCTTTGCTCCGCGCGTTCCTCTCGCCGTGTTCCCGCGCCGTTCCGGTCTTCAGGGCGGACTGTGAGAGGAGAGGAGTTCGTCATGCTGCCCCGCCTACATCCTGACAGCCAATGTTTGCCACGCTCCGCGGGCCGGATTAAAAGGTCCGCCGGGCCGTAGTTTGCCCATTGCTGGGCTAGCTGCAGAGTCCTGACTTTTGGGGCGGCCGCCCGAGAGGAGGGAGGGGAGCGGGCGCCCGGCACACAGAAGAGCCGCATTAAAATGTGTAAAGAGGCCGCATGTGGCTCGCGAGCCGCGGCTTGCCGACCACTGAGCTACGGCAACCCTATTGCCTGTCACCTGGTGGGCAGTGTGCTCCGGAGCCGCAGCAAAGGTGAAAAAGAGCCGCGGGTTGCCGACACCCGGCCTACACTAATCTCTCCTAGGCACTTTATCATTATAAATCCCTATTACAGCTAAAGCACATTGTCAATATGGCAGCTGGGAAGCCACTCTTTTATAGTGAGGGAGCTGGCTTATCCAAAAGCTCCTTTATTGGCATTTCTTAGCCAGCTGACCTAAGTTCAAAGGCCAGGAAGTGCACTGCAATTACTATGAAGGCAAATACTGGCATTAGTTTGGTGAGTCTATGGACTGTGAACAGGCAGGGTGCACCTCGAACCCATGGTAGATCTGAACCTCATTCCTGCTTCTAAGGGCCCATTCAATCTATGTGCAGTTATGTGTGTTTTTACTTATGGATAAGTACAGGTAACTGCAATGTAACACAAAAAAACTCAATGGTTTTCTGCGTGTCATGCTCACAGCAGAATGCAGTTTTTCTCTGCATTCCAGAGCTGTGCGATATTATGCAACATGTTTGCATAATATCACACCTCTCTGGTTGGCCCTGCATGACAGCAAGTGTAGAGCACTGCACTGCTATGTGGTGACATGAATGACGTCTCACTTTGTACACTTCACATAAAGTTCAAACAAAAAAAGGGAACTGTGTGATATTATTATTATTATTATACAGTATTTATATAGCGCCAGTTTGCTCAGTGCTGTACATTATAATGGGAGACAGTACACGAGACAGTACAGTAACAATACAATACACAGGGGTTCGAGGGCCCTGCTCCTTGGAGCTTACAATCTAGGAGGGAGGGGAGAGTGGTACAGGAGGAAATAGCTTTGGGGGATTGAGTGGTGGGAAGAGCGGAGGAGATCAGCAATTAGGTAAGGTCGGGGTAGGCTTCTCTAAAGAGATGGGTTTTCAGGGTGCGCCTAAAGGTGAGGAGGGTAGGTGACAGTCTGATGGATTGGGGTAATGAGTTCCAGAGGATGGGGGATGCCCTGGAGAAGTCCTGGAGACGGGCATGGGAGGAGGAGACCAGGGAACTGGAGAGTAGGAGGTCTTGTGAGGAGCGGAGAGTGCGTTTTGGATGGTAGATGGTGATCAGGTCGGTGATGTCATTTGGGGCAGTGTAATGAACAGCTTTGTACGTCAATGTTAATATTTTGAATTTTATGTGTTGGGCAATCGGAAGCCAGTGGGGGGATTGGCTGAGGGGGGTGGCAGATATGGAGCGGTTGGTAAGGTGGATGAGTCTGGCCGCAGAATTCAGGATAGACTGAAGCGGGGATAGCCTGTGTTGGGGTAGGCCGGCGAGGAGGGAGTTACAGTAGTCAAGTCGTGATATGATAAGGGAGTGAATGAGTTGCTTTGTAGTTTCTGGAGTTAGGAACGTGCATATTTTGGAGATGTTGCGGAGGTGGAGTCTGCATGAATTTGTCAGCGATTGGATCTGGGCTTGGAAAGACAGATTGGAGTCTAGAATGACACCAAGTACTCTGGCTTGCGAGGTGGGACTGATGGTGGCGTTGTTGTTCGTGATGGAGAGGTCGGGGGGGGGAATAGGAGCTCAGTTTTGGCAAGGTTTAATTTGAGGAAGTGAAGTGACATCCAGTCTGATATGTTGTTCAAAAGGCTAGTGATTCGGGCGGAGACTGAAGGAGTGAGGCAAGGGGTAGAGAGATAGATTTGAGTGTCATTGGCATAGAGATGGTAGTTGAAGCTGTGGGAGTGTATCAGTTGACCAAGGCAGGAGGTGTAGATGGAGAAGAGAAGGGGCCCAAGGACAAAACCTTGGGGGACCCCAACAGAGAGGGGGAGTGAGGGGGAGGTGGCAGCGTTATAGGTAACACTGAAGGAGCGTTGAGATAGATAGGAAGAGAGCCAGGAGAGAGCGGAGTCTCTGAGGCCAAAAGAGTATAGTTTTTTGAGGAGGAGGGGGTGGTTGACCGTGTTGAAAGCCACAGAGAGGTCGAGGAGTAGTGATTAAATGTACATCACACGGCCCCTTGTCACATGTTCTGCAGCCCAAAACAGCTGCTGCCTGCATAATAAATGGCTCTGCTTATTGTGTGGGCTAGTGTGAAGGGTCCCATGTTTATCCATCATGTTGTCCTTAAAAGGCTACAATCTTTATCAATGTGCAGTCGTAAACAAAATCTGGTTTCACCATAGCTAGAGGGCTCACTTTGCCATGTACAGGGACCCCAACAATAAAGCCGGCCATAGATGGATTGAATGTTGGCCTGTTCAGCAGGAACCAGCTGGGATTTGATCCATCTATGGGCAGGTTGGTTGTACCCATGTTGATCCATCAATTGACTTGGGTACAACCAGCCTGTCCAATTTCTTACATGCAATTACTACTGGCAGCTATAGCCACTAGTAGTAATCATTGTGTTCTGCTGGAAGAAAACAATAGCGCTGTGAAAGGAAAATTGAGCGATTGGAAGGAAAGGAAATTGCATAATCTATGGCCTGCTTAACTCACATTCTTATTGGCTCTAAATGAGAGCATCTGTCATTTGTTCTTCTCAAGATTAACCCTGAGGTCCATGTTTTTTTAATGAATGTAGAAAGGAGGGGGGACTGTTTCATTTTTATTTATGTTTATTTTGTTTATGAAAATAATATTTCTAATCCACTTCATGATGGAGCTTTCTATTTGTATTTTATTTATTGGTTGAACTAGATGGACTAGTGTCTTTTCTTTCAACTTGGCAAACTATGTTCCCTCCTTCATAAATCCAGTAGGACTATAACATGGTAGTTGGCCAGAGTCCTGCCTGTTTTGACTTGCTTGTTTGCAGTAAGCATTACTATTCTTTATAAATCAAACACTAAGCCTAGCTTGCAGGATTTAATGGCGCACTATAATGTTCTCCGCTATGTTCTTTCGATATGAGAAACATAAGAGGAAAATGATCTGGCTTTTACAGCTTTCAACAACCTGGTAATTTGTAGGCACTATCTGTAGACATAGTGATCAGTATCCCTTGTGTTCAGCCATGAAGATTCACTGAAACTTCAGAAATATCTTAAGTAAATGGTTCTCGGTCAGTAAGATATATCTGCTATAAGCAGGCATTTCATGCAATTTAAAGTAATATAACTGACCATTTACAACTAAGTGGCTACGTTAGCAAAAGCATCATAGTGAGGGTCATACAAGTGTTCTAGAATAAAACAAGAACCGGTCACCAAAGTCTCATATAAGCTTTAATGTGTTAGAATATATGCCAAGCTAAAACGTTGTGCTTAGCTTTGAATAGGGTGGGGAAGGTTATCTAGTGGCTCCTCTCATTGCCACTATTACCTACTGGCTCCATTTGTGTGATTTACTTCCTGTTCTGCTGATAAGGTTTTGCCAGAAAGGAAGTGAAGGGAACTTTCCAACAGTAACACAGAAAAAGATAAAAAAATACTTCTCTATAGTAGAGTAAAGTAAATGTAACACCGTCCTAGTTATGTGCTACAAGTGAGGCAAATTTAGTTATTTGGGCTGTGCTGTAGTAGTGGAGCTATGATTCTGTTTTGCCTACTCTGGGTTCTGGCGTGGCAGGCATACCTGTCTCCCATTGTCTTTCCAGAAATCTCTGGAACATAGTGGGTGAAGAAGGTAAAATCTGAGCTGGCTCTGTATACAGCCTCAGCCAATCTAACAGGGGACTGAGAGGTATATAAGCGTTAGAGCAGAGAGTAGCAGGGCCATTCACTTCTGGAGATTGACTCAGCCTGGAAGTGGTGTTAAACCTTTTAAGGTTTAGAAGACCTGGATTATTCTATCTCCCCAAGGAGCAGAAGAGTCACCCCAAAGTTGCAGGAACACCAAGGCAACATTTAGAGAGGACCTTCCTGGGATACCTTGTGTCAGAGTCAGCTGCAGTGAAGGAGGCCTTCAGTCTGCCTGGATTACAGTGAGTAGGCATCCTGAGAGACAGAGACTGTTGCTAGTGCACCCTTTCTTGATAGAGGGACTATTCCAGACCTGCTGCCAGGAGTAGAAGAAGCCTCCTGTGCTAAAGGCTGTTCCTATATTTCTGCAGTGAAGATTGAAGTGACTGGCATTAAAGCCTGGAGGATTTGGTAAGTAAAAGTTCCTTTTGCAGACCCCAGGATCTAAACTAGCATTTAACCCTTGCAATATGTGGTGGCCCCACTGCAAGGGAGCATTTTTCCTTTCCCTAGTGTTCAGGGAAAAGCTAAATCCCTCAAGTTTTTAACAATTGCCAAATAGTGTGCAATACCACACTGTATGGTCTACAAAGAAAACTTAATGATACTGCCATGTAGGCCCATATTCAGGGACTCCCTATTATGGGATGAAAGCTGCCCACCAATTGTGCTTCTGTGATGTTATCTTGTCACATTCAGCCCTGGTGCAAGCAACTATACTGATACACACTGGGGAGATTGACTAAAACTGGAGCACTCAGAATCTGGTACAGCTCTGCAAGGTAGCCAATCAGCTCCTAACCGCAGCTTGTTTAGTTAAGCTTTGAAAAAAAAAATCTTGAAGCTGATTGATTTCTATGCAGAGCTGCACTCAATTGGTTGCACGTAGTTGCAGCATGATGATGCTGCGTGTACAGGGTTAAAATAGGCAGTAAGGAGACAAGATATTGCCTTCTGGCAGCCTGTGAAATGCTTCTGAAAAGAAATCCACCCTGGATCACTTTTCAGAGGGACAGGCAGAGGGCCTGCCACGCATGTAAATTTTGCCTTAAGCTGGATTCACACCATTGTGTTGCATTAACGTAGGGCAGCATATGTAATGTGTATTGGTACACTGCATTTTATTTGGAATGACACTCTAACCCACCTTTCTAATACTCCTGCATTGTAGAGCACGGCTACACACAGTGGTGCATGACCTTGCAGTGTGATGCGCTGTGTTGTTAAAAGGGTGCGTGCACCATCTTTGTGTGTTTTGGGTCATGATAGTCCATTCACATGAATAGGCTGCCCTAACAAAGTGATTGGTAATGCACAACCAGGGGCAAACTGACCATTTGGAAACTCGGGCACTGCCCGAGGGCCCAGGGTCAGCAAAGGGCCCCATGAGATGCCCCTGGTACCTTTTTCATAGGCTTTTTTGAGTTTGGGCAAGGACACAGGGGCCCCATGATCCCCTATTGCCCGGGGGCCCCATGAGTTGTCAGTCCGCCCCTGTGCACAACATAACACAAGGTGTGTTAAGTCAACTTACAAACTGAAATGGGTCTTTAATCTCGACAATATACTGTACAATGGGATGACACAAGGTTCATAGCGTTTTAGAGGTACAGTATAGTTTCAGATGCCAGGAACCCTGGGTTCTATCAAAGGTATTTTACAGTCAGACTGCATGTGATAGATATGACATTTTACTATTGTCTATCACATTTCCCTAACAAACTGTAACATGCCACAAGTAACAAGTATAAAATCACCTGTCACAGCAACACTTATCATAATTCTGCTTTATCTTGGGTAAAAAAAAGCAATCAAAGCTTTCTAACTTGACTCAACAACATTATTGATGCAGTACCCGCCATTTGTTGAGCTCACCACAAACTCATAAGCTGTCTATTGATTTTACTGTTTGAGGTGCACGCACAATCCTGTTGTTAAAAAATATAGGTAGAACTACCCCCTTAAGGGTTGCTTAGTAAGTTGTTTTGGGTTTCCTGTCAATCTGAACCTCTTGTGGAAAACACAACCTCTGCTGACACCACCGTGCACCTGTGACCAAAGTAAATCACAACTGTAAAATGGACTCACACACCAGTTAGTGTAAACCAATGCAAAGTTTATGTTGGAATTAAAGGTAACTTGGTCAAAAAGAACAAAATGACATTGATATATGCAGCAAATATAACCACTCTTAGTAATAGTGAGCAAAAGTAATGACATTCACCATAAAACAACAATAGCTGTTAGCAGGCCAGCTTTCAAAAATAATCCACTGCCTTCAATTTGAAGAAACTGCTGAATCCCCAGTGAGCAGAAAACTAACAAGAAACAGGTAAGCTCACTGTGGGTCCTCGACTAGATGAAAAGGATTAGATGTGAAGGAAAGTGAATTCTCAGTTGAAATTGAGCACTGGCCCTTTAAGAACTCTACAATGTCTTCTGCACACTCCTTGGGGCTCAGTTGGTATGAAGTTGAGTTGAGGTGTGGGATATAGTGCCTTGGGATGGCAACACAAAAATACTGAAGAAACATAAAGGAGATTTAACACCTTTCCTCTTGGTGGTAGTGAATTAGGGTGGGGTCCCTTTTAAAACACTCAACATGGGGCATGCTTGAAGTAATGGATAGCAACATTTCTCATAAATGTCTATTGGCAAAGACAGCTCCCTTTCTACAGCAAAGGCAAAAGTTAACAGTAATGGGAATCGTGCTCTGTTGAAGAAGGGTAATTTGTTGTTTCAGTGGACACCGCTGTATCTTGGCCTGTACTGTATGTCCTGTGATCAGCTTGTACAATAAACGTAAATGTAGATGTATCTCAACAATGGCGGCTGTGAGAACTAGGCTGCAAACTGCTGCCACTACATGTAATGTTCACAACTATGTGTAGGTAGATAGTTGAGGTGGCAAACTGTCAGTATTCACTTGGTTAGTGGATGCATGGGTCTCTCTCATCTGATTAAGTAGTCTGGTTGATTGTAGTAGTCTATCTTTCTCTGTAACTGGGGTCAGTCCACAAACTCTCTGGTTCAGACTTGGTGTCCCATCTGGTCTCCTGCTGTCAGATTGGCCTGCTGGGCAGTGTGGCAGACTGAGTGGTTAGTAGCCTCTTTCTGCTCTTTTTCTCTAACCCTGGCTCTGTGGCCTAGTTGAGCACTTCAGCTATCAGGACACTTCCTCCTCTTTCAATCTCTCCCCGCACTCTCCTGGCCAATCTCCCGGGCTTTGATATTTATATGCCCTCACACTACCTCTCTTGGGAAATGTAGTTCCTGACTGGCCTGCTCACAGCTGAGTCCTGCTATATAGCATACAAGTTCCAGAGGTCTGTTCTGTCCATGTGAGTGACCCTGAATGGTAGACCACCGTCATCTAATGTCCATTTCAATTTAGTGCAAGTAGTAACATTGCAATAGGCTACACATATCAGTAAATGGATCATAAGTAGATATCAGAATAAAACCTCCAGAGGACAATGCACACTGACATTTAAGCAATTAAGCAATGTTCCTGTTATTAGGTGAACTGGTTAAAAAGACGTATGCGTTTCATTAAAAAAAAACAAAAACAAATACTCCTATGTGGATGCTGCATCTGTCCCCCACTAGCTCTAAGATTGAGAACTGAGCGATTCAATTCAGATGATTACTCAGCTCTCGGTCGTCAGGCTCTCACTGGAGCAGCGGGCTGTGTAGGAAGCGTCTGGCTGAGAGGCTGAACCAGCTGCTAGTCCAGGCAACTGTGTGGATCTCACCATATGGTTGGTATCTTTTCAGAGCCTGGATGGGCTCTGGGACGTCCGCTTACAGCGGGCATTAGCCTGCATTCATATCTGCACCTTTCCAAACACATGGCAACCTGCGTTTTGGAAACATGCAGCAAACGTGCACTGCGCTTGCATTGTCATTTAGGCAGCATTTGTATCTACATGTTTCTGAACAAAGAAAAAAAGGGCGCACTCTCATAGTGCATTACTGTGGTACACCACGTATTTAATGTGTAATCAAATAGATATATACTCACAAACCAAAGGATAATAAAAGCAGTGTGAATAGTCCGCAATGGCAGTCAATGCAATGCTGTGCCCCAATTGGGGATAATCTGACGTGTTTCAGGAGACGAACCCCCTTCCTCCAGCTTTTTTCTTTGTTCATTAGTACCCAGATTTCCCGATCTTTGAAGGGCTGCACCTCTTGGTTTGCCATTGTGAATTCCTTTTAGTCCGCATGAAGATCTGAGCGCTGGTTTCGTTTGTTGGTTTGTCTTTGGATTCTACATGTTTCTGAATGCACACAACCCACACAGAAAACACGCGGGTTTTCCGTGTGCTTTGAAAACACATGGTAATGCCCTCAAAGCGTGTGCTGCGCTCCTGGTGCCATTTAGGCTGTGTTTGCATCTACGTGTTTCTGAATGCATGGCAACCTGCACAGAAAATGCACACTTTGCCATGTGTTTCAAAAACATGTGAATGCGCGTCACACTTGTATTACTATTTAGGCTGTGTTCTCATCTGTGCATTTCTGAATGCGTGGTGACATTGTGCTTGCGTTACCATTCTCTCACATCTGTGTTTTCACACCTGTGCAACCCAGAAGAAAATGTGCATTGCGCTTGAATTGCCATTTAAGCAGCATTTGCTTCTGCATAATTCGAATGCACGCAACTTGTACAGAAAATACACACTTTGCCATGTGTTTGGAAAACACATGGCAATGTGCATCACGCTTGAGTTACAATTCGCTCTCGTCTGCGTGGTTTCAAACTCACAGCAGCCTGCAAGAAAATGCACACTTTGACATGCATTTCAAAAATGCGCAGCAGTGTTCATCACGCTTGAGTTACCATTTGGCTACATTCTTGTTTGCGTGTTTCTGAATGTGTGGCAACTTGCATGAAAAATGCACCTTTTTTCATGCATTTTGAAAATGTGTGGCAACTTGCGTTGCCCTTGTGTTACTATTCTTTTGTATCTGCGTGTATCAGAATGTACAGAAACCCGCAAGAAAATGTGTGGCAATGCGCACTGCATTTGTTCGCATTTGCATATTTCTGAAAGCATGACAACCTGCAGAAAATGTACACACTACCATGAATTTCAAAAATGCATGTCAAGGCATGTCACTTGACATGCAATTCTGCTACACTCAGGTGTGAATGGAATGCGCATGGGAGAAAGTTTTAGGCAGCAAGGATGACCAGGGAGGAGAGGTGAGGGTTAAAGGCTCCCTGCACATGCTTGAAAAAATGCTCCTAGCAGCAGCTTTTGAGCATTTTTTTTTGTGCCTCTAGAAGCAAATGGAGTTATTCTGTGTGTCCATGGACGCTAGTTTAGTCTAGAAGCATTTTTGATGCTTCATCTTCTAGGGGGACATCCAGTGAATAGCTGGTTGTTAAAGAGTGGTCCAGCAAGCCGGTCGCCGCATCATTAACAGTGGATGACTCATCAGCTGTCAGAGGAATCCATGCTGGCAGCTGAGTGTAAACAAAAGAATTGCTGACAATTACTGTACTTTAGAAAAAAACAACCTGGGGGTTCCCCTCTAAAGCATACAATGCCTTCGGGTCTGATATGGATTTTAAGGGGACCCCATGCCATAATTAAAAAAAGAAAAGAAAGGTGAATTGCCTTTGACTATTGTTGTTTTTCGTTGTCTGTCGATATGTATATTCATGTTCCTATAATTACTGCTGTCATGCAGTTCATATATATAACTGTGCTTTTCTGTATGTTACTTTTTTTTCCTTCTTTCTTTTGAATTGATGATAGCCTTCTGTCATTGTACTGTTTTCTTCTTTTTTTAGTTTTATATACACATTGTATTCCTGTTGAAAATGTGTACTGTTTCAAAAATTGGGTTTCGGCCCTTAATAAAAATTTACAATATAAAAAAAACAACCCCCCCAAAAAAACTGCGTAGGATCCCCCATATTCATACCAGCCCTTACCCAGGCATGCAGCCTGGCAGGCCAGGAAAGGGGGGGGGAGAAGAGCAAAAGCACCCCCCTTCCCTCCTGAACCATACCAGGCCACATGCCCCCAACATGGATGGGGGGCTGCTTCCCCCTAAGCACCTTATCCACATATTGATGGGTGCAAGGGCCTTTTCCTGACAACCCTCGGTGGTAGTTTTGGGGGTCTGCATTGGGAGGGCTTATTGGAATCTGGAAGTTCCTTTTAACAAGGGGCCCCCAGATCCCACCCCTCCATGTGAATGAGTATGTACCCCTACTCATTCACCAAATACAGTGTAAAAAAAAATAAAAGCACAGTTTTTGACAAGTCTTTTATTAAAAAAAACACAAACAATGTCCCCCAAAGTAAATCCAGGGTCAATCACAATGAATGCAACTGACTGCGACCTGAAAAAAAAAAGAGCTCGGTACCCGCTGCTGGCTCTGACAACTCTGCCACCTCCAGCTGCTAAATAAACTAAGGGGCAGGATTGACGCTGGATTTACTTCGGGGGACATTGTTTTTGTTTTTTCTTTTTAATAAAGATTGCCTCTGTACCAGGGTGCATGCTCGGATAAGGGTTTGGTATGGATTTGGAAATTTTGTCGTGGGACTCCCCTTTAAATTCATACCAGACCCGGGAAAAAAAACGAACAAAAAAAAAATCTTAAAAATATTATATACTGTATGTATTGCAGAAAATTAAAAAATACCCCTGCTGGCATAGTGCCCCCCTACATGTTCAGAGCATGTGGCCTAGAATGGTTTCAGGAGGGGTCGCATGTCTGTATTCCTCCTCTCCTTTCCTGCCCTCTCTGGCTGCAAGCTTGGATGAGGGTCTGATGTGGATTTTTACGCTGAGGTAGGCTGTAGTGCACAAAGAACTGTTCAAGCAGGATCTTTGCTACAGTGGATGCTCATTGCTTGAGCATGTCTGATGAAGTGATCAATCACCACTAGGACATTTCCCTGTCCACTAGAATCTTGTTCTAGGCCAAGGAAATTAATTCACACTGGCTCCATTGGCCTCTGGCTCTGAAGGTGTTCCATTGGAGCAGTTTGGTTGGGCAAAGTTTTCCATTGTATACAACTCATGCTGGTACAACTGCATCCTTCCACTTCAGCCTGCATATGGGGGCCAATAAAACTGATCTCTGACCAATTTAAAGGTTCTCTTTGGTCCCAGATGTCCATGATCATCATGCAGAGATCACAGCACTGTATCTTTGTACTTGGCGGGTATGAACGGCTGCAAACGGCCGTCTGCATGGTCCAAGATGCAGTTCCACTCCCTGTGCACTATTCAAGTATCATTTAGGTCATCCATCAGTAGCAGGCCAGCCTGCTTGCTGTGGTGTGCCTTTCTGGTGAGCTGGCAGAGTGGGTCTTTCTTCTGCTCTGCCTGCAAATCCCTTGGTGTGAATCTGGGTAGTCGTTTGTCCCTCAGCTAGGACACATTGCAGTAATACTGGGGAATGCCTGTGACACCGATCCCCACAATTTCAGTGCAGACCTCTCCCAGTGTTCAACTCCTTGACTCAGAGCTCGTAGCTCCTCAGAGATTTGTGTCCACTCTGGCTCAATCATTCTGACATCGTATAGTCTTCTGGAAAGTGCATCAGCATTTCGATTTACAACTCCTGGGTGGTACTTCAGGCTGAATTGGAATCCTGAAAGTGCCGCCAACCATCAGTGCCCAGTGGCATCTAACTTATGTATGTCAAAGGGTTGTTACCTGTTTCGACCACAAATTCTATTCAATAAAGATAGTCTTTTAATTTGTCTACTACTGCCCATTTCTGGACCAGGAACTCTATTTTCTGAGTGGGGTGATCCTTGTTAGTGGGGCTTCTGTTCACAAAGGCCATTGGTCACAGTTGTCCCCAATGCTCCTGGTATAGCACACCTCCTAGTCCTTTCTTCACAAGCATCTGCATGCAGCTCATAGAGTTTAGATGGGTCAGAATAGGCCAACACTGGGGAATTGGTCAGGCACTCCTTTAGCTTGAGGAAAGCCTGCTCACACTGCTCTGTCCACTGATGAGCTCATGAATTCTCCTTGGGCCTCCTTTACTTTTACTTGTTGGAGGGGTGCTTTAATAATACGAACGGTACCCTAGAAATAATCGCAGCTCACATGTTTGGGTCGAGGCCATGGAGTGACAGCTTCTATCTTGTTAGGGTCTGTGGCAATCCCCTCAGAGGATATGATGTGCCCTGAGTATGTGACAGAGGTTTGATAGAACTGGCACTTTTCCAGAGATAACTTCAGTCTTTCTTTGTGCAGTCTTTGCAGCACCTTTTGATGACACTCTTCATGCTCCTCCAATGTTTTTCCAAACACTATGATATCATCCAGGTGCACCAGGACTTCAGTCAATTTTCATGTCCCCCACTGTACACTCCATCAGCTGTTGGAAAGTGGCTAGGGCTCCCGACAGCCCCTGGGGCATTTTGTTGAATTCAAAGAACGCTAACGTGCATTTGAAGGCTATCTTCTCCTGGTCTTCAGGATGCATGGGAATTTGGTAATACCAACTCTTCAAGTCCAGCACACTAAACCATTTGGTCCCTAATAATAAAATTAAATTAATGTGTTTTCAAGTCTGGTGGTGGTATACTGGTCGGAAACGGTCCTTTGTTTAGGGCTGCGATAGTCAATACATGTGCGTAGGTATCCTTTCTTATTTCTCATCACAACTATTGGGGATGCATAAGGGCTTGACTCCCTAATGATGCCCATTCTATTCAGCTCTTCCAGCTGTTCTCTGAGATCTTCCAGGTCTTTCAGTAGGATCCTCTGGGCCCTCTCCCGAAAAGGGCTTGTCCTCACTGAGCTGAAATCGGTGATGAGTGCTCTTGTCACAGCCTATGTGTCAGGAAAGGAGATTTTTTATTTGTATTTAAGTCATACAAACCACAAATCCAACTTTTTATACAAAATATATAAATAAATAGGTATAAACATCACCTTAATACGTAAACAAAAATGTCCAGAATTTCCTGGGGAAAAACACAACATAAAGAAACAAAAACACTCATTGCCTTTATGGCTCAGAAACTAAAAGTCCATTCCCTGGAAGAAAAAAAAGAGCAACAAAACCTGATGCTCCAGGCTTACAAAACCACCCAAACAAAAAACTTATACATATAAGAGGCCTTTATGGCCACAAACCAAAAATAAAGCACAATCAATTTCCACTTTACTGCTTCAGACGGCCTTTATGGCCTAAACCTAGTACATCTTGACGACAAACAATACATACCTACGAAGAAGACTAAGAAACTTAGACCTTCAGCGTCAGCAGACTTCCATCAAAAAGGTTCCATACCTACAAAATCTAGGGGAGTGAAAAGAGGAAAAATAGGGACAGATACCACCACCCGAGATCAACAGGCAGCAGCTACAGGCTTGATGTTCCTCCACGCCTCCATCCAAGCCTTTCACCGCCACCTGTCTTTCTCAAGGCTCCGAATCTTCCCAACCTCACCAAGAATGCCACACACCACCACCTGGACGGGGAGGACTTTCTGCCGAAGGGATACCTGGCACCGTGCGTTCCATGTGTAGTATCGGACCACTAAACTGACTAAGAACAAGGTGTTCAAATCAAAACCCTGGCGGCTTTCGAATGCTCCATACACCCACTCTGCATAAGTCATGCAGTGCAGGAAAGAAACAGCTAGAGCCCCACCCACCTCTTTGTACACTTCCACATTAAAGGGGCACTGAAGCAAAAAGTGATCCATAGTTTCCACTTCACCCTGACACTCTGGCCTCGGACAACCACAGCGGACAACCGGAGGACGGTACTTCAAGTTACCCCTCACGTAAAGCCTGCCATGGAAAGCGAGCCAGGACTGGTCCCCAAACATCAAGGGAATCTGCTCCAGATTTATTAAACATAAGCCCTCCCTCATGATATGGCCTGGGCAATCTTTCAAGGCCAACGGAGCGCGGAAGGCGGTCGCCACAATCCTCTCACCCAGGAGTCTCCTAGGGAGGGAATCTGACCTCCTCCACTGTCACATGCCACCACCGGAGTAACTTCAGGCACAGTGCCACATAAGCCGGGAGCTTACCGTGCTTGTCCTGCAGGCTTTTCACTGGCCCGCCACTCTCCCAACTGCTCAGAAAGGGTCTAAACCAGATCCGAAACAGTCCTACCCATGCAGGTGGTCTCTCTGCCAGCATGTTACCAAAATTATGTTTCAAGAACATCAGAGAGAAAAAAAACACGGGGTTGACCATACCTAGGCCACCCTCCCACCTGGATGAGTAGGTCACATCCCGCTTGACAAGGTTCAGCCTGTTCCCCCATAACATCTGGAAGAAGCAGCTGTAGATCCTCGTATAGAGCGATTCTGGCAAGAGGCAAACTAAACTGACATACATAAAACACGGTGACCATGAAAGTCTTGATCAAATCAACCCTTTCCCTCAACGAGAGCCGCCACCCCTTCCAGCATCTCACCTTGACCTCGGCACCAGACAGTTTGGCCTCCCAATTTGATTTGCTATAATCAGCAGGGCCGAAATTGATGCCTAAAACCTTTATACTCTGCTGAGGCACCGGGAAGGTGTCTGGGAGTGAGAAGCTCTCACCCTCCCTCCCCATCCAGAGAACTTCGCATTTGTCCTGATTGACCTTGGAGCCAGATGCCTCGGCATACTGATCCATCACTGAGACCACCTCCTGCGCTTCCTCCGACCCAGAGATGAAAACAGAAACGTCATCAGCATAAGCCATGACCCTCAGGGGTGGATCCCCAGCGGAACCCACTGGCACCCCACTCACTGCCCCACCATCTAGCTCCTGACGAAGGGGTCGATGGCAAAGGCGTAGAGCAAAGGGCTCAGCGGGCACCCCTTGCGCACCCCGGATCCAACCCCAAAGGATCGCCCAACCCAGCCATTCACCAACATGAAGCTCTCAACCTCTCTATACAACATCTTCAGCCAGCCAATGAACCTCCCCTCCAAACCATACCGGTCCAAGAGATGCCAGAGGTACTCATGATTGACTCAGTCAAAGGCCTTAGCCTGGTCCACTGCCAGCAGAAACTTTCCCCATCCTTCAGCCTTACACCGTTCCAGGGCCTCCCGGACAGCTAACAGCGCTGTGAAGGTACTCCTGCCCTGGACCGAGCAATGCTGCTGACGTGAAATCAAGCCATCTGCCACTGATGACAGGCGCCAGAGCAAAATCTTAGCCAGAACCTTTCTATCGACATTTAGAAGGCTAATGGGGCGCCAATTCTCAATAGCCGAAGGATC
This sequence comes from Staurois parvus, assembly GCF_062004578.1. NCBI lineage: Eukaryota > Metazoa > Chordata > Amphibia > Anura > Ranidae > Staurois > Staurois parvus. The sequence goes on along the minus strand of NW_028318658.1, from coordinate 528,726 downwards.
CTTACCTTTTGACAAGAGAATCACTGCAGACGGCCTCATGGAGGGAGGGATCCCTCATCCAGACAGCAGTTGTAAACCTCCACGAGGCGAGGCGCCAAGCTGGACTTAAAGGTTTTAAAATACTCATCTGTCAGGTCGCCTGGCCCAGGAGTCTTCTTAATGGCCAGACTATCGATGGCTTTGACCACCTCTTCTGAAGTAATCTCCCCAGTCAAACTCGCAGGCGGAACATTACCGTCCAGACCCGGTATAGACTCTAAAAAGCTCAACATCCTTGTCTGGTCGAGGCACTTCTCACCCAGCAAGTCCTCATAAAAGGACCTAGAGACCTCCAGGATCCCTGACATGGATCTTGTCAGGGACCCCATACTATCCCTTAGGGCAGAGACCGTCTTAATCGCTGCACTCTGTTTGCAATTCTGGAAAGGGTCGGGCGAGTGGTACTTCCCGTAATCCCTCTCCGGAACCAAAGAGGTACGCCGGTCATACTGGTACCTCCTGAGGAGAAGCTTGGCCTCCGAGATTGCCCCAGAATCTCCACCGCTAGAAACAAGGCGGTCGAGCTTCCTCCGCAACCGTTGGTAGGCAATGTACTTATCAAACTGCCTCCTTTTACCTATGGCCTTGAAAAACCTGCCAATCCGCACCTTGGTAAGTTCTGACTTACTGTCGCAGAGATCCAGCACAGTCTCCTGAGCCCGAAAGAACTCCTCGAAGGATGGTCTCACTTCCTCGTCCTCCAGCAGAGACGAATTCAACCTCCAGATGCCCTTCCCTCTCAGCTGCGTGTCCGAAACATTCAAAGTCACAGCAAGCAGAAGGTGGTCAGAAAACTCCACCGCCCAACACTCGGGTATCAAGAAGGCAGAGTCCTCCTTCAAAAAAAACCTGTCTATCCTACTCTGACTATTACCTCTCCTAAACGTGAAACCAGTGCTGTCTGGGCTGCTCTTAACCAAGGCATCCACCAGACCTGCTTCCCTGACTATGGCATTTAGAAAAACACTGTCATATCCCAGCCTGTCATTGAAGCCCCACCTGTCCTTGGGCCTAGTTATGGTATTAAAGTCACCTCCAAAGACCACCAGCCGGGACATAAAAAGGAAAGGCTTGATCCTTGTGAAGAGGCACTTCCTGTCCCGCTTGGACTGCGGTCCATATATATTGATTAGGCGCAGTTCCTGCCCCCTCACAAGGACATCCAAGATCAAACATCTTCCAATCTCCACCTCAATAACCTGCCGGCACGTTACCATACCGGTAAAAAGCACCGCAACTCCGCTGTAAGGCTCAGCCGCAAGAGACCAGTAGGATGGCCCACGCCTCCACTCCTGCTTTGCCAGATGTATATCTGCCAGGCTGGACAACCTGGTCTCCTGCAAAATGAAAATATCAGCATCCATACCACTGATCAAAAATAAGGCTGTCTCTCTAGCACCCACAGATTTTATGCTGGCAACATTAATAGTTGCCACCTTTATCGGAGCGGGAACTGCCATTAAGATAATTGAGAGTGGCATTTCTTAACCCTCTTCTTGACTTTTTTTGAAGGGTCTCCTGACCTCTTTAGAGACCCTCCTGCCTCCTCATCCTCCATTGGGGAAACAGGATCCACAGATACCACCTCCTCCTCCTCTCCCGACAGAGCCCCAAACATGTTACCAAGGGCCATCTCTCCCACCTCCAGAGAGGAGATAGACCCTGCAGGAGAGAGGACCGGCCTGTTACGCCTCCCCACCACCGACCACCCCTCCTCCAACTGGAATGGCTGGATGACCGAAGAATTCTTTCCCAGGTGAAGAAAACACCCTTCACAACAGTTGGCCAGATCAAGAACACTCTCCAGGAGGTAGGTGTATGTGTGTCAAAGTCAACAATCAAGAGAAGACTTCACCAGAGTGAATACAGAGGGTTCACCACAAGATGGAAACCATTGGTGAGCCTCAAAAACAGGAAGGCCAGATTAGAGTTTGCCAAACGACATGTAAAAAAGCCTTCACAGTTCTGGAACAACATCCTATGGACAGATGAGACCGAGATCAACTTGTACCAGAGTGATGGGAAGAGAAGAGTATGGAGAAGGAAAGGAACTGCTCATGATCCTAAGCATACCACCTCATCAGTGAAGCATGGTGGTGGTAGTGTCATGGCATGGGCATGTATGGCTGCCAATGGAACTGCTTCTCTTGTATTTATTGATGATGTGACTGCTGACAAAAGCATCAGGATGAATTGTGAAGTGTTTCGGGAATATTATCTGCTCATATTCAGCCAAATGCTTCACAACTCATTGGACGCTTCACAGTGCAGATGGACAATGACCCAAAGCAGACTGCAAAAGCAACCAAAGAGTTTTTTAAGGGAAAGAAGTGGAATGCTCTGCAATGGCCAAGTCAATCACCTGACCTGAATCCGATTGAGCATGCATTTCACTTGCTGAAGACAAAACTGAAGGGAAAATGCCCCAAGAACAAGCAGGAACTGAAGACAGTTGCAGTAGAGGCCTGGCAGAGCATCACCAGGGATGAAACCCAGCGTCTGGTGATGTCTATGCGTTCCACACTTCAGGGTGTAATTGACTGCAAAGGATTTGCAACCAAGTATTAAAAAGTGAAAGTTTGATTTATGATTATTATTCTGTCCCATTACTTTTGGTCCCTTATCAAGTGGGAGGCACATATGCAAACTGTTGTAATTCCTACACCGTTCACCTGATTTGAATGTAAATACCCTCAAATTAATGCTGACAGTCTGCAGTTAAAGCACATCTTGTTCGTTTCATTTCAAATCCATTGTGGTGGTGTATGGAGCCAAAAATGTTAGAATTGTGTCCATGTCCCAATATTTATGGACCTGACTGTAGATAGCGCTGCAAGCTATTTCACTAGGCTGGAGCACCCTTTCATCCAACCCACTCTTCCAGAGCCTCCTTACTTCCTCTTCTGGGGCCCTCTGTTCTCGCAACACTTGTTGATATGCCTGGTGCAAGTGAGAGTGAATATTCTCAACTGATAAAGCATTTTTTTATGGCTAATGGGGTGTTAGTCCCTATCAGTAGGGAGCTCCGCTTCAAGCCCAGGAATTGGGGTCATACCACAGCTAGTGTGTCAAATGTCTTGGAGCTTTCTGCTATCGAGGGGCTAAAGGTCAGTTGGATGGGGATGTACCTGTCCTATGGAAATGTCTGGGTTCCTATTTAACAAATCTCCAATTCTCCTAACTGCTAAAGGGGTATGTGCTTCAGGTACTTGTCATAAAAGTCTCTGTATAGCAGTGTCACTTGTGCTCCAGTGTCTAGAAATGCTTTAGTATACAGTATATGCCCTCTACTTGGATAGATATGATGGGGGAGAGACCCACTAAGTAATTGGGCAGTGACCCACTAAGTAATTGGGCAGTTTGTTGGAGCTTTGTTCGGTAGCCCGAATGTGAGCATTATTCTTCCTTGACACCTGCCATCTTGAAATGTCTTTCTCAAGCTTGAAAGGAGAGAGTATACCAAGCCCCCCCCACCCCCCAACTGTGCTCATGGGGCAGCTAGTGGACTTTCTGGAGGGACCTGATCTATAGTGATGTCACTGGGAATGGCCTGAGTTGGGAAAGTCCGGGTCTCTTGAGATATGAAGCTCTTAATAGCTTTCAGCTAGCTTCTTCACTGAGGCCCTTTGAAGTTTCCCTTGGGCTTCATGAGAAAGTTTTCAAAGTGGTTTCACCACTTGAGTGGTAAGGTCTGCCATAGCTTCCCCACTTGTGCACTGGGCCCTAAAATGCCCCGCTTCTCTGCATCTCTAGCACTTTTTGGGTGGAGCTTTTGGTGGGCTCCGAGATTAGGTCTGACCTCATATTATATGGTTTAGGTAAGTTTAAAGGAAAATTGTACAAGAAAATTATATAATGAATAGCCAGCAAAAGTCTCTCACAGGACCTCCAGGCATTCAGAGACAGTGCATACCAGATTTTCTTGTTTCAGGTTTCAGATCTTGTGAAGCTGGGGCCTGTAAGCTATCAATCACTCTGTCTTTTGATGGGTTTTACCATTTTCCATCTCTCAACAGCCTGAATACCTTGGTCTATGCAAGTATCAATTCATCTTCCCCAGAGGGGGTCCTACCAGAGAAGAATATCAACTTGCGATAGCTGTAACTGGTTGTTGCAGCGGAGTTCTTTAGAAGACTTTCTATAAATTTTCTGAGCTCACCCAAGAGGGGAACCACAAGTCCTTCTGAGGCTGTGGCAGAAGCTGAAATAGCCATATCTGAGACGGTTCTGGTTTGCTCAGAGCTTTCTGAATTTGACCGTCATTGGCTTGGTTGAATTAGTTGAGCCTCAACTGATTCAGTCCAATGGAGGTTCCCCCTTGTATCATGACAGGGACCCCTTTCTTCCATTTGGTTAGAACGTAGAAGCCGGTGGTATCTTGACTTGCTTTTAAATACAAAATGAGTCCTTGATGACCTTGGACAAGTGTAACTAAGGTCTGTTTCATCTGCTCTGTTTATCATGATAGGGATTCTTTGATTCATGATTCTTGATTCTTTGATTCATGGTAAAAAAATGAAACCTAGCACACAGAACGTAAGACTGATTATGTGATATTCAGGCCAACAAAGGCAGATTTGTCAAATCATGGAAAAATATTGGTATGTAGTTTTAGGAGACAAAGTAGCTTCAAAATATATAAGTAGCTACCCAGAAATTCTGTATGAAAGATCACAGTCCCTGAGAGGCAAATTGATCAACAGTCACTATGTAACGGACAAACAAATTAAGCCCAGAACCAGGGGAATGCATCATGTGGCAGGTGTGGTTTTTGTCACTTTATTCTAAGAGCACAATTGATCCTGCAGAACTTTTAAACCTAATTTTTTTGCTGGCTGTCAGATAATCGGCATAGTTTTATATGAAATGTGACTGTGGTGCTTTTTTCTCTGGAAAAACAAAGAAACCACCCTGGTTTCCAAGAAAAAACTAGAGACCCCGTTTAGTCGACATATGGGGCTTTATCATGGATTTATTTTATTTGTCTTGATTTTTTTGCTTTGGAACACATACCCCAATATGAAAGGGGAGGTGATGTTGATAAGCTGCTGCTGCAACGAGAAACCAAGTCGATTTATACCCTGGGGGCAACCAGACCCCAGGTTAAAATTACACTATGAACTACTGTACAAAACTTTTCTGTAGTGAAGGGGGATCATTTCCTTGGTGGGCGCTCACAGTTTTGTTGGCCATAAGAAACTTGTCACCAGTAAAGACTAGTGATATTAGACTAATCTCAACGGTATGTCCCTAGTAACATAGATTTGTATCCATTACAGTTTTTGCAACCACTAACTGTAATAGTCTTGATCTTTTTTTTTCTTTTTTTTCCTTTTTTTGTAAGAGTCTTTTGGAGGATGTGTCGTAAGCTGGGTCAATTGTTATTTATAATTTTGTTTGGTAAATTATATATTTTTTGTAGGGGGGTTTGTTCACCCCCATGACCTACCTTCCTTTCCCCTTGGGGGACATTTTCATGGTTTCTCCCTCACGAAGCGATGTCAAGTGATGAAACGCGTGGGTGGAGCCTTGGGGTGACGTCACCACATCCAATGAGCTATCAGCGTTGGCTGACACCGAAGTGGGCTTTTTTGAAATTGTGCTGTAGATGCTGTTCGAGCTAGTGTCGGCTTTGACGCTACGGAATGTGAGTGTATCTCATGGAATGTTTTTATGAATAAAATCGACGTACGTTTTTACACTCTTAGTTCCCTCTGTCTTTATGAGTTTGTTTGATGTCAAGGAGAAACTAAAGTTTATTGGATCGCCTACCAATTGCCGGTCATCAATCTGCAGATTGTTGTTCCCAGAGCTAAAGCTTATGTGCTAGTTTATAATTTGACCAGCATGTTACTCTGGTGAATTTATTCAATTCATCTGGTGGTGGATTTTTATCACGGTGTTTTGAGGTCATTTCAAGAGTTTACAGTTTGGAGCACTGAAGTTTAAGAAACACACATTTTTCATCAAGTTGCACATTTTTATTTGGTTGATGTTATAAGTTTTACATTCACGGATTCTTTCTGCACTGAAGGACACTATCATTGGACACTTTTTCTATGTTTGGTATTGATTTTTTATTATATACATTTATTGAACACTTTATTTGTTTGTTAAAAGAAGTTTTATTTGATTTAAATTTTTTGCACATGAGATTATAATCCTTTGTATTTTGATATATTTTTTCACTTTTTTCCTTTTTTTACTATTTATATATTATATTCACGTTATGAGTGATTTTTGTCATTATTGAATATTTGGTTACAGCGCTACCTTTTTCTATATCAGTGGTTCTCAACCTTTCTAATGCCGTGACCCCTTAATACAGTTCCTCATGTTGTGGTGACCCCCAACCATAAAATTATTTTCGTTGCTACTTCATAACTGTAATTTTGCAGTGGGAGGACTAGCGCCCCATCACTGATGTCAGTGGGATGAATAGTGTCCCATCGTTGGTATCAGTGGGAGGAATAGTGCCCCATCATTGGTGTCAGTGGGAGGAATAGTGTCCCATCATTGGTCTCAGTGGGAGGAATAGTGTCCCATCATTGGTGTCAGTGGGAGGAACAGTGCCTCATCATTGGTATCAGTGGGAGGAATAGTGCCCCATCATTGGTATCAGTGGGAGGAATAGTGCCCCATCATTGGTATCAGTGGGAGGAATAGTGCCCCATCATTGGCATTAGTGGGAGGAATAGTGTCCCATCATTGGTATCAATGGGAGGAATAGTGTCCCATCATTGGTATCAGTGGGAGGAATAGTGCCCCATCATTGGTATCAGTGGGAGGAATAGTGCCCCATCATTGGTATCAGTGGAAGGAATAGTGCCCCATCATTGGTGTCAGTGGGAGGAATAGTGCCCCATCATTGGTGTCAGTGGGAGGAATAGTGCCCCATCATTGGTGTCAGTGGGGGGAATAGTGCCCCATCATTGGTGTCAGTGGGAGGAATAGTGCCCCATTGTGGGTGTCATTGGGAGGAATAGTGCCCCATCATTGGTGTCAGTGGGAGGAATAGTGCCCCATCATTGGTGTCAGTGGGAGGAATAGTGCCCCATCATTGGTGTCAGTGGGGGGAATAGTCCCCCATCATTGGTATCAGTGGGAGGAATAGTGTACAATCATTGGCATCAGTGGGAGGAATAGTGCCCAATCATTGGCGTCAGTGGGAGGAATAGTGCCCCATTGTGGGTGTCAGTGGGAGGAATAGTGCCCCATTGTGGGTGTCAGTGGGAGGAATAGTGCCCCATTGTGGGTGTCAGTGGGAGGAATAGTGCCCCATTGTGGGTGTCAGTGGGAGGAATAGTGCCCCATTGTGGGTGTCATTGGGAGGAATAGTGCCCCATTGTGGGTGTCATTGGGAGGAATAGTGCCTCATCATTGGTGTCAGTGGGAGGAATAGTGCCCCATCATTGGTGTCAGTGGGAGGAATAGTGCCCCATCATTGGTGTCAGTGGGAGGAATAGTGCCCCATCATTGGTGTCAGTAGGGGGGAATAGTGCCCCATCATTGGTATCAGTGGGAGGAATAGTGCCCCATCATTGATGTCAGTGTGGTGGAGGGGGAATAGTGCCCCATCATTGGGGTCAGGGGGGGAATAGTGACCCATCATTGGTGTCAGTGTGGGGGGGGGGGAAATAGTGTCCCATCGTTGGTGTCGGTGGGGGGAGGAATAGTGCCCCATTCTTGGTGTCAGTGGGGGGAGGAATAGTGCCCCATCGTTGGTGTCAGTGGGGGGAGGAATAGTGCCCCATCGTTGGTGTCAGTGGGGGGAGGAATAGTGCCCCATCATTGGTGTCAGTGGGGGGAGGAATAGTGCCCCATCGTTGGTATTAGTGACACAAATGATGGGGCACTATTCCTCCCACTGACACCAATGATACTTACCTTGCTGACTCCTGCTCCAGCCTGGGCTCGCTCTCTCCCTCTCCCATCTACAGCCTGCATACCTGGCTTCAGCAGCAAAATTTGCTCTTACCTGTCAGCTGTCTTCCTTCTCTGGCCTCTCTCTTCACTCGCTCCTGCAGCTCCCTCGATCTTCTTTGATGTACGCGCGCTGCCGCTCGGCTCCTCCTCTCCAAGCTCCACCTCCTCGCCGGTGATTGGCCGCCTGTGTGCCTCTCCTGAGCTACAGTTCCGGTGGCCAATCAGCGGCGAGGAGGCGGAGCTGTTGAGTGATCCCGGAGGTGTGGCGAGGTGACAGGGACAGCATATCATCCCGCCCACACATCGCCTGAGACAGGAGCGGTGTCTCGGTTCCTAAGACCATCGGAAATATGTGTTTTCCGATGGTCTTAGGCGACCCCTGTGAAATGGTCGTTCGACCCCCAAAGGGGTCGCGATCCCCAGGTTGAGAACCGCTGTTCTATATGGATATTAGGAGATCGCTTGCACCATACACATACCCGTACTGATGTACCAATACTCATTAAATATCAAAAATTGTGCTGCACTCCACTAACAATAAACAAATATATGTATATTAATCTTCCAAAATCATACAAATCTTCCAAAAATTAACCCAATTTCCATATCATTTCTGACATTCTCTGCACTTTCAATGGATCATTGTAAATGGATCATCTATTTCTCAATTCACCACTGGTGTGTTGGCAAACCAGACACCAGTTGTGCTCTCACCTTGTATATATGACCAAACCATTAAGTGAGGTCATATAGAGCTTGTGTCCCTTGTATGGACTGAATATAGATGGGATTGTTATCCTAAAAGATCCGGATTCCCTTCAATTCTCTAGTGGTCCTCCTCCATCGATTCAAATGCCATAAGAAATAATCAAAACATAGTGCTTTATCCTTAATAAAAGCATTTATTTATTTTAAGCTGTATTCCACTCACATGTATAAGATGTTAAGGCGCTTTTTGTAGTCAAATACTCCAAATACCGCTATAGATTTTCTCATGAAATCCTGCTGGTACCTCCTCTCTCTGTTCGTATGAGCATCGTGATGTCAGAACACCTCCCCTATGTGTTACGCCACGGGGTCATGTGGCTTCATCAGGTCATGGGTCATGTGGCTTCATCCTTTTTTGTAACAAATATATACCTTCTTTTTTTATATTTACAAATGGATTTGCTTGTTTGTGAGCAAATCTAGTCATAGTTCTGAACTCTGAAGTCAGTACATTGGTAAGTCACCATTGTCCTCACTTCAGCTTTCCACATTCATATGAATGGCTTTTTTTTCCCTTTAACCCATTGATACATAATAGTGAATGGGTCTGAAGATAATCAAAACCATTCATACTCTTGATCTTCAGAGGACAGTGCTGCCAGCTTGTTAATACAGGGGCACTGTCAGATTGGGACTTTGCAGGGTTTACCTAATAGCCCCCTACCCCCATTTTCATCTGGACTGGAGCAGTCTGGAGAGGAGGTAACCAAGGTTGTATCTGACACACTGGAGCTGGAGGGTAGGGACGGGTAAGCAAACCCCAGCACTTCTCACACTCAGCTGTGTTCTCTCTGTCCCTCCAGCTGCTTCTTCCTGCTAGTGCAGCGCTCCCATAATCCTGTAACCACAGCTGCCAGTGACCGACTTGTTAATACTGGAACGTTGCACTGGCAGGAAGCTGGAGCTGAAGGGGGAGAGAGAACACCACCTCCTCCCAACTCTCTCCTCTTCTTCTCACCACTTCTACGACATGGCTGACAGGAATAGTGATGCTGCAGTAAATACTGCTGTCAGCCTGTAGCACAAGAAACTTGTGTCGGTGCCCCCCACCATCGTAAACAGCTGCACCCGGGTCGTTCACCCCTCCTGCCCCCATTTGTCCCCGCCCTGGTTGCGGTCATGTGTGCTACTTTATGCACACTACAAATCCTATAGTTCATAGTCCATAGGCCCTAGTCTATCTTGGGAATGAGCATGTGAGGGTGGCTACATACATACAGTGAGACCATGGAGAATGAATATAGCCATCCTCTGACAAGAAGTCGGATCTCAGCAGCCAAATAAAAGAATTTGAATATTTTTAATATTTTTTACATAAGATTAACAATGCATAAAGTAATCCAGGCTGTCATTAATGAGACGTTCAGAAAATCCTCAAAATGATGTTCGGTGATCATGAAGTTTAGCAATATTTAATGCCGCAAGTGAAGCACATCTTTGAATGCATAAATCACAGAAATTTGTAGAACATAATCTACAACAGATGGATAAACCAGGCAAACATGCACTACATGAAGGTAAGAAAAGCAGCATGGAGAAAAAGGCGAAGAATAAAAAAGGTATTTGCATAAAACCGTGACTTTATATGCTTACTTAGTGTGCTGTAAAACTCACATGGGCCCAGCTCTAAAGCAACTGAGCCCTCCTCTGTCCCAAAAATGTTTCCCCCTGCAATGTCAACTAGTGTAGGATCCTGTGCACCCATTTTGCCATGGTACCATATGTAAAATACAAATCACCCATGACCACAAATTGGTCTGGTCAGTAGCAATTGATGGGTTTCAGAACCCACCAGTGCTTATTTTAGAGTAAGCTGTTTGTAACATTTATTAAAGTATGTCACATCTTACAACATTCTTGTTTTCGATCGAGTCAGGATCAGTTAAATCCCTGTCAATGTATTTAATTTTTGCCGTCTTTGTCTCATTTGTGTGATTTTCCTCCATCTCCAAACTTAAGACCTCATTCACACTGGGCATACATAACCATACCTGTGGTTGCATGGAGGAATGTAGCGCTACTCCCATAAACTACTAAATAAAAAAGATAAATTAAAATATAATATAATATATAGGTGGGGAAAAAATTCATATAATATGTATTATAGTGAAAATTTAAGTGAAAGCATGCCACATAATCAAAAATTCAAATACCACGTGACACTCACATTAGTAGGTACAAATTTGCAGCTCCAGACCCATGCTTTTGGATGTGAAAGTGACCATGGCTGTACCAAGGAGTACCAAGATGGCCGCCACGCCAGAAATGCATCTCTACGTTAGGCCGACACGTTACGTCACAGTACCATGTGACTTCCTCAGGGCACTTTCACATCCAAAAGCATGGGTCTGGAGCTGCAAATTTGTACCTACTAATGTGAGTGCACTATCTACTATATACTGTTCAAGTATTAGCAATAAACATACTGCACAATGGGAGCTTGTGTTTTATGTTTTTGAATGAGATAATAGCGCAGTATTTGACCCTGCCTGGAGAGGAGCCATTATTGGTGTGCTGACCCCTAAAGGGAGGTTTGTGAGTGGTGAGAGCTGATCCAGTGGGAGTGACAGCAGACTTGGAGGATCAGTGAGAGGGATCCAATTGAGCTCTTTGACCTGCAAGGGTCAAAGTTTTGAGGTGAGTGGCTGATCTAGCCGGTGGTCAAATTATCGTCTGTCAACCACTCACCCACGTTTTCACACAAATATCAGCACGAGTGTTTCATCCGAATGTGGTCATCCATGTGTGTTTTGTTTGGACATTAGGAGCACAGAAATAGAGTTTTTTGTTGGGTGCAGTTGCACTTTTTCTTCACTATTGTACACATTTTATGTACTCAATATTTGATCACTTAATGGGGTATTTGTAGTTATATGTGTGTATTAATATACACGTTTGCTCACATTTTAAAGATTGTTTCATGAGACAATTATTATTTGAATGTGATTATATATATTCCTACAGCTGGAATTAATTTTTCACCTTCACTGATGAGCATTTTTGTGTCCACATAGAGGAGTGTCACGTGGTATTTGTTACTTATTATCATTTTTGATTATGTGGCATGTTTTCACTTAAATTTTCACTATAATACATATTATATAATTTTTTTCCCCACCTATATATTATATTATATTTAAATTTGTATTTTTTATTTAGTAGTTTATGGGAGTAGCGCTACATTCCTCCATGCAATTGTTGTACATGATCATTGGTATATGATTCAATGTTAGCAGCAGCTCCCAATTAGGTTGCTTACACTAATAGTGTTTGAGCGCAGGAGGTTCACACCATTATTGCCATACCTGTGGTTGGATGTGTCTACTGGCATAGGGATGCACGTGCGCATGCATGGATTGAGATCAGTGGCTGTTTCCATGCAGCCACTGCATTCCAACTGACAGCAATGGGACTGCCTGCATGGTGATGCACAAAATACCTGTGCATCCCTGTGTGGGTTAAAAAGGACCCTCCACATACTGGCAGGTGTATTTCCTACTCCACCTCGGGGATGGAGTGGAGCTCTAATGGGAATAATGTTCTCCTGCAGCTTCTGTTGGTGTCACAAGGGGAACAGCTGTCCGATTGGACATTGCCACTTCTCAGAGACCTTCTATGGCTATCTTGGTTGGGGCAGTGTTGATAAATATCAGTACCCTGCTGTATTTGACATGCACTTGCGAGCGTACATTGTAGGGATTGGAACCCTATCTGGCAGGGACAGATATTTCAAGTTAGGGAGAGGTTCCAGTGTGAAATGGGACAGAGTAGGGGACACTGCTGCATGTTGCATACAGAGGCAATTTCTAGTACTGCTGCAACCATTTGCTTTTGAGCCAATACCTGTGTTAGCAACACTCCACAGATGCAACCCCGGAAAGACCAATTCAGTCTGTGCTGTGACCTACTATTCCTGAGGATATCCAACTGCAGACTACAACCTACCTACTGTAGCTATACTGCTCTACCACTCTGTGCCTTAAGGACTGTGTTAGCAATTGGCTGGAACTCACAATTTGCATGTGTGGAGTGGTCATCTCATCGATTCCTGCAAGTGTTACTCAGTCTGAAACGACTGCTACTGCACCTGTTACTGAAGTGTTACTGAGCCTATTACTGCAAGAAATACTGCACCTGTGTAAAGCAATACTGTTAGTGCTAACATCAGTGCTCTGCAAGTGACAGTCTTATTCCTTAACTCTGCTACATACAATATTGAGAAACTGTCATTTACTCTGAGTGGGCTGTTTTGCCAAGTTGTGTACCCTACAGCTGGCCCAGCCCACACACGAGGTACGGTTATATATGTCCTGTGTGAACAAGGCCTAGACACGGCAGGAATTGAGAGGGGAGCTCTCTAAAGTAAACAAAATCCTCTGATCCTGGGTAAACATACAGTATGTGCAGGGCAGGTTTGTCAGTGCGATTTCAAGCCCCATCCTGTGCGACTTTGTTCAGTGGTTCAGGTGCGAACTGTTAAAGTGTATGACTTAGGAAATCTCACCTGAACCAGGCTGAAAGTTGTATCGGAATATTTTTGAAGTGGGACATACTGTATGAGAACTGGCTCCATAGAATAGACTTTTGGTTCACATATCATGTGAATTGGATGTGGTTCAAAATGCATCCAATTTGCATATATGTGAACCAGGGCTAAGACATTTGTCATCAGAACAACAGTCCTTATTGGAAAATGACTCCTCACCTCCTGTTCTATTTCATACTGCTTTGTACAGTCACACTTACCTCCTGAGACCAAGTCTGTGCTGACAGTATGGCAATTTGTTGATTAGTCAGAAATATGCAAGCAGCATCAACTCACCAAGAAGACTCCGAGGGAAATTTAGTAGTTTATTACAGACTTGTGAGGCAGGCTGTGAGGATGTTTTGTGAGCATTTGGTGAAGGTGAAAGAGTGTCACAGAACAATATTCATCCTAACTCTACAGGGGAAGCTCTCCACTACATGCTGATTTTTTTCTTTTCTGACTGGTTGAATTAGGTGAACTTTTTGTCAATCAGACTATGAAACCCTGGCTGTTCATGGTTCCCGGATGGGACAAATTATTTGGCCTGTTTGCCCACCTAAACCTCCCACTGGTGGTATTACTACTGTTAATAAATGACAGGTTCCTGCTGTCCAGGCCACTAGCGTCATTAGTTGTCAAGATACAGGTGGCTGCACAGCATCATTGGATGCCAAGATATGGGTGGCTGCTGGCATCTTATGAACTATTGTTCCACAGCCTACAAGCCAGCAGGAATCGTGAGCGATGCCACTTACCAAATATGGTGAGGTTATTGCTGAGGTGTTTGCATGTGTTTATTTAATCTTTGACTTTTTGTGAATGAGTAACCAGGGGACTACATTATCCTTACTTGTTCACATAGGGGGCAGGTATCAGGGTGCCCCCTCTTGATACCTCCTGCAGACTGCCACAACCACTGGGCCAAGGTTGTAGGAAAGAGGCTCTTATCCTCATCTACATGGGGACAAGGTGCTTTGCCAGAGGGGTCCCCCCTGGCTAGGTACCCTTCCCATGTTGAAGACATGTGACCTGGTATGGCTCAGAAGTGGAGGCACACCTGGGCTGCATGCTTGGATAAGGGTCTGGAGTTGATTTTAGGGGCCCCTCCTTTTTTTTGTTTGTTTTTATTGTGGGGTCCTCATTAAAAGCCATATCAAATCTTCATCAAGCGTAAGAGTCTGGTGTATATTTTTAGGTGGGAAGCCCCTTTTTTTCTAAAACTGTTATTGGTTGTTATGGTGCACCGTAACCACCAAAGACTGTGTAGCCACCAGTGACCTAACAACCGATGATGTCATCAGTTTCTAGGACATGGGTAGCTGGCCTGTACAGCATCTTTAATTGCTATGATGCAAGTAGATATTTTTTTTCCGAAGAGTCCTGCTTAAAAGTCATACCTTTTTGAAAGGTCATATCTGCCCTTTTTACATCTTACCATTATTTTTTTTACCTCCATAGTTTGCAGTGTGTTGGTTCCATTGTTTATGGGGAGATGAAATGCTTTATCACACTGCCCGTCGCTAACCAATGTGCTCTCAGTGCCAACTCATAGCACCCATCAGCCCAAAATATCGACTGATTTATGCTAGCAAGGACCCAAGTGAAATATATTTAAGTTGTATTCCCCAGTCTAATGTTTTCTAATTAAATGAGAAGTAGGGTTTTCTTTTTGCTTAGGTATACTTAACTAGTTGGATGCAGCATAGATCCGATGTTGCATGTGTCCCCCGCCAGCTCTAAGTGCGAGAACTTGATCACAGGACCACTGATCGCTGAGTTCCCACAGCTGCTCTGAGTCACTGCTGTGTGCTCTGCCCCCCCCTCTAACTGGAGCGCTGGGCTGTGGAGGGAGCGGCTGGCTCATGCTCCCAGCAGATTGCTGAGAGGCTGAGCTGGTAGCTGCTCCAGACTCTGGAGTGGATCCCAACTTTAAAGCCAGGATCTTTTCCTAGCCTGGACCGGATGAGTGCAATCAGCCGACAACGGGCTTCTGCCCGCTGTCAGCTGAAAAAGGCTCACAGAAGTGCGGAATAAGCTGCGCTCCTATGAACCACAGGAGAAGTATAGCCAAAAGAGCTCTGCTGTACTTCTCCTTTAATTTTGAGGTTTTTTGGCAACTGAACTTATAATCGCATAACCTGTTTTGGACTAACAAATTCTTTCTTTTGGCTGTCACTGAATAAATAAGCTGTATTTTCTCTTGATGTTCTGATCTACTGATGCCATTGTTGATCATCACAGCCATATTAATGGTTTTATACTGATCTTCCATGGGCTAGTACAGAAGATTTTCATAAACATATTAAGTATTCTGTCACCTTTGTTGTTTCTGTCCAGGTTGCTGACATTTTTAAAGCTAAATTAAAATTACTAAGCGCACCCCAGTGGGGTAGTGGGGGATTCACATAAGGTTCATAAAATATAGCAGGTGCCACTGCTGTAGCATCAGGGGTCAGAGGGGTCGTAATGGCGACCCCACCCATGCTCTGGGGGGCCTGTGTGGCCTCTAATGCCACATTCGGTTTCAAATCTGGACAGGAGGGCCAGCGGGGGTGGCATAATAAGCAACCAATCCACTCCATTTTCCTCCTGCAGCTACTGAAAACCTGCTTCTCCTCCTCTCCCTCCCACCGGCATTCAACAGCTGCAGGAGGAAAATGGAGGGGATCAGTTCCCGAAAATGTCACCCCATCCACCTCTAAGGTAGGCTCATATTTTTACAGTGACATTTGATTTATTAAATTTTTCTAAGTTTTCCTTACTATTTAGTTAGGCCTTGCTAGTTTATTTCTTAAACAGAAAAGGCACCGAACCCCAGTGATTTTTTTTTTATCTCTTATGTTATTCAGGTATATTTCCACCTCTCAAAGGCTGCCTAACCCTGCTCCAGAGTATTCAAAAAATCTTTGGACTTGCCATCAAAATGTAAATAAAGATCTTAAATACTCTTTAGCCACTTGGAGTATCTTGGCATGATGGGAATATCTTGGTGCGCGGTGGAAGCGATGGGTGGTGCCTGGCCAACTTTTACATCGGGGCCCACAAGCTTCAAGCTACACCTCTGGCAGGTGCCCACCACTGAGTAACATATTTTTATTTGCTTATCAAATTTCAGTTACTTTTATATTCAGGACCTAGCACAGAACAATTTAATGTCATGTCACCCTATTTTCGTGAGGTTCACTTGCATCCTTTCTCTTTAAGCACCTCTCTGTCTGCCAGGTGATTATCATTGCGGAGTTGTTTGCAGCCAATGTGTACATCATAATCCTATTCTTTCTCTAGAAAAAGGTATTAAGCCTTAACTGCATGATCCCTGGATCATGGCTGGTAGTAATATGTATTTATTTTTTACATAGGTAGCTGTGAGACATCAGATGTGATATTCACATAAGGGATGAATTGACCCACTTGAGGACTTGAACATCCTGCTAAGTGCTCAGGAATACAGAGCTCCCCAAACCAATGTTTCTTGCTGGATATTAGTGCAGACTACAGATTAAGGTCAGGTAAAAAAATGAACATACCTAATATACCATAAGCCTGCTGGTGACTGAAAGAAAATGAAGGGAATACTTTCCTCTTTTTCCTGTCTTCACCAGATGCTATGAACACAATATGTTACTTCTTAGTAAACTATTAGGGATGACCGTCAAAAACAGAAATTTTACCCCAAGTTCTGTTATATGCCATTGTTACTGTATGTGTATAAATTTTAAAAAAGTTTCTACATTGCTGTGTACTATTAAACTAAAACCAGTGGTGGAACTTCCAGGGTTGCAAAGGTTGCACTTGCGACTGGGCCCTTGCATTCCGCCACTGTGAGGGACCCCAACACAACAGGAAAGGGTCCTGCTGCCGGAGTAAAGGGTCCTGAGATCAGTGGAGGCTCCCATGATGATCGCCGAGTAGGATTGCTGAGAAAAGGGTGTGCAGCACATTCAGCTTTTGCAGAGCCCCTTCCATGCAGACCTTCCTCCATGCAGAGCCCCCTTGCTATCCCTGATCTGCCCCCAGTGTGGAAAAAGTGCCCTCCAACATCAGCCAGCTCCTTTCCCCACTCCTCCTCCCCCAGACATAAGCTGGAAGTTCTCTATGGTGATTGAACTCTGCGCCCTGTGTAGGGTCTGCAGGATTGGAGTCCTGTAGAGTCCTGTGTGTGTGATCAGTGAAGGTGAGTCTTGTGTGTGGGATCGGTGGAGGTGAGTCCTGTGTGTGTGATCGGTGGAAGTGAGTCCTGTGTGTGTGGGATCGGTGAAAGTGAGTCCTGTGTGTGGGATCAGTGGAGGTGAGTCCTGGGTGTGCAATCAGTAGAGGTGAGTCCTATGTGTGAGATCAGTGGAGGTGAGTCCTGTGTGTGTGATCGGTGGAAGTGAGTCCTGTGTGTGGGATCAGTGGAGGTGAGTCCTGTGTGTGCAATCAGTAGAGGTGAGTCCTGTGTGTGTGTGTGATCGGTGGGAGTCCTGTGTGTGTGGGATCGGTGAAAGTGAGTCCTGTGTGTGGGATCAGTAGAGGTGAGTCCTGTGTGTGGGATCAGTGGAGGTGAGTCCTGTGTGTGCAATCAGTAGAGGTGAGTCCTATGTGTGAGATCAGTGGAGGTGAGTCCTGTGTGTGTGATCGGTGGAAGTGAGTCCT
Source organism: Staurois parvus (assembly GCF_062004578.1). Taxonomy (NCBI): domain Eukaryota; kingdom Metazoa; phylum Chordata; class Amphibia; order Anura; family Ranidae; genus Staurois; species Staurois parvus. Next base: position 510,830 of record NW_028318658.1, on the reverse strand, counting down.
GTGTGTGGGATCAGTGGAGGTGAGTCCTGTGTGTGCAATCAGTAGAGGTGAGTCCTGTGTGTGAGATCAGTGGATGTGAGTCCTGTGTATGTGATCGGTGGAAGTGAGTCCTGTGTGTGCAATCAGTGGAGGCGAGTCCTGTGTGTGACATCAGTGGAGGTGAGTCCTGTGTGCATGATCGGTGGAGGTGAGTCCTGTGTGTGCAATCAGTGGAGGTGAGTCCTGTGTGTGGGATCGGTGGAGGCGAGTCCTGTGTGTGCAATCAGTGGAGGTGAGTCCTGTGTGTGTTTGATTGAAGGAAGTGAGCCTGTGTGTCCGATAAGTGGAGGTGAGTCCTGTGTGTGTGTGTGATCGGTGGAAGTGAGTCCTGTGTGTGTGGGATCAGTGAAAGTGAGTCCTGTGTGTGGGATCAGTGGAGGTGAGTCCTGTGTGTGCAATCCGTAGAGGTGAGTCCTATGTGTGAGATCAGTGGAGGTGAGTCCTGTGTGTGTGATCGGTGGAAGTGAGTTCTGTGTGTGGGATCAGTGGAGGTGAGTGCTGTGTGTGCAATCAGTAGAGGTGAGTCCTATGTGTGAGATCAGTGGAGGTGAGTCCTGTGTGTGTGATCGGTGGAGGCGAGTCCTGTGTGTGGGATCAGTGGAGGTGAGTGCTGTGTGTGCAATCAGTAGAGGTGAGTCCTGTGTGTGAGATCAGTGGAGGTGAGTCCTGTGTGTGTGATCGGTGGAAGTGAGTTCTGTGTGTGCAATCAGTAGAGGTGAGTCCTGTGTGTGACATCAGTGGAGGTGAGTCCTGTGTGCGTGATCGGTGGAGGTGAGTCCTGTGTAGGAAAATAGGAAATATCATAGCGTAATATGTAACTTTCTGGCTGTATTAAAAAGTTACTCACAAATTGTACTCTCAAATCTAGTGTGCTAGATATGGACATTCAAATGGCAACTGTATCTTAAAGTCTGGACATCCAGGGCAAGATATGAAAAGATCGGCAATTCCACACAATTTGGGCATGCTGACATCACCTAGGTACCACTACTTATCTTACCACTAACAAAATGATTACCGTACATTATAGAATTCCAGCTTATCGTCCTGCTATCTATATATAGATTTGTAATCATAATCATAATATAAAATTCCCATTCGTGAACTACAAAGATAAAAAATATGAAATCAATAATACATACATCACCCTAGTTCTCCATACTTTTACATATCCACATAGTAAATAAAATATGATTTCAAATAAAATGAAATACCATTATAGAATAAATATAAAATGAATTAATATTAAATATAAAATTTATAATAAAAAGTTTTATAAATATATATACCTCTATTGTATATAACTGACATACAGTACATCTCAATCTGACCTCTTTCTATATATTAACAGATATACCTCCCCAAAAACTTACAATTAAAAATTCTCAATGAAGCAATTCAAATCAATATCCAGATTTAACCCATTGTGTGCCAGAGTATTCAACAAATAAATCCATTTTGTCTCTTTCTGATTGAGGTCTCTAATTTTATTAGACCCCCTCCAATCTCCTTTATACTTCTTGATCCACCAGAACCTTAAACCTGTAGGATACCTATTGTGAACATCCGTAAAGTGCTTTGACACAAAGTGCTTCTCATATCCTCTACTAATATTATATACATGCTCCTGTAGTCTTTTTGACATTTTCCTATTTGTACGCCCAACATATTGCCTCCCGCATGGACACATGAGGCAATAAACCTCTCCCTCTGTATCACGTGATGCAATCCCTTATAGTATATACCTTTTTGGTAACTTCTGAAGTGAGTGTTTTCCTCTTCTTAACATTTCCTATAGTTTGACTACAACCTTGACATCTTCCACATGCAAAAAACCCTTCTTGTGAAATAAATGGTCTTTGTATTGGGGGATCTAATACTGATTTGACAAGTTAATCACTCACTGTTTTTTCTGGTAAAATATATTTTAATTTCTAATCCGCTTTCAAAACTGCCCAGTGTTTTCTTATAATCTTCTCTGCTTTCTTATACTGACAGTTAAAATCGAGTTTCACTGTTATATGTTCACTAATCTCCTTTTTACTTTAACCTTTCCTCTCAAATCTTTGTCCCAGTATATTAGCCTGGTGTATATAATCCTGTTTCAAAGAACAGTTTCTCCTAATTCTTAAAAACTGTCCTTTGGGGACATTGTCCAACCACATATTATGATGACAACTTGTGTGGGGAATGTAAGCATTACTATTTGTGGGACTGAAGAATTACTTCTCTCTGTGTTCATGCTTTGTAAATCCCAAAAATTAAATTTTTGTGAACTGCATTCCCAAGATGATTTAATATTTTTCTCATTCATACCCAATGTATTTATAACTCTATCTAAGTTAATGTAGCAAGAAAATGTAGCAAAGGATCTTATGTTGGCGAAACAGGACAGAAGTTGCAAACAAGGATGAATTTGCACAGACATGCCATCAAGGAACATAAAGAAGATGACCTTTGCCCACCTGTGGGACACCATTTCGCACAAGCAGACCACAATTTGGGAGACCTCAATATTTTAGTTCCTAAAGGAAATTTCAAATCCATTCAGGAAAGAAACTTTTGAACTAAGAATGATAATTCTTTTTGAAACAAGAGATAACAGCCTGAATTTGGACATGGGATTCCTCAATCATTATCCAACAGTTTTATGACTATCAGCTCAAGCATGACTGCCTCTGCTAGTGTTGTCTCCCCCCCCCCCCCCAGACTTTGCTTTTGCTGTATCTTAACTGTGTTTTTTTTTCTTTTCCCATCCCCTACATCTCTTCCAACATTCTGCTAAATCTTTGTTTCAGTACTGCTTAGACCTGAAGAAGGGGACATTCCCAGAAAGCTTGTCCTCAAAATTGTATGTTAGTGAAAATAAAAAAAGTACTATGAACAGTACTCAATTGTTCCTGTCGCAAATGCACTAATACGGCTACAATCACCTCAAGCAAACATTTCACCAGAAATCTTCTCTGTTTACCATATAACTCATTCTCCTTATCAAGTGCCCACTTCACCGCTTCTATAGCTTCCAGATAATTAATGATGGTGTATAATGAGCCCACATCAGCAGTGGCCATGATCAAATTCTCACTCCCTGTATTGACTCTAGTAATATTAATAGATGCTTTTTATCCTTTATAAATGCTTTTGTTTTGCATACCAATGGTTGTAGGAATTCATCTATATATTCCCCTGTAAAGGAAATTTGTAAATTCTGTATAAAATTGTATTCTATTTTGTATGCTTTGCCTATGCATTGTACACTGCACTCCTTGTTTTTATTATGTTTGCATTCCTTCAAGTCCTGATTAAAATATAGTCTGCCTATAAAATGCCCCTTGTTACCATAAAGGTACAATTATAATATTAATGTGATACCTATGTAATCATATGTATGAAAAACTTCAAACGCACCAAATAAACAGAACAGTGATTTGGAAAGATGTTGAGTGTATCTTTTTGTGTCTGTCCCCTACTGCAGTAGTTATTATTCCAAAATGTGCTTCCACCTAATCACCACGTGAAAAATAATATTGACCGCACTCACCAGATGGAGGTGAGTAATAAGCCTCATAGGATATAAGGGATCCTATAGCCCCTCAGGAGGAACTCAAATTGCCTTCTTCACCCTGCTTAGATACAGCAATCGACTCCACTCTACTTCTCCATGGAATCCTCAATAGTGTGCAAGGAAAGAAAGGCTACATAGTGTAATACTGCCACTCAATACCATATAAATCAATAGAATAAGGACACTCACATGTTTCAATAAAATAACAGGCCTTGTTTAATAGCCTCAAAGGCTTCAAAGGAACAAGTTTCCAAATTGTAAATATAGGGATCTCATGCTTTAAGGATCACTGTAGAGGATGACCAGCTTTCCACCTCAAAAATGGCTGGTTTAACCGCACAAGTCGGCGTGCGTTCCAAATACCGGAAGTGACGTAGGCCAAGAAGACGGCAGACCAGAAGTGCGTCAATGCATTTCGCCCCACCCACAGGGCGTTTTCAAGACACCACCTTCAGTATCTGGCCATCTTTTATACCCCTTAGGGAGAGCTCTCATCCATCTCCTATGCAAATTAATAGAAACTACCTCCCACTACCACACCTGATCATTAAACCATTATAATTACCATACAAAGTACCCACCCTCTGATCTTACCTCATCCTCTATATACTCAGCGTGAGAACCCTTCACAACTTAAATACATGACAATGATCCGCAATTAAAACAATGAAACAAAATTCCTCATAAATATAAATACAAATCACCATATATTCCAATTATCTTTAATACTCTCTGGGAAATAATGAAATAATAAAAATAAAAATGTATTATAAATTAAAAAAAAAAAAAAAAAAATTAAATAAAATGAAAAATAAAAAAATAAAAAATAATAAGAAAAGTAAAACAATGAAAAAAATATAAAGCAAATTAAAAAAAAATATATATATATAAAACAAATGTACATATGTAGATCACAATTCCTTAAAAATCTCTGAAATATTTTGAAGCTATAGCACCACAAAACTCTATTGGATACAACCATTAACTTTCCACTAAGTAGAGTGTCTGAAACCACCCACAACTACACTATTAATGGTCTCAGTCAATCCACTCACCAATTGGATAAGAAACAATTGATGTCAATCTCTGCATTTAAACCTTTGGGGGCCAATGTCCCCATATTATAAATCCACTTAGTTTCATTTTGTGAGATGCCTATCAACATATCTCCCCCTCTCCATGGCGTTTCCACTCTATCTATACCACAGAATTTTAGACAAGTTGGGTCCCTATTGTGACAAACCCTAAAGTGATGTGATAAACTGTGATACTTAAATCCTTTTTTGATGTTTCTGATATGCTCACCAAATCTCACAGATAATTTTCTAGTAGTTCTTCCTATATATTGAAGGTTACAAGAACATTCAAGCACATAAGTAACATGGTTAGTGTCACATGAAATAAACTTCTTAATTTTATAGGATGAACCCTTAGAGCTAGATTTGAAGCTATCAAAATATTTTTTATTATTATCCCCTTTTAAAATTCTACATGCTGAACACCTTCCGCATTTAAAAAAACCCACTCTATCCAAAAAAGTGGTTAATTTCCTCGGTTTATCAGGAACATTCTTTCCCAATTTATCCCTTAATACAGGCGGTTTTCTGTAAATGAAACTAGGCCTCCCCGGAAGTAATTTACTCAAAATCTCATCTCTTTTTAGAATTGGCCAGTGCTTCCTTATAATCCTTTCTACTAGTTTAAATTGGCGAGAATAACTCGTTATAAAAGCCATTTCTCCTGTGCATCTATCTTTAGATTATACATATATATAGTGCAGCGCTGAAAATGTAATAAAATAAGATATATAAAATATATAAAAGTCTTTCTCATGACAATAAAGTCAAATATGTGCAGGTCTTCTCCTCATTAGGTGACTGGAAAATAACAAGATTGCGCACTCACCGACCGCACATTTAAAATGCGCCTGTGTATGATATATTCCAAAAGACCAGCCAGGTATACAGCTCCAGAGACCACACGAATCCTCCCTCTTCCACACTCTCATCCGCCTTGGGTGTAGCAATATCTCCAGATCCAAAGGTAGAAAGACAGAGATCCCCCTTTTTTGGTTCCAGACACCCCAAGAATGGAAGATGTATATCTGCACTCTCCAACAGGAGAGTCAAAGAAAAAGGGGAACGCCAATAGTGTGGTACTATCAAAACTTTATTGGAGCAATAATGCCTGGGTCATATGCACACACATATCCATACACCATAAGCCAATAACGGACAGGTAAGTATGAAAGGAAATTGTACTAACCCGGCAATGGCATAAAAACAAAGACCACTAGACCTCCTCTTGGTCTCAGTGGTCTGGAAGTCACACTTGCTACTTGGCTCCTTGGAGGAGCCAAGTAGCAAGTGTGACTTCCAGACCACTGAGACCAAGAGGAGGTCTAGTGGTCTTTGTTTTTATGCCATTGCCGGGTTAGTACAATTTCCTTTCATACTTACCTGTCCGTTATTGGCTTATGGTGTATGGATATGTGTGTGCATATGACCCAGGCATTATTGCTCCAATAAAGTTTTGATAGTACCACACTATTGGCGTTCCCCTTTTTCTTTGACTCTCCTGTTGGAGAGTGCAGATATACATCTTCCATTCTTGGGGTGTCTGGAACCAAAAAAGGGGGATCTCTGTCTTTCTACCTTTGGATCTGGAGATATTGCTACACCCAAGGCGGATGAGAGTGTGGAAGAGGGAGGATTTGTGTGGTCTCTGGAGCTGTATACCTGGCTGGTCTTTTGGAATATATCATACACAGGCGCATTTTAAATGTGCGGTCGGTGAGTGCGCAATCTTGTTATTTTCCAGTCACCTAATGAGGAGAAGACCTGCACATATTTGACTTTATTGTCATGAGAAAGACTTTTATATATTTTATATATCTTATTTTATTACATTTTCAGCGCTGCACTATATATATGTATAATGTCTCTACTATGAGGTTTAGTGATCCCTTGAAGTGTTCTAGCAGCTGGTTTTTCTGAGCGCTCGCTATATTCATTATTTATCTATCTTTAGATTGTTTGACCAGCAAATCTTCCCTATTCATTCCCTTGACCTGTTCTAGAGCACATTGCAAGGACTGTTCTTTATAACCTTTTTCCCTAAATCTATTCAATAACATATCAGATTGATTTTGAAATACTTTATTATCATCACAGTTGCGTTTTAACCTAATAAGTTGACCTTTCGGAATGGCCTTAAGCCAGTTTCTGTGATGGCAGCTATGGTTCGGAATATACCCATTCCTGTCACCATCTTTAAAATGGGTCTTTGTAAGAAACCTGTTACCTTGCCTATACACCGTCAGATCCAAAAAATAGCTGTCTCACTCAGGTTATAAGTGAATGATAAGTTAACATCATTATTCCCCATCTTATCAATAAAGTCAACCAGTCCTTCTTTGTCTCCTTTCCATATAATGATGATGTCATCTATGAACCTCCTATAAAGTAGCAGTTCTTTCTTCCTATTTTCAAAGATTGCCTTACTTTCCCACCCACTCATGAATAAATTAGCTACTGACGGTGCATACTTAGCACCCATCGCTACACCCATAATCTGTTTATAAAATCTTTTAGAATGCCAGAAATAATTATGTGTCATAGCCAGATCCAGACATTTCATGATAAATTGTATTTGGTCAGAATCAACTCCTGACTTAGTTATCATTGCTTCTTTAACCGCTGCTAGGGCGTCATGATGTTTCATATTAGTGTATAGCGAATTTACATCTACACTGGCCATGACACAATACTCACCTTCACTAATAGCTTTGAATGAGCTAATCAAATCCCCACTATCTCTTAAGTAAGCGGGAAAGGAAGATACCAAGGGTTGCAAAAACGTATCTACATATTCTCCCAGTCTGGAGAACAATGAATCAATCCCATTTATGATCGGTCTTCCTGGAGGTTTTGTCAGATTTTTATGAATTTTAGGTAATTGGTAAATCACTGGTATTTTAGGAGCCTTAGGCACTAGATATCTTGTTTCCTTACTATTCAATATTCCCAATTTTTCTCCTTCTTTGACTAGTTTAATTAATTTTGATCTATATTTCCTTGTGGGGTTATTTTTCAATAATTCATATGTGTTAACATCATCCACCAGTCTATTCAGCTCTATATAATAATCTGATTTATTTAAGACCACTACCCCCCCTCCCTTATCTGCTGATCTAATTACAATATTTCCATTCTTTTCTAACTTCCGAATTCCTGAAATTATATCCTGTTTAGATCTCAACTTGGGGATAGATAAATGCTCCAAATCATGCTCTACCATTTTTTTTTAAAGTTTACACACAGTGATTATTTGCTATTTTAGGATTAAAGACTGATTTATTCCTTAATTTAGTATGCAAATAAGGGCCTATAGTATCCTTTTGCAAATTCCCAATAGGATATAGACTTGATTTATCACTAACAACACCTTTCTCAATATCATTATTACCACTTTGTTTCTTACTCCAAAATTTCTTTAGATTAATTTTTCTAATATATTTCTGTAAATCTATGTATGCATCCAATTTGTTAAGATCTCTATCTGGTGCAAATTTCAGACCCAAAGATAGCACTTTCAATTCTTCTTCAGTTAAAACATAATCACTTAAGTTAAAAATTCCTTGATTTAGGTCGACCTTTTTCTTTTTCCCTTGCCCTCCTCTACACCCCCACCTTCTCCTCCTCCCCAATAGGGATACTGATCCATCCTGGGTGGCCCCCACCCTCCTCTCCCCCTCCCGGGGTGGTAGTAAGGTCCCCCTCTCCCCCTCATATGGAAAGAACCTCTTGGACCCCCTCCTCTCCAAGGGGGTGGTCCTGCAAAGCCTCCCCTTGAAAAATTATTATCTCTCCCTGTATTGTAGTTATATCCTCTAGGGGATGCCATACCCCAATTGTTAAGAGGTTCAAACCGATTTTTTACAGGTACATTATAACCAGATGTGTTATCTTTCCAAAAATTCTTTTTAGGAGATGAATTAGTAATACTACTGGGTGGATTACCCTTCACATTTGTTGTAGTGAGAGATGTTTTCAGGGAAGATTTTTTCTCATCACTCACCTCCTCAACAGAGGAGTTCCTTGAGTCACCATTAACACCGGAAACATCTTCTTGCCATTTATATACGTTATTAGATTTAAAATCCTGCATATCCCTACAATATTTCTTAATTTTTTTCTTTTGAGTGTCCTCATCTACCTTATTGATATGATCCTGAACTTGCTTCACTTTCTGTTTAAATTCATTGGATTCACTAAATGGTTGCATTTTCTCTTTCAAATTCAGAATCCTTTCTTCCAAACCCCTTAATTTCTTTTTCCTTCTTTGCACTATGAGTTCCATTAACTTTTTCTCCACATGATTGAAGAAAGAAAACCATTCATCATCTAATTCTTTTCCAATCAGTCCATCATTTGGACCAATATCCCACCTTAATCTTCTGGGGGTAATCCCCTCCTTGATATATTTTTCAAGGGTAAGAATATCCCACCAGACCCTTACTTGCTTTTCTAAGACATTTTTAAGGTTCCTAAAATCCTTGGTTAAATCTAAACGCTCAACATTTTGTGAAAAAATATCTTCTACATTTACTCTTTTCTGGGAAACAAAATTAAATATATAAATAATATTTATTTAATATTATTATTTTTTTTAATTTATAATACATTTTTATTTTTATTCTTTCATTATTTCCCAGAGAGTATTAAAGATAATTGGAATATATGGTGATTTTTATTTATATTTATGAGGAATTTTGTTTCATTGTTTTAATTGCGGATCATTGTCATGTATTTAAGTTGTGAAGGGTTCTCACGCTGAGTATATAGAGGATGAGGTAAGATCAGAGGGTGGGTACTTTGTATGGTAATTATAATGGTTTAATGATCAGGTGTGGTAGTGGAAGGTAGTTTCTATTAATTTGCATAGGAGATGGATGAGAGCTCTCCCTAAGGGGTATAAAAGACGGCCAGATACTGAAGGTGGTGTCTTGAAAACGCCCTGTGGGTGGGGCGAAATGCATTGACGCACTTCTGGTCTGCCGTCTTCTTGGCCTACGTCACTTCCGGTATTTGGAACGCACGCCGACTTGTGCGGTTAAAGCAGCCATTTTTGAGGTGGAAAGCTGGTCATCCTCTACATTGATCCTTAAAGCATGAGATCCCTATATTTACAATTTGGAAACTTGTTCCTTTGAAGCCTTTGAGGCTATTAAACAAGGCCTGTTATTTTATTGAAACATGTGAGTGTCCTTATTCTATTGATTTATATGGTATTGAGTGGCAGTATTACATTATGTAGTCTTTCTTTCCTTGCACACTATTGAGGATTCCATGGAGAAGTAGAGTGGAGTCGATTGCTGTATCTAAGCAGGGTGAAGGCGATTTGAGTTCCTCCTGAGGGGCTATAGGATCCCTTATATCCTATGAGGCTTATTACTCACCTCCATCTGGTGAGTGCGGTCAATATTATTTTTCACGTGGTGATTAGGTGGAAGCACATTTTGGAACATTGTTTTGAAAATCCTTTTGGGAAAATAAGGACTTATGTTTGAAATATTATATATATATTTTTGCACGGACATTTATTTATTTGTGATTATTTTTATGTATTTAATTTTTGCGCTGTTTTTTGTGTTATTTATTATTGGTGGTTTTCACTGGTGCACAGCTGCATAATTGTATACTTTCTTTGATTGGCGCTGGGATTTTTTTAGTTTGTTAGTAGTTATTATTAATTTGGAACCACTAATCAATATGAGGATAGGAGTTGCCTATCTATAAAATTTTCAGTATTAATGTCCAGAACAGATGGTGAGCTTTGCCTTGGAGGGGATTTACAGCTGACCCTGAGAATCCAAAACGAGGACCCTGAGACGATCTAGGAGTTTCTAATAATCAGCTGGCTGAGGTAAGCTCTTTGCTTACATATTGAGATATCGGAATTCCTTGATCGGTAAGGCATTTTTGGGGCAAAGGGTACCTATTTTTTTTACTCTCCTTATTTGAACTGTATTTATTGGTAGTTATATGCTATGATGTCACTGTCTACTGTCCATTGAAGAGTTATAGATAAGAAAAGAAAGAATAGTGTTGTGTAACAGGTTATATGAAGCGCACTTCTGCTGTAATAGATCTAGAGGCAAGAGGGTATAGGCACATGTAGAGAAGAGAAAATAAGCCTGGCCAGGCATTATAGGCATCATATTAGGTTTTAAGGGATTGAAAGGTAAGAGGGTACTTTAAGAAAATGCCCAGCACAAGAGGAGCGCTAGAGAACCGAAGGTACGGGATTGCAGTACATGGGATGAAGGGATATCAGAGAACAGACTAAGGAAAACTATTTTAGGCAGTAAAATTTTGAAGAGAGTAAAAAGAAAGTTAGAGAATGATATGCATGTGTTGTGAAAACAATGGGAAAAATGTAAGCAATTTTAGAGAGTTGATTGTGTATGTGTGTGAATGGGTCTGCTGGGGTTTTTAGTCCTGTAAGTCTGTGGAGATTTCCCCCTCCCTCCTTTCCTCTTTCCCATGTGCTGGGACGAGACAGTGATAACTGGCAAGGTCACATATAAATAGACTAGGAGTTTTCATTATGTGCTGGCTTAATTAATCTGATAAACAATGTGATCATAGTCATGGTAAAATGAAGGTTACATTTAAAAGTGCATACACTATGTATAAAATAACACAATTTAAATATCCTTTGATAGTGGCAACAGTGCATTTAAAAAAGTGAAATGAGGTAAAGCATCCTCCTTTAAGGAGATTTACCTGTGTAAGTGAAATTAGGGTGTAATATTGAAATTATCACTCGAGTATTCATTTCTGATATGATGTTAACAATTTTATTATTGATATGGATATATTTTAATCGGTTTAGACAACCTTTAGTTGGAAATGGAAATTTAGGTTATTGGGAAAATCTGTAATTATTATTATTATTATACAGGATTTATAGCGACAACAGTTTGCATACCGCATTACAATATGAAGGGAGATGGTACTTTACAATAGAAAAACAAGAGTATTAAGAGGGCCCTGCTCATAAGAGCTTACAATGTAATAGGGTGGATATGGGGTTACTTTAGATCAGTGTTTCTCAACTCCAGTCCTCATGGACCCCCAACAGGTCATGTTTTCAGGATTTCCCTCAGATGAAACAGCTGTGGTAATTACTAAGGCAGTGAAACTGATCAAATCACCTGTGCAAAATAATGGAAATCCTGAAAACATGACCTGTTGGGGGTCCATGAGGACTGGAGTTGAGAAACACTGCTTTAGATTAACATGAGGTGGTTATATTGCAGCTGCCTTAATATTTAACAGAGCCTAGATGGACGGGATACATGAGAACGTTTTCTATAAAAATGAAATCTAAAGGTCTGATAATAATTTGATGTGTGGTTCATTATATGAGAGTAATAAATTAAATTACAGCACCATCTCACCAAGTCCACGCACCCTGGTAGGATAGATGCCACCTGCAGCCGGCTGTTTAATAGTTTTTTTTATCTGGCTGATGATTTTCTGTTCTTTCATATACAGATTGTTAGTACTTTTTGTTTTTATTTATTTTTACTTTTTAAATCCAAAGCAGGATCTGTGGACTGTGAAATTATGTGTCCCTTTTCCTTGTAAGTGCAGTGGTAAGCTAAAGAAAACATTTACGGACATCTCTGCATGACCGCACGGTATTATTATAATATATTATGGTAGGGCAGCTATACTAAAGATGAACGTGCTCCCCAGAATATTATATCTTTTGCAGACAATACCAATCCAATTACCAAACTCATTCTTCAAATCCTATAGAACGCTCTGTACCTCCTTTCTTTGGTATAATAAACGCCCAAGAATTAGCTTTGCCCAACTCACCATGCCCAAGAGGAGTGGAGGTATAGGACTTCCGGATATTCACCGTTATTACAGGTCCTGTCACCTAGCCAGAATAGTGGACTGGACAACAAACCACACTCGTAAGGTGTGGGTTGGTGTAGAGGCTGATTTCTCAAAGATACCACTCTCCACCTCCCCGTGGCTGAAAACCTCTCACGTCCCTTCCGAGTTTCGAGAACACCCACTTATAGGTCCCACTCTATGCTGTAGTGCTCAGTTGTTCCAGAAAAAAGAACTATCTTCCTTTCCGAGCCCTCTTACTCCGATCAAATTGAATCCGGACTTTATTCCAGGGATTTCTCAGACCTTTCTTGCTGGGTATGGCCGTGATGAGAGTCTTACAGTGGGTCAATTCTTCAAAGATTCTAGCCTCTTATCTAAAGAAGACATTGCAAAGACGTGGCCATCCATTACACTAACTCCATGGATGTATAGACAAATCCACCATTTCTTACGTAACTCCCCACATCTAAAAGACTATTCAAGACCGCTTACTGCATTTGAGAAGCTCTGCTTTACGGACATCCCCCAGCGGCATGTTATATCTAAGCTCTATTCCTATCTTGAAAGTACTAACACATCTCATTCGCGGAAGACCTGTTCAGCCTGGCAACGTGACCTACAACTTCAAATCTCACCAGAGGACTGGGACCACATTTACGACCATATGCATAAAGGCTCCATTTGTGTCTCTACACAAGAAGGCAATTATAAATTATTTTCCAGATGGTACAGAGTTCCGTCTTTGGTTAGTAAATTTGATCCTAACGCCTCAGATCTATGCTGGAGATGTTAGCGGGCAACAGGTACTCTTCTACATATCTGGTGGGACTGCCCGCGGCTGCAACCCTTCTGGAGAAAAGTTTTGGACATAATCACACAGGTAACTACATACGCCCTAGACTTTACCCCAGCACAGTGTCTACTTCATCATTCCTCACTTTCTGTGCGGACTTATCGTAGGTCGCTTGCTTTACACATGATAAATGCGGCAAGACAGTGTATTCCGGTCCATTGGCGATCGGAATACGTTCCCACTGTGCGAGAGTGGATTCTTAGGATCATCAGGATCGCAGAGATGGAGGAGCTGATTTCAGTGGCAAAAGAACACCCCGAGAGATTCAGGAAGACTTGGGCGTGTTGGAATCATTTCCAAACTACCGATACTTATCATTGTCTAATGAAGGAATGAGCGAGAGGAGATTTGGTGACACGGAAACCCCTAGAACGTTCACCTCAGGAATAGTTCCATTACGGGACTTTAACGAAATTGTATTTCTAAGTAAAGATTGAATCTGTCTCAGCCTGGAAGCTGCTAACTGATATGACTGGTTTGGTTGTGCCTATTTAGTTATATACCTCATCCTTCCCCCATTCACCTCCCCCCCCCCCTCTTCTTTCTTTTTTTTTTTTTTTTTCCTCTCTCCCCCTCTCTCTCTCTCTCTCTCTCTCTCTTCCTCTGTATTCGTCCCCTACGTCCCTCCTCGCCCCACTATGATATTTTTCCTCATACTCTTCCTCCATTCCCTTGCTCGTCTCATTCCCATCTCTTCTTTCTCTCTCTTTCACCTCTTTACCATATTCTAACTAACTATATTTTTCATAAGGTACAGAGTACTTACAGACACACAGGTGTAACAATACTCCTCAAATCTAATCTATAATGTTCAGGTACGGAATCCTAAGACATATATGCCTTGAGTTGACACGACTGTTGTTATATACCTCACTGTCCTGTTTCTTTAGATCTCCCTACACAAGGACTATTGTACCCCGTATTTCTATAAATTACATACTACTAACATCATTGCTATGGGTATATACTATGCCTTCCCCTTAGGACTGTATTTCAGGTTGAGCTACGATTTACTTATATGTCCTGATCCCGTCTGCGTTACGGGAGAACATGCTTAAAGACTTGCGCGGACTGCGATCCGTATTTGTTTATGACTTGTTATGCCTTTCATATCTCAATAAAAAATTTCTTGGAAAAAAAAAAAAAAAAAAAAAAAAAATATATTATGTTGTGACTTAATAATATGCAATATGGAAACTAATGACCTGCATTATTTAACTAAAACTAACAGAGCAAACAAAGAGAAAATATAATATTGCCAGGAAAAGGTTGTTTTTTTGGAACATGAAACTGGAGTTCTTACATAAAGAGCATAGTAGGAAAAAAACAAGTCATTGAGATATATTTTATGTAAGCTGGACCCAGTAATGGCGGGTTCTCCCGGCTATATAAAAGCAGTATCTGTATGCAAAGTGCTACTAGACAAAGGTACAGACATCATTTAGGTCAATTATTTAACTTTAATGATTCCACATTTTGTGCAGCAATTATTTGCAAACCGCCCAACTAAATATTTGACAAATGCAAGGTTCACACAATATGAATTTGTATTGTTATTTATATACAAAATATAACAATGAAAAAGGTGTACCATTGACCTCAGCCACCTTATTGCCTATATTGGAGGAAGCTGTAGACAAAGAAAAACCTCATGTGTTAAATTGATGTTGTAGGAATCAGCTCCTGTGAGCCCATTGAGGACACACTCCAGCTGCTGTGAGCCCAGTGAGGACACATTCCTTGAAGACCCAGATATTTGATTTTTGTAGATTTGATCCTGGTTTTATACCGAGGATAGCTAGATCCATACTGAATATGCAGTTATCACCCAGTTATCACCCAGGAGGATGCTCTGTATTCAGTAACATTGGATCATTGGATCCTTTTTCCCCAGCTCAAGATGCAGATCTTCATGCTTTAACAAAGCCTGTGAGCTATTAAAAGAATATACATTTATATAGATAGTAGAGAATTAGAGCTTTTGGGATGGCGCATGATTTTAGTTCCATTTGAAGGGCTAGAACAGCAATGGGCAAACTACGGCCCGCGGGCCGTATACGGCCCGGCGGACCTTTTAATCCGGCCCGCGGAGCTAGGCTCCCGCAAGGCCAGTGGTCGGCAAGCCGCGGCTCTTTACAATAGATGCGGCTCTCCTGTGTGCCAGGCGCCCGCTCCCCTCCCTCCTCTCGGGCGGGCGGGCGACCTCCTCTCCTCCTCTCCCCTCCCCTCCTCTCGGATGGCCGCCCCCCCTCTAGGATGGCCGCCCCCTCCCTCCTCTCGGGCGTCAGGACTCTGCAGCTGTCAGGATGTAGGCGGGGCAGCCAGGATGTAGGCGGGGCAGCGTGACGAACTCTTCTCTCACAGTCCTCCCTGAAGACCAGAACGGCGCGGGAATACGAGAGGAACGCGCGGAGGAGCAAAGGTAAGTGAATTGACACAGGGGGGACTTACTATATGGGGGACTTACTATATGGGGAATGAATTACTATATGGGGGACTTACTATATGGGGAATGAATTACTATATGGGGGACTTACTATATGGGGAATGAATTACTATATGGAGGACTTACTATATGGGGAATGAATTACTATAGGGGGGACTTACTATATGGGGAATGAATTACTATATGGGGGACTTACTATATGGGGGATGAATTACTATATGGGGGTCTTACTATATGGGGAATGAATTACTATATGGGGGACTTACTATATGGGGAATGAATTACTATATGGAGGACTTACTATATGGGGGACTTACTATATGGGGAATGAATTACTATATGGGGGACTTACTATATGGGGAATGAATTACTATATGGGGGACTTACTATATGGGGAATGAATTACTATATGGGGGACTTACTTTATGGGGAATGAATTACTATATGGGGGACTTACTATATGGGGAATGAATTACTATATGGGGGACTTACTATATGGGGAATGAATTACTATATGGGGGACTTACTATATGGGGGACTTACTATATGGGGAATGAATTACTATATGGAGGACTTACTATATGGGGGACTTACTATATGGGGAATGAATTACTATATGGGGGACTTACTATATGGGGAATGAATTACTATATGGGGGACTTACTTTATGGGGAATGAATTACTATATGGGGGACTTACTATATGGGGAATGAATTACTATATGGGGGACTTACTTTATGGGGAATGAATTACTATATGGGGGACTTACTATATGGGGAATGAATTACTATATGGGGGACTTACTATATGGGGAATGAATTACTATATGGGGGACTTACTATATGGGGAATGAATTACTATATGGGGGACTTACTATATGGGGGACTTACTATATGGGGGATGAATTACTATATGGGGGATGAATTAATATGGGGGATGAATTACTATGTGGGGGATGAATTACTATGTGGGGGATGAATTACTATGGGGGATGAATTACTATATGGGGGATGAATTACTATGTGGGGGATGAATTACTATGGGGGATGAATTACTATATGGGGGATGAATTACTATATGGGGGATGAATTGCTATATGGGGGACGAATTGCTATATGGGGGACGAATTGCTATATGGGGGACGAATTACTATATGGGGGATGAATTACTATGGGGGATGAATTACTATATGGGGGATTAATTACTATGCTTACTATGGGGGAATATTACTATACTTACTATGGATGACACATACACATCATTCATCTACTCTTGGTCCGGCCCCCGGGTCCAATATATGAACCCATTGCGGCCCTCAAGTCAAAAAGTTTGCCCACCCCTGGGCTAGAAGTTTTTTTATTTTGGCAGGTAAACCAATGAAGCATGCTAAGTTAATTGATTGGCTGTCTTCAGCCTTCCAGCTTCTTGCTGAGGTAGCCATCCTAACATTAAAAGTCACACATTGGAAGCAGACCAGGCAACTAAGAATGCTGCATTACAGCCCTGGACACTTGCTGTGCAACTCACATATTCCACCCTAGTTCTGGCTCAGTAGAGCTGGGAATAACAATTAAATAATAATTAAACTTTGAGGACCCCAGAACAAGAAGAACAAGTGGTCCACAGTGGGGGGGCAACTTCTTATTAAAAAGGACTTTGGAAAACGGTGATCTTTTAGGTCTGCCAACCACTCTTTTCCCTTCAGCTTGACACATGGACCGTGTCATCAGTCAGAAACAGTTATGGCTGCCTTAGTAAATGAGCCTGGGATAGCTTTAGGGTTCACCAAAGTTGTTTTTGAATATAGCGCTTCTTGTTTTACCGGTTACCAAAGGTGGTACCAAAAACTGAACATCCCTTCCTGAGATTACAACAGGATATATCCAAATGCCAGTCAGGATCTTACGAGTATGTACTGGTCTGCATGGATATGTTTTCTGAATGGCCAGAAGTTTGGCCAGTGGCAAATGTTACTGCAAAAGCCACGGTACTGAGTGTTATCAGAAGTAGTTTGTAAGTACAGAGCCCAAGAAGCTAGAATAACAAAGGAACTCATTTTATGGGAGGGTTCTCACAAGAATTTTTGAGGTTTTATTTTACACCCCCAACCGTCCACAATGTAGTGGAAAAAAGTAGAGTAACTACTAAGGGAAATGTCAGAAACTAGAAAACTATGACCTGAATGTCTTCATATTTTTTAATCACCTAAGGGGATATATGAACTCTCTCCCTATGAGATTTTAGTATGGAAGTGTCGCTCATTTGCTTGTATCTTTCTCAGCAGCTGAAGTCCTCCATTTGGATCTCAGAGAGAATGTTGCTGATCTCTCAAGGTTTTTACAAACTAATTTATGTAATTTCTTCCCAAATTCCAGATCCTAACAGTTTGGAAGGATCTCATAAACTAAAGAAAGATGACTTGTGGACTGTTTTACACTATATATATATATATATATATATATATATATATATATGAAATTGTTGGAGACACAATACATCTTCTAGTTCATGTACAGTTTACTAAACTTAAAGGAAAATCAACTGGATCCACACCAGACACTGCAAAAGTGACTAAATGTAAATATCTCTGTGTTTTAATTTGGATTCCTCTTGGAACCACAGTCTTGGGTACTGTTTTTTCAAATGGTTTAATAAATATATTAGTAAGGGATATATGTATATTGTGATTTGAAAATTAGTTCAGCCATGTTGAAGTCATGTTGTCTTTTATATGTTTTCCATTTCCACAGTTAAGCTACAAGGCCATTCTGGCCACATGATCTGAGTGATCAGCCAATTACTATGTAAATATTTTTTTATCAATTATTTGTTTTTTTATGTAGATTTTAGTCATAATAAAAGGTCATTTTGTAGTGCTATAGCTGCTCTCAGCTATTAGATTGTCCCCAGTGGAGTTTGCCCTCTAGGCCAGGACTAGTTCTACCTAAATGTAAGGAGATTCCATGTTAAAGGTCATATTAGGTGTGGTCTGTGATCAAAAAGTAAAATATTGATCAAAAGAGGGGAGATTGTAAAGGAAAGTTGTAAATTCTGTATAACATTGTATTCTATTTTGTATGCTTTGCCTATGCATTGTACACTGCACTCCTTGTGCATACGGCACTAATAATGTTTTCATTACATTTGCATTCTTTCAAGTCCTAATTAGAAATTAGCCTGCCTATGTAATGCCCCTTGTTACCATAAAAGTACAATTGTAATATTAATGTGATACTTAGATTGTAAGCTCGAAAGAGCAGGGCCCTCGAACCCCTCGTGTATTGTCTTGTTACTGTACTGTCTCATATTCTGTCCCCCACTATAATGTACACCGCTGAGCAAATCATTCTGGCGCTATATAAATACTGTATAATAATAATAATATGTAATCAGGTGTAGAAAAAACTTCAAACGCACCAAAAAAACAGAACAGTGATTTGGAAAGATGCTGAGTGTATTTTTTTGTGTCTTTTCCCTACTGCAGTAGTTATATTGATTAGTGGTTCCAAATTAATAATGAGGATAGGAGTTGCCGGTCTATAACATTTTCAGTATTAATGTCCAGAACACCCCTATCCTGGAACATACCGAATCTATCCCATTAACAATAGGGCGCCCTGGCGGATGTTCTCTATCTTTATGTATTTTCTGCAAAATATATAAATTTGTCACTTTACACATTGTTGATATCAAATATTTACCTTCTCTCTGATCTACAATTATACGATTACATGTTATATAACTATTGGGATGAGTTGATTGTATTTTGTGTTTACATTTGTTGCGCTGCACTTTTGTGGAAATGTTGAGTGTATTGGTGTGGGAACACATTACAGTGAATAGCGGCAACAAAGAAATATAATTTATTATATATTTTTATATTACTTTATAAGATTTTAAGCTTTAGGTCAGCTTGAATTTGTCTGGAAGTTGATCGAGGTTTTTTATCCATCATTTGAACAATCTTTTATTGCAATCTTTGATCAATTTTTCTCTTTTGTCCACGTCCAAGGAAATTAGCTACACTGCCATGGGCAGTAAACCTCTTGACAATGCTGTGCACAGTGGACTTGAAACCTTTAGATTGTCCATGCTTTTCCACAATTTTTGTTTTCAAATCCTCAGACAATTGTTTGCTGCTCTTTCTCTTCTCCATACTCCATGTGGCACAGAGAGACACACAACAGAAAGGTTGAGTACATTTTTTACCATTTTAGCAGGTTGCCGGTGTGATTTCTATATTATCAGCACCTGTTAATTGGTATAGGTGAGTTTAATTACAAAAAACAGGAGCATCACAAAGTTAGAAGCAATTATTTCATACAATTTTGAGAAGGTGCCAATAATTTTGTCTGGTCCATTTTTGGAATTTTGCGTGAAATGTGTCAGATTTGGCTTTTTGTTTCTCCACTTTTTTGTCATACCAATACAAACAAAAGAAATAAACATGAGAATGCGTAAACATTAGTAATTGCAACAATTTTATGGGCGAATAAGTGCATTATCTGACAGAAATTCAGGGGTGCCAATATTTTTGGCCATGACTGTAGGTGGCTTTATAAAACTTTATATATTTTGTTCACCAGCCCTTTCCAGAAATTTAAGGGGGGCACAGTGTTTGTGTTTGTGGAGGTGCCAGGCCCTCCACTAGACCCAGAAGAGAAACTGACACAGTCATGGGCAGGGATTGAGAGGAGACCCTGGTAATGAATTGTCATATTTCTGTCCAAAAGCCTTGTACCAGTGGGCAGCACCACAACACATGTTCAAAGGTAGTCAGGGAGTGCGAGAAATGCCAGAACTCTACAAATACCTGCGAATAATCGGAGCCAATTTTGCAGGAGTATAATACATTCTATGTAAAAACCTGAAATAAACCAACCTATTCCTAGCAGACACCAAATGAGCAAAGGGGAAGCTCCACATATAGTCCCAATTCTCGCCATTTAGGTCAGGAACATCTTCCATCCATTTCGGCTGGCAACAGGTCACCAAGGATGAAGGAACCAAGAACAACTCTTTGTATAATTCCGCCTATGGTTTTTGAGTGAGTCATCTAATAGTATGTTCTCAAGTGTTGAAGGCTGAGTCTCTATACTAGCGGATCTGAATTGGGTAACAAAGGCATGTCACAACTGCAGGTATCTGAAAAAATAAGGATTAGGGAGCTCAAATTTAAGTTTCAAAGTTGTCAAATAGTAACCGTCCAGCTCCTTGAGTGGTATCTCCTTCATTTTCTAATATGATGTCTACAAATGAGTTGATCACTGTGAGTTATGTGGATGTGGTCACTGCACTTTGTAGTGTTTAAATAAATAAACCTGTAGATTGCCATTGTAGAACTGCATCGTAAAACATATTACGACAAACATTCCCAAATGGCCCGGGGTTTGGTCTGGGAGTGTTTTCTGTTAAAAAACCTAATCAGTTGGATTAGATCATGGTATAGAGTGGTGACTAAGGAACCCATCCTTACTCTGCCTGCCCAGACTTTAGAGTCCAAAACATGAGGGATCTGGAGTTCTGTAACACACACACAGTTGAAACCTTTTTTTAAAGTGCCACTGATAGCGCAGAGTCTCTTGTATGTAAAACATAGTTGGTACACTTACTAAAACAAATATTGGCTGGCGTTGGACAAGAAATATGAACAATTTGCCCTTCTGTTTTGTCTTTCCTTAGAAAGGAATCAAGAGAAATACAGATTATTCCAAGCCATACATCACCATGGGAACAAGGAATTGTGGAGGTCTTCGGTCACCCCTTATTTGGCTGTTATAAAGTCAAATCCTTTTTGAAGCCGAACTGCCTTGTTCTTTGGGTTTCTCTCCTCAGAGATGATTTGGAAGCCTCTAAAGTGCTTTCTGCTGCTTCAAGCCAGTTTGAAGTGTCGGGAATTATCAGTAATAGCTCTATCCTATGCTTTTGTCCATGACACTAGCCTAGCAGGTTCTAGATTTTACTTGCAGGGTCTCCTGAGATAGCACAGGGGTTGTGACACAAAACATATAGCCTATTAAAAAGCATTATAAGTGTTGTGCTCAACTTGCTAGCTGCACACTTGCTCAGTTCAAGTGCTGGCATCTCAGTGCCCTAATAAAATAGAGAGGAGTGTTTCTGTCCTGCCACTGAAGCTGCTCAGCAGCCTTTAATCTTCTCCTATCTTATTTTAAAGGACATGAATAGGATTGATCTTATCGTAGCTGCAAAAAAATCTGCTCATTCTGGAGCATTTTATGTTCATCTCTTATAAAGTAGAAGCAGACTGTGCACAATATACAGTACATCAATGCTATTTCCTGCCATTTAGCAACATATTGTAATTCTCCACTCATTTAACCACTTGCCCTCCCGAGGATTTACCCCCCTTCCTGACCTGCACAGTCATGCAGTGCTTTATCCAAACAAAATTTTTGTCCTTTTTTTCACACAAATGAAGCATTCTTTTGGTGGAATATGCGCTATAAACAAAATACTGAAATGTTTGAAAGAAAAATGCTATTTTTTACTTTTGGTTCTAAAAAAAAATATATAGTAAACTCAAGTTAGTCATAAATTTAGGCCAAAATGTATTCTGCTGTTTTTGGTAAAAAAAATCCCAGTAAGTGTATATTGATTGCTTTGTGTGAAAGTTATAGCATCTACAAACTATGGTATAGATACTGCAATTTACACCATTTTTTGCTATACAGCGCTGCACTAGTTTAACTGGCAATTGTGCGGTCATGTAATACGGTACATAAATGAAATGTATGTCTTTTTTTTCCACACAAATAGAGCTTTCTTTTGGTGGTATTTGATCACCTCTGGGTTTTTTTTTTGCGCTATTATCCAAACAAGACCAAAATTTAAAAAAAATGATATTTTCTCATTTCTGCTATAAAAAAATATTCAATAAACTCAGATTTTGTCATAAATTTAGGCCAAAATGTATTTTGATATATGTCTTTGGTAAAAAATCCCAGTAGGTGTATATTTTCTAATTTCTGTCGTAAAAAATATCCAGCTATCCAATAAACTCAAATTTAGTAATAAATTTAGGCCAAAATATATTTTGATATATGTCTTTGGTAAAAAAAAAAAACCCCAATAGGTGTATATTAATTGGTTTGTGTGAAAGTTATAGCGTCTACAAATGGCAGTATAGATATCGGCAGTATAGATATTGGAATTTATGCCATTTTTTGCTATACAGCGCTGCACTAGTTTAACTGACAATTGTGTAGTCATGCAATACTGTACATAAATGAAATTTATGTCCTTTTTTTCCCACACAAAAAGAGCTTTCTTTTGGTGGTATTTGATCGCCTCTGGGTATTTTTGTGGTATAAATAAAAACAAGGCCGAAAAGTTTGAAAAAAACTATATTTTCTCATTTCTGTCATAAAAAATATCTCAAAAACTCAAATGTCAGCATAAATTTAGGCCAAAATGTATTTTGCTACATGTCTGGTTAAAAAAAAAAACCAATAACTGCATATTAACCACTTGCCCTCCTGAGGATTTACCCCCCTTCCTGACCAGGCCTTTTTTGCTATTCGAAGCTGCACTATTTCAACTGGTAATTGCGCAGTCATGCAATGCTGTACTCAAACAAAATGTATGTCCTTTTTTCACACAAATAGAGCTTTCTTGTGGTGGTATTTGATCACCTGTGTGCTTTTTTATTTTTTGCGCTATAAACAAAAAAAGACCGAAAATTAAAAAAACCAAATGTTTTATTTTGGCTATAAAAAATATATAGTAAACTCAAAGTTAGTCATAAATTTAGGCCAAAATGTATTCTGCTACATGTTTTTGGCAAAAAAATCCCAATAAGTATATATTGATTGCTTTGTGTGAAAGTTATAGCTTCTACAAACTATGGCATAGATACTGCAATTTATGCCATTTTTTGCTATACAGCTCTGCGCTAGTTTAACTGACAATTGTGCGGTCATGCAGTACTGTACATAAATGAAAGTTATGTCCTTTTTTTCACACAAATAGAGGTTTCTTTTGGTGGCATTTGATCACCTGTGCGCTTTTTATTTTTTGCACTATAAACAAAAAAAGACCGAACATTTTGAAAAAAATATTATTCTGCTACATGTTTTTGGTAAAATAATCCCAATAAATGTATATTGATTGCTTTGTGTGAAAGTTATAGCGTCTACAAACTATGGTATAGATAATGGAATTTACACAGTTTTTACATCCTGGCTGCCTATCACATTTCTTGCCAGGTGCTAACATACCAGGACAGTACAAACACCCCCAAATGACCCCTTTTTGGAAAGTAGAAACCCTAAGCTATCTGCTGAGAGGCATATACTGAGTCCATGGAAGATTTATATTTTTTCCACAAGTTTTTGGGAAATGACAAAAACATTTTTTCTTTTACACAAAGTTGTCACTTAAATGATATATTGCTCACACAAGCCATGGGTATATGTGGAATTACACCCCAAAATACATTCTACTACTTCTACCGAGTATGGGAATACCACAACCACATATGTGACTTTTTGGGAGCCTAGCCACATACAGGAGCCTGAAATCCAATGACCACTTTGAAAGGCTGAAGGTGTGTATCTTCCTCGTTTCACTTCCTCACTACCTATCACAGTTTCGGAAGCCCTGAAATGCCAGGATAGCACCAAACCCGCTCAAATGACCCCTTTTTGGAAAGTAGATACCCCAAGGAATTTAAAAAGAAGCATGGTGAGAACTAATTTTTTTCTCACAAGGTTTTGGAATATAAAAAAAAAAAAAAGAAAAAATATGCTTTTGTTTTTTTCTTTTTCCAAAAACTTGAGGCATCAAACGAGATCTGCAAAATACTCACTGCTAAAAGGTATCTCACTTGTGGGTACCCCCATACTCTGGGGAAGTAGCAGAATGTATCACATATACCCATGGCATGTGTGAGCAATAAATAATTGAAATGACAATTTTGTGCTAAAAAACAAATAATTATTTTTTTGGGTCATTTTCCAAAAACGTTTGGTAAAAAAAAATAAACACTTAAAGGCATATGACAGTCAATATGACAGTCATGTGAAATTCACACACAGTCATGTCCATTCACACACAGTGCTGTGGCTCTGCCACACACCTCTCTCTCCTCATTAGCTCACTAGCTGTCTCGGCCAAATAGGAGGAAGAGTCCCTGGAGAGCCGAGGCTCTTGTGCAGATCACTGGATCACGATGGGGCTCTGATAAGTATTAGGGGGGCTGGGTGGGCTGCTGCGCTTAGAAGTTTATTTACCTTCATGCACAGAGCCTTTACAACCACTTTAATTGTAACAGGAGAAAACCGGCGAACAGAAGAAAAGGAACGATTTACTTTTGAAGCAGCTAGAACATACCGCCAGGCTGCATAGGGATTGATGTACATAAAAAAGGGGCAAAAGATTATTACTACTGGGGCTCAGTGAAGAACAAGGTTGTACGTGGATTGTAAAATCATTGGAATTTTAAAAAAGAGAAAAACGAGTTTTAATATGGACATGGATTGAATGATAAGTGGACTAGAAAGATATGAACGGGAAAACATTTAAAGAATGTATCAAATAAAAACCGCAATACACAAATGTTAAAAAATATAGAAAAAAGGAAGTAAAAATTTAAAGAAAAGGAAAAAATGGGAAGAAAAAAAAGAGGGGGGGGGGCCGCAAAAATAGGGCCACCACTAACTGGCTCAAAGACCCACTGCACTACAAATCCCAGCGTGAATAAAAAGAGACATTGCATTAAAAATATTAATATGGCCAGATGGTCTTGTTTTTTTTATATATCTCACCTTGCTTGATAATACATTATTAAAAAAATGAAAAAAAATCACATCTCATTTATCACATATAAAATCACCAAACTGTCAATATGACAGGTAAAGCATAAACACAATAAACCTATCTATATATAAGACCACCCTGACTGTTTCAACTGAATAAAAGAATGAAAGATGGATGGTTTGTGTCTGGATTAATTATATAAACACAGTAACAATTAATCATTATAAATAGAAACGCAATGTATCAACAATGAAGCTAAAGCTCTAGGGTAATAAAGATAAATGTTCCATGGTCTAAAAATACAAGTGCCCTGACCTCTGTGTAAGTCTGAGATGAGGTAACAAAAATTTAAATAAATTAAGGAGTTTGACTATTTGATCCACTGGCTAAAAAAAAATTGTCCAACTCTGTAATTTATTTTAATTTTCGTTACCTCATCATAGATATACACAGAGATCAGGGCACTTGTATTTTTTAGTCTATGGAACATTTATCCTTATTACACTAGAGCTTTAGCTGCATTGTTGATACATTGTGTTTTTATTTATGATTAATTATTACTGTGTTTATAGAATGCATTCAGACACCAACTATCCATTTTTTATTATTTTATTTAGTTGAAATAGTCAGGGTGGTCTTATATGTAGATAGGTTGATTGTGTTTATGCTTTACTAAAATTGAGTGTTGATTGTAATGGTGGCAGAGTAGGATCTGTGTAAAAAAACAAAACAAAACAAAAAACAAATATGATGTTGATGTAAGCACCCAGAAAACCATTCCAATACAATCTCTATATCACCCTCCAAGCCACAGTAAGAAGTATTGTTCCCAAATCTAACACAGAAATATACCACAAATCTATGCACAGTTGCACACAGAGCTGGTGAACACAACTGATGAATTACTCCCAAAGGGTTAATCACAAGGAATACGAAGCAGCTTTTCCTAAGAGGCCAGCTAAGTAAAATTCAATACTCATTCCCATTCAGAATCAGTATCCACAAAATATAGGCGATCAAGCACAGCTTTTGTTTTATCAGTGGAACTAAAGGTCTGAATCTGTTACAAAGTTAGGTCCCTTTCATATGACCATTCCGATCAAGTCCGCCTGTCAGTTTTTCAGGAGAATCCGATAAACGGGATCATTCACCCTTATGGACTGTTGGGTGTAAATGGACTTTGTCCATTTACACCTGCCTACCTCCAATCCGGTCCACTAAAAATAAATGGAAGGATGCCTGTCCTCTATCAAGTAGGTGGATCGAATCAGAGGTAGTCAGGTGTAAACGGACAGTGGAGTCCATTTACACCTGGCCACCCACAGATCAGAGTAGGCTTTATCCATGTCCGTTCTGCATAAACTGAGTAGATGTGGAACTGTCACCCAACCCATATGAAAGAAACCATAGTGAAAAGCCCTGCAATGTAAGTGGACATGGACCTGTCATCTGCACCGTGCGAAAGGGAGTTACTATATGTCCGGACCTCCAAAATTCTGGGTCCCAAATAAGTCTCTGCTAATACAGAGAGGACTGCAAGTCAGTCCTCTCCTTTACTTGACTACCCCATAATTCCTCTCCCATCATGGGTGAGACCCCTGAGTACACACACATTTCCCTTAAAGGGACTATAACCCAAATATTGGTGCCATGTAGCACCTGTCCAGAACCCATCCTTGGTGTCCAGTACAATATACAGTGCTCAGCATAAATGAGTACACCCCAACAGATTTGTCAGAAAACCTTTTACTTTCCTTTCAGAATCAACATTCTCTATGAGCCACTATACTACAGAATACTCCCACAAATGCGGGCCATTGATTGCAAACAAGATTTGTTCATTTGCACACACAAAAAATTATTTTTCCTAACAAATTAATTCAAGACCATGTTGCAAAAATGAATACACCCCAATGAAAGTCTCAGGAGCAAAGCTAAATTTTAGAAAACGAAATCCTAATTAACAAGAATTTAACTACAGATTAGTCTGTTCATTAAACAGGTGTCCAGCAGATAGTTGATTATAAAAGGGCATTACTTAACAAAGAAAACCCCTTCTCATTTCATGCTGTCATGCTTCCAATATGGAAGAGAAATGTCACAAGACCTGAGAAAGAAAATAATTTCTTTACAAAAAAAAGGTGAAGACTACAAGATCAGCAAAGCATTATCAGTGAGAATACTGTTGCAAAAGTGATACAAAAGTTTAACAAACATGGAACTGCAGCCATCTCACAGAGACTCTAGTCCATCATTGGAAGTTAAGACCTTGACAGCAGTGTCTTCTGATGAGAAGGGTTGAAGAAAATCACCATGCAAGTTCACTGCAGTTAGCTAAAGAAGTAGAAAGCCAAACTGGGGTGATTGTTTCCCATGACACAATACGGCATACACTGCAGAGGAATGGCATACATGGGCATCGCCCATGAAGGATTCTTCTCCTAAAGCCCATGCACAAAAAAGCCTTCCTAGAATTTGCCAGGGCCCATGCTGAAAAAGAAGACTACTGGGACTCTGTACTCCGGATTGATGGGACAAAGATAAATGTTTTTGGAACTGATAGCTTCAAAACTGTATGGCGTAGCAAAGGTGAGGTATACAAAGAAAATGCCTGGTGCCTATAGTGAAACATGGTGGTGGCAGTGTCCTTTTGTGGGGCTGCATGAATGCTGCTGGTGTCAGGGAGCTGCTGCATTTCATTGATGGTATTGTGAATGAATTGATGGTATCTATATTGAAAGAGAAGATGCTACCATCACTCCATGCCCTTGGTTGTTGTGCACTTTTCCAACATGACAATGATCCAAAACACACATCTAAGGCCACTGTTGCATTTCTGAAGAAGAACGGGGTGAAAGTGATTCAGTGGCCATGTATGTCTCCTGCTCTGAACCCAATCGAACACCTATGGAGAATTCTGAAGAGACAAGTTGAGCATTACTCTCCATCCAGCATCCAGGCTCTAAAAGAAGTCGTTCTTGAAAAATGGAAAAAGATAGATGTTGTAATATGTCACCAACTTGTTCTTTCCATGCTTAGAAGACTTGGTGGTGTCCTTACAAATCATGGAGGTCATAAAAAATACTAGATGTAGTAGTTTTTGTTGTGGGGTGTATTCATTTTTGCATCAGCTAATCCGAGTAAAACTGAAGATTTTGTAATCTAAGTTATATTATTAACTTTATTTCATGTAATGAGCTAAACAAATGTTCTATAAAACTAAGTTTTGTCAAAATGTTGAAAATTGTTCTTGTGTTCATTGAGATATTGATTAAAATCTTACTGTTCAAAAGGGGTGTATTCATTTATGCTGAGCACTGTGTATATGAAACATACAGTATAAATATAAAAAAATTAATAAAATTATACGTGCAGTTGCATACATGAGTGTAAACATACACCTCCATTCCACTATACTTTTTTTATACAAGTACATAGTACAGCAGGCACATATCAGGAATATGAATTGTTAGGTTTACACGTTCTTTAAGACCATACATTCATTATAGAATTACAGTTAAAAAGGGACTAAAAAACTGTTTTAAAGGTTTATTTGTTAAACACACAAGAAACAACATTTTGCAGGTGTAGGTCACAACAAAAATTATCGGGTTGGATTTCCTAAAGGCAAACATACTGTAAACTTTGAAAGTGCAGTTCCTTCCAAGCTTTGTAAATGTCTGATTGAAGCTTAACTTTTCAAATAATAGTCAATTACATGCAAAGAAAATAGAAGAGTATTTTTACATGCACATGATGCTTTTAGTAAAGCCACTCCAAGTCTTGAATGCATTTGAGGCCTAACGCATAGGACCAAAGGGAAGAAGACAAGCCATTAGAATATACATATCCTCCCTCATACACATATACCTTTTTGTCTGTTTGAGACCCAGGCCTTTCCAGTGGCCAGCAGGGTAGACAGTAGGTATAAAAGGAAAAAGGCAAGTCATTAGATAGATAGATAGTCATTGGGTAGACACAGGCTGTTTTTTCCTAAATAAAATGTCAGAGTTAGAATTATGAGAGCTCAAAACTTTAACTGTTTATTAATAACAAAACATCCATCCCCTATACTTATGTCAATAACAAGATCAAAAATAATATTAATGAAGAAGATTGCAGTGTAGGGAAATGCTCACATGGTTAAACAATGTTTAGACATGAAAGAGTAAATTGCACACATTAACTGACAAAAGGCTTAACAACTGAAAGGAGCAGAGGATTGTTGAAAAGCAGTATACAATTACATGCATGTACAGTACAGCAGTGACACACATCAAACTGGCCTAGCCTCAAGCAAAGCAACACAAGCTAGTACAACCCTTTATTCAATACAGAGCCCAGGGGTGGACTGACCATTTAGAAACTTGGGCACTGCCCGAGCACCCGGGGTCAGTAGGGGGCCCCATGAGATGCCCCGGTACCTTTTTCATAGGCTTTTTTGAGTTTGGGCAAGGACACAGAGGCCCCATGATCCCCTATTGCCCGGGGGCCCCATGAGTTATCAGTCCGCCCCTTACAGAGCCTCTTGTTTGGAGCAAACCGTTGTGCAGAGCCATGCATAGCAGTGTGCTTACAGTGAAGCGTGCACACACACACACAGCACACAGTAAAACAGCACACAGTTAACCCTTTGATCACCCCAGATGTTAACTCCTTACTACCCAGTGTCATTAGTACAGTGTCAGTGCTTTGTATTAGCACTGATCACTGTATTGGTGTCACTGGGGATGTCAGTTACCCCGAGTGTCAGAATGCCTGCCACAGTCCCGCTAAAAGTCGCTGATCACTGCCATTATTAGCAAAAAAAAAATCCCAGTATGTATACTGCCATTTTTAAACACTATAACTTTCACGTAAACCAATTAATTTACACGTATTGGGATTTTTTTTAGCAAAGACATGTCGCAGAATACATTTTGGTCTAATAGCACAAAAAATAAAAACTGCACAGGCTATAAAATACCACCGAAAAAAAGCTCTATTTGTGGGGAAAAAAGGACATAAATGTAATTTGGGTGCAGTGTTGCATGACCGCGCAATTGTCATTTAAAGTACCACAGCGCCGTAATGCAAAAAATGGCCTGGTCAGGAAGAGGGGGGTAAATCCCCTGGAGGGCAAGTGGTTAACTTCTGTATCATTGCAGTTTTCTCATATCTCTCTCATACATCTGAAATAAATATTCTTACCCAGCCAGGTGTGCCAGAGTGTGTGGTTCTGTTTTGGTGCGGTTTGCAAAGTCATGGACATATCATGAACAGGGGACCCAATACATCCCATGGTTGCTTCTGGGGCAAGCAGTAAACCAAAGTACCCCTGCCCAACAGACACAGATATCTGACTATCAATGCTTGACTGCCAACATAAGCACTATTTCAGTGTTCCATTCCAGCTTATGTTTGAAGGTTGCACCCTTTTCATCGGAGCCTCAGAACTGTGTGGGCTGCTATGACTGTCCTTACACCACTGTGTGTGTGCATCCAATTGCTTAGTATAAATTTTGCATTTGGTTTCAGATTTGTTTTGTATTATCTTTCTTGCACCCAATCAGAACAGAAGTTCCCAAAAGCAGTGAAGCAGAACATAACAAAACAACATAATCAGACAATGAATTCCAAACAAGCAGGAGGTTTATTGATATCAGCTGCAGGTGGGAGCAAGCCTATTACTTACTCAGAAAATATAGAGTACACAGACTCCTTATATAAGAATCTTTCACCATAGAATTACATGTGGTACGATATGATTGGTTATCAAGACATACATTAATGTAATTAAAGTGGTAGTAAACCTAATCATTAAAAAAAAAACATATAGAAAAAAAAAATTCCCCTGCAAGGCAATGGCATAAAGTGTTAGTAGGCATCACTTACTAGCACATTATGTGAAACTTACCTGAAAATGAAGCCCTCCATTGGCAGGCTGTCACCACTGACAGGGCTTCCATCTTCACCTGGTCCTTCTTCTGGGTTTCGTGGGCTCTGGCGGCTTGAATGGCCGAGCTGCGATGACGTCACTCCCATGCATGTGTGCTGGAGTCACTTTTTATGGCACACGGCTCTGAAGGCTCTGAAGGAATGGCACAAACATGCTGTTCCTTCTGAACACATGCACCTATGCTACAAAATGGTGCAGGTTTAGGAGATATTTACAGTACCTACAGGTAAGCCTTCTTATAGGCGTTCCTCTAGGTAAAAGTAAAAAAAACAGACTTTACTACCACTTTAACATGAAAAAAAATAATGAAATGTCTAAACCTGCAGACATGATGTCTGGAACGATCGAGAGACAGGTGAGTGGCTGTTTTTTAAAAGTCAGCAGCTACAGTTTTTGCAGTGTGACTGGAATTACGCTTTAAGTTTCTAGAAATAATAAGTATTGCTTGACAATAATATTTATTCCTAATTATTTTTTAATACATGTGCTAATTAATATCAATAATATAGAATATATGGGTTAATATGAACATTCTATTACAGTAGCATTATATGGATGTTCAATGCCCACATCAAACTAGGACTACACCATTGAACATCAATTTATGAGTTCATGAAAGGTTTGAGAAATTTGTTTGCTATGCATGCCAATGTGAGGGTGTAGTGCAGTTATACCATAGTGGGAGGAGCCATACAGTGTGACATCATCACGCACTGGAGGGATAGCGACCATCTTGCTGGTTTGAAACATTCCTTTTTTATCATGTTGCCCATTTTAGATATTCATGTATATGAATTAAATAAATCTACTGGTTTTACTTTTAATGCTACACTATGAATTGGCATTTTTTCCCCATGTGTTCTTCTACTATCTGATGGGATTTTCTGGTACTCGAAATTTCATTGAAAGTGGAGAAGCATCTTTACTGTAATGTTCTGGAGGGGATTCCTATTGAGGATCTGTTGCTGCACCAGTGGAAATACCATGTTGACCGACCATTTGGGCGATCAAATGTTCTGGTAAGAGGCCATCTATTTGGGTGGGTGGTGACGGTTTCTGGATTGGAACTTTCCTTCTCATGCACCAACCTTTATCTGTATGGGAAATTTATATGGACTCTGCTATTATCTATATTGGCTAACTTTGGTTTGAGATTTATATGCAATTAGTGCTGCAGTTATTTATGTTTTATTATTGTTGTCTTTGAATGTGCAAGCTGCTTTATTTTAATTTTTTTTATATATTTAGGTATACAATAGTGATTATTTTCTATTCATGTTTTTTTTTAGAAACTGAAGCCCTAAGTACTTGACAAGTCCAACATAGCTAACACAAATGTGTCTTCAAATACACTAATATGCACGTACTATAAAAAACAGACAGACTATGGCAGGCAAACAAGTGAAACCTGGTACCCGAGCTTTACTGAAGCCATGTAAGAGTTTAACAGATCAATCCATAATGTGCTGAACTGGTAAATTGCTTGAATGCACCAGAATTTGTAATTGCTATTACAATTTCTTTTTTTTTTTTGCTGGTGTTGCATTCATGCTGGAAATATAAAAAGTAGAGCTCAGCCCCCAACCTTGAATCCCAAGTTATACTATTTAGAGTATATACACTCTATAAGTAGATGCACCATACCAAAAACAGCTGAGCACTATCCATGATACTTTTTTTTAAATTTGCAATAACATTTACATTTTTCGGTACAAGCTTTTGAGGTGTTCCCTTTTTCTTGGTCCAAGCAGTATTAGACATAGCAGAAGGGAACAAAGGAAAGCTTGTCCTGAAAATGCAGATTTTAGTGCAAACAAAAAAAGTATCACAAACAATGCTTAGTAGTTTTTTGTGGCACGTGCACTAATGCGGCTATAACACACCATATCAGCAAACCTTGTTATGGAATAATAAATAGTAAATGCTATACAGTGTGAAGTAAAATATATAATGAAATAAATATAAGACTATCATTGAGGTAAACCGCCACACATTGCTTAGTGAAGACCGTTGTTCCCTTGAAGTGTTCAAATAATTCTGTTATCAATGGGATCGGATAAGCATTTTTAATAGTATTAGAACTGAGACCCCTATAATTGATACAGGGTCTCAGTTCACCACTCTACTTTTTGACAAAAAAAAACAGCACTGACAGGAGAAGAGGATTTGCGTATGAACCCCCAAGACAGTGAATCCACAACATATTCCTACATAGCCTTATCCTCAGAGACAGATAGAGGGTAAACCTGGCCACAAGGAGGAATGGCACCAGGTTGAAGATCAGTTGTGCAGTCATAAGGTTGATGTGGGGGCAAAATACCGGCCTGACTTTTGTCAAAGACATCAGAGATTCTCTGTACGCAGAAGAGACTGAAGACGTGCACAAGACTCTACTCACTTTCTGAAAACAAATATTAGTGCATTGTGGCACCCATGACACAACCTCGATTCTATGCCAGTCAAATGAAGGATTGTGGTTCTGTAACCAAGGATAACAACAACAACAACAACAACAAACAAATATATATATAAACAAATATAAACATTTTAAATGGTAATTTAACAGATCAAAAAGGCAACAAAGAAAATTTGGGATTGTGGGCAAAATTGCTACGATTCTGCCTGTGATTCCAAATCACACTGCAAACCGCATTGATTGTAGCTTGTCATCAAAAATGGAGCAGGAGCTTGTTTTGGACAACAAACTTTGAATGATGGAGTTTGCCAGGATTGTCAGGCAATACATCCCTGCAAAACTGCACTGTGTTTGAGGTGTGTTTGAGGTGCTATTAAAAATGAATAGCACACAAACATGCATTTTGCCATGATTGCACCGTGATATGGAATCGCAGGCAGAATTGTGGCAATTCCACCCACGATCCCAAATAGTCAGACGTGAATGGAACCTTACACATTACACTTTAAAAGTGGGGTTCATCTTAGCCACTTCAATACCAACATGTTATACCCCCTCTATTAGCAGGCCATTTTTTGGTTTTCAGTGCTGTGATAGTTTGACTAACAATTACACATCCATATATGTCACATTTTGTCAGAGAGATAGTGCTTTTATTTGCTGCTATTTAATTAACCATTCGTTTTTTTTGTTTTTTTTTATACTATATAAAGTTAAAAAGGCCAAGAAGTGGACAAATTGGGCAAGTGGACACCCCAAGGTGATCTAAATTTTTGCCAGAATAATTGGTAAATTAAGAAAATTGCTGGCTAAAAAAGCATATTGAGATGTGCTTAGCTTTTAAAATTTGCTCGCTGAAGTCTTCTGTTATTAGTGGAACAAAGTTCCCTGATGGACGACATTGCGTTGCACTGATTTTGCATTACATGTCATGGATAAACCCAAAAAACACTTTTACTGTAACCCCTCCCAAAACTATACCACAGTGATTGGTGGTCAGCAGCACTTTAAATCACCTCCCCAAAACAATCCCACAATCATTTGTGGTAGGTGGCATTTGAAACCCCCTCCCCACCTCTATCCCCTTTATTGGTGGTCAGTGGCATGTTACCCCTCTAAACAATGGCGCATTAGTGATCAGTTATATTTTAAACCACCAAAAACAATCATTGGCATTCAAAACCCCCCACCAGACACCCTCCCTCATTATTGGTGCTCTTTGGCACTTTAAACCCCCCCCCCAACAATCCCACATCAATGGTGATAAATGACCCATTAAACCTTCCACCCCACTTTGAAATGCTACAATGCTTTGTGGGATTTGCCAATTTCTATAGGAAATGTATTAACAACTTTTCAGGTATCATTGCACCAGTCACACAGCTAACCAGGCAACATGTGGCTGTCAAGTGGACTCCTGAGGCTCTGGCAGCATTTGAACAATTAAAGACCTTGTTCACCTCTGCTTCTATCCTGAAGCACCCAGACCCTGCTTTAGCTTATGTTCTTGAAATAGATGCTTCTGAAGATGCTGTTGGAGCTATATTGTCACAACAACAGGGACTCAAATCCCTCCTTCACCCTGTTGCCTTCTTCTCTAGAAGGTTAAGCTCCCATGAAAGGAACTATGATGTGGGAGACAGAGAGTTGTTACCCATCAAGGCAGCACTTGAGGAATGGCACTACTTGCTGGAGGGAGCTGCCCACCCTATCCTCATCTTTACGGATCACAAGAACCTAGAGTACTTGAGAACTGCAAAACGCCTAAGGCCACAGCAGGCAAGATGGGCACTGTTCTTCTCCCGCTTTGTGTTTCACTTGACATACCGTCCAGGATGCTCTCATGCATGTTTCATGACCCAATAGTACCATCTGAACCTGACACGATCCTGCCAGCTAAGAATTTTTTACTCCTACAAACAGATCTTGTAGCACAAATAAAAGAAGTGGTTGATGATCATCCACCCCCCTTGGAAATGCATCTTCAGCTAAGAGTCTGTATCTTCACAAAGAACAGATTTATATACCAGAACAACTCAGAGCTCTCATTCTTAAAAGATGTCATGATCATCCTTTAGCTGGTCACTTCGGGATCCGCAAGACCTCAAATTTGGTCTCCCGTTCCTTCTGGTGGCCAAATGTAATGAAGAATTGTAAGAACTATGTTAGATCTTGCTCAGTATGTCTCTGAATCAAGTCTGATAAAGCCAAAACCTGGGGCTTGTTGGAATCTCTGCCGGTACCTGAAAAGCCATGGAGTATGATTTCTCTAGATTTTATCGTAGAGCTTCCCCCCATCTGAAGGGTTCACCATCATCTTTGTCGTGATTGATCATCTGTCAAAAATGGCCCACTTTATTCCCCTGAGAGGGACTCCTTTTGCCGCTGAGATTGCTTCTGCTTTTATCAAAGAAATAGTGAGATTACATGGTGTTCCCAGCAATATCGTGTCTGATCGGGGGAGTGCAGTTCACTTCTAAGTTCTGGAAAGCTCTGTGTGAGACACTAGAAATTGAACTTCGCTTTTCTTCTGCGTATCATCCGCAAACAAATGGACAAACTGAGAGCACAAACCAGACCCTTGAACAATACTTACGAGGTTTCTCATCTTATTCACAGGATGACTGGGTGTCTCTCCTTCCATTAGCTGAATTTGCGTACAACAATTCCATCCACTCTGCTACCAAACAGTCTCCTTTTTACTCCAGTTATGGATACCATCCTTCCTTCCTCCCTGAAATGCCGGTGGAACCCACTGTCCCGGCAGTACAAGAAAGGTTGGATTTCCTCAGTAGGAATGGCCAAATGCTACAAAAACTATTTTAGAGGCTCAAGCAAGTAACAAAAATTTTTTTGACAGAAAAAGGGGGGGAATCTAAATCTGAAACCAGGAGATAAGGTCTGGTTGTCTACTACAAATCTGAAATTGAGCTATCCTTCAAAGAAGCTTGGTCCGAGGTACCTGGGACCATTTACAATTAAGAGAAGGATTAACCTTGTGGCTTTTGAATTAATGCTACCAAAGAATATGAAGATCCATCCAGTATTCCATGTCTCCCTATTAAAACCAACAATACCAAGTTTATTTCCGGGTCGAGATCTAGAACCTCCTGCTCCACTGCTGGTCAAAGGTAATGAAGAATATGAGGTGGAGGCTATCTTGGATTGTAGAAAGAGGGGTGGTCAGACCCAGTTCCTCATCAAATGGAAAGACTACGGTCCAGAGGATA
The DNA here is from genome assembly GCF_062004578.1 of Staurois parvus. Lineage (NCBI taxonomy): Eukaryota > Metazoa > Chordata > Amphibia > Anura > Ranidae > Staurois > Staurois parvus. Next base: position 473,648 of record NW_028318658.1, on the reverse strand, counting down.
ATTTCTGGGAACCATCTGCTAATGTCCATGCTCCATGATTAGATTGAGCTTACCTTCATCGTCATCCTGAAAAAAGCTTTAGTGGGCATCCGGAGGCTACCCCTAAGGGGGGGGGGCAATGTAAGGGAATTCCTGTGAGACGGCTGGTGAATAGACGTGCGCATGTGCACAGAAATGCATGATCAAGCACACGCACGTGCACACGCACAGTGAAGATTGACGCCAAATAGACTATTTAAGAGGTGCCTCTGCCTGTGCTGAGTGCTGACTGGTCTTCAGCTGTTCCCTGTTTCCTGCTCGTTCCCGTGTGATTTCCTTGTTGCTGACCTGGCTTGTTCCTGACCTGACTCTGATTACTCTCCTACTTGATACTGCTCTGCTCCTGACTTTGGCTTGTTTATGATTTGGTACCTCGCTGTCCACCCGTTGATGACCCTGGATATTCCTATGACATTGCTCCTGTCTCCCACCCCAGCTTCCTGCCTTGTTCTGGTGCACACCTGGCAACCCACCATACCAGCTCTGCATACTACTGTGTCTGAATCGGAGGTTCATCAGTCTTCCAAAGTCTCCAACTGCAAGAGCTGCAAACAACATCTGCTGGTGCTCTTGTCCCCCCTGGTTCCTAGACACCCTCTGTTCCACTGCCAGTGGGGTCAGGGCTAGTGACACAAGTGAGGCCGATCTCGTCATTTCAGTCTCTAATCAGGTACATGACAGGAGGTGGTTAAAATCAAACTTACAAAATTGCAGATAAAAGCAAGAAATATTAAGTATTTTATATACTATCTTGCATCATTTTTCCTTTCCATAAATTAAAGTTTGAGTGACTTACAACAAGTATTTGAACCTACTAGCAAATTTGACTTTTTCAGGAAGAGCTGATTCTTTAGCACAACCCATTTCCTAGCTTGCACATCAAAGCCTTCTCTTCTGGGAGTGTTTAATTACTCTCTATGCTGGTCCAGCTCCCCTTACCACCCTACTTAACCTTTTATGTAACATGAGGGGAGAGAATATTATAGTGTCACTTGAAAGTTTTAAAGTGGTTGTAAAGGTAAATCTTTTTTTAACCTAATGCATTCCCTACATTAAAGTATAAGAACCTTTTACATGCAGCTCCACCCCACAGCCTCCACTAAATACTCACCTGAGCCCGATCTCGGTCCAGCACTGCTCGTCTGCAAAAGCTCTTCTTCTCCCTGCCCACCGCCACGGGCTTTGATGAAAGGAGCAGAAGCCATTGGCCGTCAGTCAAAACCTGTGAGCTGAGAGTTGGGGGCGGGGCCAAGCTGGGTTGTGTGTCTGAATGAAAAATCTCCAGCCAGCTCAGGAGCAAGCTTGCACGAGTGCCCACTATACGAAGTAGCTTCCTATCATGGGCACTTGGCAGGGGGAGGAACCAGGAGTGCCAGTTGGGGACCCAAGAATAGGAGGATCTGATCTACTCTGTGAAAAATCACTGCACACAGTAGGTAAGTTTAACATGTTTGTTATTTTACTGAAAAAGAAATCCCAAGCTTTACAATCACTTTACGTTTGCTGGTACTACTGACATTACATCCAAGATGGAAGTTCCCAGTAGTAGTCTCAGGATTTATGAATTTCTACTGTAAAATGAAAACAAACGAAAAGCGCACCAACCTTGCGCATTACCTCAGTAAGCCAAAATGTATTAATAACAGAATACTACTCACAAACACTGAAGTAAAACATGCATGTAAGTCCTCAAAGGGACTAAGGGTAAAAGAAGCCTGCGCGAGTCCCATCAGAGGAGTGGACACTCAGGGAACAGCTGACGTGTTTCGAAGGACGAACCTTCTTCATCAGAGCTTTACTGAACAATGAGTGATCACTCCTATATATATAGTCTAGAACTAAAATTGGGTCCACCTTGTTGGGATGGGCCATCTCCAATTGGGAGGAGGGACTAAGATGTCAACAATAAGTCTCAGTAAAACATGCTGATAAACTAGTACATTTCAAAGCTTGATAAAAGACAACAATCGTTTTTTTTAATAAAACTTTACATATAACCAATGACAAGATGATAAAAAGCATATTCTATGCAAGCTTAAAAATCTTGAAACAATTAAACAAACATGCCCAGATGTAAACAGAAACTGATTTAAATTATTAAAAATGTAGATATCTATATATATATATATATATATATATATATATATATATATATATATATATATAAATATTTTTTTTTATATCCGTATAGATACATGGGTTAGTGTTTAAAGATTATATATGTAAAAAATATATGTGAAATAAAATCAGGATCCTAATTGATTGAGTAATAAATATAATAAAACTTATGTTCTTATGTGGGACATATCTCTGAAAAGAAAGTGAACTAAACTATTGCTATGATAAAGATGTGATAACAAATTAATTCATCAATAATTCCTCCCTAATTCATTAATAGATGATGAATTAGTATATATAAAAATAGATATAATTGTAGTACTATTGTTATTATTACATAAATCAATCTATCTATTATACAAAGATATAGCCAGGCGTAAAAGATTTCTAGATTACCCGGCTAGCAGGATGTAAACAATCGTAATCCATGATGTTGGAGGAAAGTGAAAAGATAAGTGTGTATATGTGTGTACATGTATGTATGCAGTCCGACGCGCCCACATGTAACCATAAATGTTATGACAATGAGATAAGTGACAACTATTTCTCTCAGAATAGGTGAACTTCATTCTTATGTTTTACTGTACTCAGTGATGGGGAATAATGTAGAAGATGAAGACAGCAATGGTGAATGAATTTAGCAGAATAATGGATAGTGAAAATACAATAGTATAGTGAAAATAAAAATTACTCCACCTATAATTATAATTAAATAAAAATATATATAAATAAAATGTATAAACATTTATTAAAATCAATACTAATATAATCATAACACTCGATGACCAAGGAACAGTCATAGTTAATTAAATTACTGAGTGATAAATACAAATATATCTAAAAATATCAAGAAAATATATAACTACATACATTTATGGGCCAAGTATTTGGAGTGCGTGTGTGGTTGTAATCCAATGTTGGATGTGTCAGTGATAACAGCAATGGTATTTTAGTTAAGAAGCTGACAGGGAACCAGAATGGAATCTCAAAGCAAGTTGTCTGCACCTATTTATGGAAAAAGGCTAAATGAGAGTGTGTATTTCAAGATCATCCTTTAGCCCTTTGGGAGTAAGGGTGCCCAAAGTAAAGATCCAAAAACTTTCTCTTCTGCATAGTTCTTGATGTCTCCTTCCATTATCTAAATCCTTAGAGATGGCCTCGATGCCAAAGACTCTCATACCACTATAGTTGCTCAAAAGATAATAAATTTTGGCTTACTGAGGTAATGTGCAAGGTTGGTGCGTTTTTTGTTTGTTTTCGCTTTACAGTATTGGTCGGGCTTCCCCAGCCTTGTTTGGAGCTGCACAACCCCATATGCACTGGTGGTAGAAACTTCCAAGTCCTGGCTGCATCTACCTACCCCAGGCTGGGTCATAGAGCACAAGAAAGTTTGTTTTCTTCCTATTGTACTGTTTTTTGGGGCTCTTGCTGCCTGGGCTCAGCATCTATTACCTCTGTTTTAGCGGTTTGTCCTAGTAGTGTGTCTGCCTCCACAATTAAGCAGTCATTCAAGATATTCCTAGACCACATCACACCACTATGGTTCTATCTATTGAAGAAAGAGAGATTAGAAGAACTTCTCTAGCAAAAGGATTTACATGCAGTATTAACTCTTTTGAAGAACAGCCAAATGGATCAATTACCAAAGAGACTAGTGCATGTATCATATCTGACATTCCAAGGAGGGAAGACAAAATGGTGTCACTATTTTACAAACTCAAACATGCCCTAGAGAAAGAAATAGTCCACTGGTGGGATATATTACTACTACAGAAATATCTAGAAACCCACAGGATTCCAAGAGGACTTAGAATTACTAAACTGTGTAATTTTTTAGATGAGGATTTAGATACTAGCTGGAAGAAAGAACTTTGCAGATATAATAGAACATGGGTCAACCTGACCATTCAACAAGGGGAGAGAAATTTAGCTATGATCAAATCAGATATTTCCAGTCTACAAGATGAACTGGCATCATACACTGACATTCCCACTTTTAATGAATGGGACACCAAGGTGAATGATCAGATTAAGTATTCTGAAACTAACACTATAAGTAGCAAATCTGACAAAAGAGATAGACTAGATTACTCACGAGGGTTGAATTCAATTGGAAGCAGAAATCCTCCAGGGCATCACAACCACCACCCCACACCCCGGTGATTAGTACACATCCATCTAGACCTCACAACACAAATTCTGCTCGCAACCCCCAAAGTTTCTATAAATCAAATCAGCATAAGGGTTCTAAACATACTCACATTCATCCTAAATCATACAGCCACAATTCTCATACACCCAATAAGATCCAGTATTCTACACACAATAGCTATCGCTCTACCGGGCAAGCCCACAACCGACAATACCATAGACCTACCCACCACAAATCCCTTCCTTCATACCATTATCATCATGATGGCCCAGCAACATCAAATTATGGTGGCTATAGGGGCACCACCTTTAGAGGGCCAGCTTCTCATATGAACACACCACCAAAACCTCCACCCCCCTACAACTACAGAAGTGCCCAGAATTACTCCAATTTTCATCAAGATACAAACATTTCAATTAGTCATGAACGCTAAGAGTCCCACAGACATTGAGAGTTACGTTAATACCAATTCAGATAGAAATCAAATACATTTTTTAAAGGAGGGGGCTGCGAACAACGTCATGTCTGCAGCCGAAGTAGATCACAGAACATCAACAGTGCCTGTCAGGGATCTCGAGCCGGATCACGGCGTGCGGGTCTGCGCATGCGCGATGTGCCGAGGTGCACTGGCATGCGGGTACTAGGACCTGGGCATCCGCGACGGCAGCGACGCTCGTGCATGCGCACTCGTGATTGTGGACGCGCGCCTGGCACCAATAGGAGCACAGGGCGCCCTATTTAAATGGATTCTGATAGTGCTTAGTTGCCGTATGGTCTTTCCTCTGTTCTGTCAGTTTACTTTGCTGCTGACCCTGCCTGATCCTGATCTGCTGACTTCTCCTGCTCTGACCCCTGGCTTGCCTGACCATTCTCCTGCCTGCTCCTGCACCTTTGAACCCCTGTTGCCGAACCTGGATCGTGATCCGTGTATTCTTCTGCCTGCCATTTGTACCGACCTGCTCCGCTGTTACCGACCCGGCCTGTCTGACCTCGCTTACTCTGCCTCCTCACATCAGACTCTCACCTGCTGCGTACCACCGACAGGTGCCTCTACCACGGCTGGCTGCACCCAGGGGTCGCGACCTGGTCGTGGCTTGTTTCAAGTCCATCCCCATCATCAGGGGCTCTGGTGAACAAGCAGGTCGGGACTTAGATTCCACGCCCTGGGGAATTCTGGTCTGTGGAACGCTAGAGGCTACCACCGGTTGGTCCCTAACAGTTCCCCAAAGGAAAAAGAGAGAAAGTGCACGAGATGAGGAAAGAGAAGGGGAAAGAGACACCAAAAGAGGAAGGAGATAAGAAATATGACTCCCTTATCTACTATTAAAATTTACAACCTCTCACATTCCATATTTTCTGATATGGAGCTTGAATTCTTTAAAAAAGGTCTCAACTTCGCTCCATCCAACCCTCCCAACCTATTTGAACTTTTTTGTTGATCTGAACAAGTTTATTTGCAATCTGACGGTCAAAAGATTCTTCTTACTTAAAGATAAAACTATCACTGACAATGTTATCAATAATGTGCAACAATCCCCCATCACTCCTTCGCCAGATGATTCTTTAGAAACATCCATTTTGAATATTCTAGAAAACCTGTATACAGAAGGTGCCTCATTAGATAGTGAACTTGAACATCTTACTCTAACAGAGATGGCAGCCGCTTCCCAGGGAGAAATTTTGCACACTAGTTTCAAACCCAAATCCACCTTCTACCCTCATTGGGTTAAAGGTCACCACATACCCACTTTTTATGAGACAGTCTTAACTGAATTTAAGAAAATCTGCAACAGGAACGCATCCACACAGAAATATTATTTACAGCAGGATCCACTCACAGCTCCTTTAAAAATACTTAAAGAAAATAAAAATGTGATCATTAGACAAGCAGACAAAGGAGGAGGCCTGGTCATTCAAGACCGAGATGCATATATAACAGAAGCTTTAAGACTTCTCAACGATCGTCAGACTTATGAAGTCTTACCTATGGATCCTATGGTCCAATATCAACAAAAGTTCAAAATACTTCTAGAATCAGCACTATCCGAAAACATACTTGCCAAGCATGAATTCCTTTTTCTTTATATAAAACACCCTGCCATGCCATTCTTTTATCATATTCCTAAAATCCATAAAAATAAAGAAAACCCCCCTGGCAGACCCATTATTTCTGGCATAGGCAGCCTTACTAGCAATTTAGGCTGCTACATAGATCACTTTTAGAGATGAGCGAAGTATTCAAAAATTCGATTCGACTGATTCGGCGAATTCGTGGAAAAATTTCGATTCGAGTCGAATATATTCGCTGTGAATTTAACTTAAAAAAGGGTGTTTCTAGGCTTCAGAGAGACCTAATATTAGTGCTGAACACTGTACCTTTAATTTAAATGCCCTTGGAGTCTGCTGGGGAAGAGAAATAATACTGTCAGTCAGTATGACATGCAGATGAGTGCCGTCGATCTTAGAATCACCGCACACTTCACTCATTTGGGCAGTCACGGGGCCAAAACCAGAGTGTGGAGCCACAGTGTGGCGGTGGAGGCAGCAGCAATGGGAGGCCATACAGCACCCTATGACAAAAATGGAAACCACCAGCAGTGTGAGGAGACCTGAAAGTGGCACATGGCAGAGTGTGGCGATAGAGACAGCAGCAATGGGAGGCCGTACAGGGACCCATGACACACTCTGGACCTGGCAGCAGCATGAGGAGGCGGTACAGGGGCCCATGGCAGATTACGGGCCTGGCAGCAGCATGAGGAGTCGGTACGGGGGCCCATGGCAGATTACGGGCCTGGCAGCAGCAATGGGAGGCGGTACAGGGACCCATGACACACTCTGGACCTGGCAGCAGCATGGGGAGGCGGTACAGGGGCCCATGACAGATTACGGGCCTGGCAGCAGCATGAGGAGTCGGTACGGGGGCCCATGACACACTCTGGACCTGGCAGCAGCATGAGGAGGCGGTACAGGGGCGCATGACAGATTACGAGCCTGGCAGCAGCAACTTGGACAGGAGGACGTTCAGCTTCTGCACCGTCTGGTGCGTGCAAGCAAACTGTTGTCTCTTGGAAACGGATTCCAAGAAAGACTGCTGATGGAATCCGTGAAGAGGAGTAGCAGGAGAAGGAGCATCTGAACGAGCGGAATATGCCAACAAGCGACAACAGGGGCCCATGACAGATTACGGGCCTGGCAGCAGCATGAGGAGTCGGTACGGGGGCCCATGGCAGATTAGGGGCCTGGCAGCAGCTATGGGAGGCCCGTAATCTGCCAGCACCCTATGACAAAAAATGGAACCCACCAGCAGTGTGAGGAGACCTGAAAGTGGCACATGGTAGAGTGAGACTGTGGCGATGGAGACAGCAGCAATGGGAGGCCGTACAGGGACCCATGAGAGACTCTGGACCTGGCAGCAGCATGAGGAGGCGGTATAGGGGCCCATGGCAGATTAGGGGCCTGGCAGCAGCTATGGGAGGCCCGTAATCTGCCAGCACCCTATGACAAAAAATGGAATACACCAGCAGTGTGAGGAGACCTGAAAGTGGCACATGGCAGAGTGCGGCGATGGAGACAGCAGCAATGGGAGGCCGTACAGGGACCCATGAGAGACTCTGGACTTGGCAGCAGCATGAGGAGGCGGTATAGGGGCCCATGGCAGATTAGGGGCCTGGCAGCAGCTATGGGAGGCCCGTAATCTGCCAGCACCCTATGACAAAAAATGTAACACACCAGCAGTGTGAGGAGACCTGAAAGTGGCACATGTTTGGGGCATGATTCATTGCGGATTTAGTCAGTTGTGTCAGGAACTGGTGGTTTGAAATCCAGACTAATCCACGCCTGATTCATTTTCACAAACGTCAGTCTCTCCACACTTTCGGTGGACAGTCGTGTCCTCCGCGGAGTTGCAATACCTCCTGCCGCACTAAACACGCGCTCCGATGCCACGCTACTGGCCGGGCATGACAGCCTTTCAAGGGCAAATTCAGCTAGTTGGGGCCAAAGGTCAAGTTTCGTTGCCCAGTAGTCAAGGGGATTGTCTACCTCGGTTGGCAGGGTGCTGTCCAAGTAGGCCTAAGCCTGTTGTTTGAGGTCCTGCTCCAGGTCCACCTGATGCTGCTGCTGCTGCTGCTGCGGCTGGTTAGTAGTTTCCTCACTGCGCTGGTGAAGAAAGCTACTCATCATCGACTGCAGACTGAGGCAGCCGCTGCTGGTGGAGCTGCCACTGCTCCTACCACCCCACCCCTCCCCTGCTGCCATGGCAGCGGAACGCGAGCGCACAGGGCCCACAGTGTCTGAGGATGGACGTTGGCGCAGACAGGCAGAGACCAGCTGACTACATAGGTGGTTTTTATAGTACGTTATTTTGGCCTCCCTCTCAGCAGGTGTGAAAAAGGCCACCATTTTTGAACGGTAGCGAGGGTCCAACAAGGTGGACAGCCAAAAGTCATCCCTCTGTCTGATGGTTATTATTCGGCTGTCGCTACGCAAACAACCGAGCATGCTATGGGCCATTTGTGCCAAGGAATGCGAGGGACTCCCTGCCTCCATCTCCACAGCATACTGCCACGGTGCGTCTGGGTCCTCTGTCTCCTCCTCCTCCTCTACCAGATGCTCCTGCTCCTCCACTCCTGTCCGCTGAGTGGAAAAACCACCCATTTCACTCAATAATTCCTGAGCACCAATGTCCTCCTCTACCTCCTCCTCTTCTTCCTGTCCTGCCCCCACAGGGGTCATGTGGCGTTGAGATCTGTGCGCCACGTCTACCGCACCCTGACCAGCCATTGTTAACAGCATTTGTTCCAGGACGTGCAACAGAGGAATGACGTCGTTCATCCCATAGTCCTGCCGACTCACGAATAGCGTGGCCTCCTCAAAGGGCCTGAGCAAGCGCAGGTGTCACGCATGAGCTGCCAATGGCTGACATCTAAGTTACACAGGGAGTACCTTTATCCGCTTTTAACATCAGGAAATCTGTGATGGCCTTTCGCTGTTCGTAAAGGCGGTCTAACATATGTAGGGTTGAATTCCACCTTGTTGCAACGTCACAGCATGAGGAGTCGGTACGGGGGCCCATGGCAGATTACGTGCCTGGCAGCAGCAATGGGAGGCCCGTAATCTGCCAGCACCCTATGTCAAAAAATTCTACACACCAGCAGTGTGAGGAGACCTGAAAGTGGCACATGGCAGAGTGTGGCGATGGAGACAGCAGCAATGGGAGGCCGTACAGGGACCCATGAGAGACTCTGGACCTGGCAGCAGCATGAGGAGGCGGTATATAGGGGCCTATGGCAGATTAGGGGCCTGGCAGCAGCTATAGGAGGCCCATAATCTGCCAGCACCCTATGTCAAAAAATTCAACACACCAGCAGTGTGAGGAGACCTGAAAGTGGCACATGGCATGAGACACTGTGGACCTGGCAGCAGCATGAGGAGGCGGTATATAGGGGCCCATGGCAGATTAGGGGCCTGGCAGCAGCTATGGGAGGCCCGTAATCTGCCAGCACCCTATGTCAAAAAATTCTACACACCAGCAGTGTGTGAGGAGACCTGAAAGTGGCACATGGCAGAGTGTGGCGATGGAGACAGCAGCAATGGGAGGCCGTACAGGGACCCATGAGAGACTCTGGACCTGGCAGCAGCATGAGGAGGCGGTATATAGGGGCCTATGGCAGATTAGGGGCCTGGCAGCAGCTATGGGAGGCCCGTAATCTGCCAGCACCCTATGTCAAAAAATTCTACACACCAGCAGTGTGTGAGGAGACCTGAAAGTGGCACATGGCAGAGTGTGGCGATGGAGACAGCAGCAATGGGAGGCCGTACAGGGACCCATGAGAGACTCTGGACCTGGCAGCAGCATGAGGAGGCGGTATATAGGGGCCTATGGCAGATTAGGGGCCTGGCAGCAGCTATAGGAGGCCCGTAATCTGCCAGCACCCTATGTCAAAAAATTCTACACACCAGCAGTGTGTGAGGAGACCTGAAAGTGGCACATGGCAGAGTGTGGCGATGGAGACAGCAGCAATGGGAGGCCGTACAGGGACCCATGAGAGACTCTGGACCTGGCAGCAGCATGAGGAGGCGGTATATAGGGGCCTATGGCAGATTAGGGGCCTGGCAGCAGCTATGGGAGGCCCGTAATCTGCCAGCACCCTATGTCAAAAAATTCTACACACCAGCAGTGTGTGAGGAGACCTGAAAGTGGCACATGGCAGAGTGTGGCGATGGAGACAGCAGCAATGGGAGGCCGTACAGGGACCCATGAGAGACTCTGGACCTGGCAGCAGCATGAGGAGGCGGTATATAGGGGCCTATGGCAGATTAGGGGCCTGGCAGCAGCTATAGGAGGCCCGTAATCTGCCAGCACCCTATGTCAAAAAATTCTACACACCAGCAGTGTGTGAGGAGACCTGAAAGTGGCACATGGCAGAGTGTGGCGATGGAGACAGCAGCAATAGGAGGCCGTACAGGGACCCATGAGAGACTCTGGACCTGGCAGCAGCATGAGGAGGCGGTATATAGGGGCCTATGGCAGATTAGGGGCCTGGCAGCAGCAATGGGAGGCCCGTAATCTGCCAGCACCCTATGTCAAAAAATTCTACACACCAGCAGTGTGTGAGGAGACCTGAAAGTGGCACATGGCAGAGTGTGGCGATGGAGACAGCAGCAATGGGAGGCCGTACAGGGACCCATGAGAGACTCTGGACCTGGCAGGAGCATGAGGAGGCGGTATATAGGGGCCTATGGCAGATTAGGGGCCTGGCAGCAGCTATGGGAGGCCCGTAATCTGCCAGCACCCTATGTCAAAAAATTCTACACACCAGCAGTGTGTGAGGAGACCTCAAAGTGGCACATGTTTGAGGCATGATTCATGGCGGATTTAGTCAGTTGTGTCAGGAACTGGTGGTTTGAAATCCAGACTAATCCACGCCTGATTCATTTTCACAAACGTGAGTCTCTCCACACTTTGGGTGGACAGTCGTGTCCTCCGCGGAGTTACAATACCTCCTGCCGCACTAAACACGCGCTCCGATGCCACGCTACTGGCCGGGCATGACAGCCTTTCAAGGGCAAATTCAGCTAGTTGGGGCCAAAGGTCAAGTTTCGTTGACCAGTAGTCAAGGGGATTGTCTACCTCGGTTGGCAGGGTGCTGTCCAAGCAGGCCCAAGCCTGTTGTTTGAGGTCCTGCTCCAGGTCCACCTGATGCTGCTGCTGCTGCTGCTGCGGCTGGTTAGTAGTTTCCTCACTGCGCTGGTGAAGAAAGCTACTCATCATCGACTGCAGACTGAGGCAGCCGCTGCTGGTGGAGCTGCCACTGCTCCTACCACCCCACCCCTCCCCTGCTGCCATGGCAGCGGAACGCGAGCGCACAGGGCCCACAGTGTCTGAGGATGGACGTTGGCGCACAAAGGCAGAGACCAACTGACTACATAGGTGGTTTTTATAGTACGTTATTTTGGCCTCCCTCTCAGCAGGTGTGAAAAAGGCCACCATTTTTGAACGGTAGCAAGGGTACAACAAGGTGGACAGCCAAAAGTCATCCCTCTGTCTGATGGTTATTATTCGGCTGTCGCTACGCAAGCAACCGAGCATGCTATGGGCCATTTGTGCCAAGGAATGCGAGGGACTCCCTGCCTCCATCTCCACAGCATACTGCCACGGTGCGTCTGGGTCCTCTGTCTCCTCCTCCTCCTCCTCTACCAGATGCTCCTGCTCCTCCACTCCTGTCCGCTGAGTGGAAAAACCACCCATTTCACTCAATAATTCCTGAGCACAAATGTCCTCCTCTACCTCCTCCTCTTCTTCCTGTCCTGCCCCCACAGGGGTCATGTGGCGTTGAGATCTGTGCGCCACGTCTACCGCACCCTGACCAGCCATTGTTAACAGCATTTGTTCAAGGACGTGCAACAGAGGAATGACGTCGTTCATCCCATAGTCCTGCCGACTCACGAATAGCGTGGCCTCCTCAAAGGGCCTGAGCAAGCGGCAGGTGTCACGCATGAGCTGCCAATGGCTGACATCGAAGTTACACAGGGGAGTACCTTTATCCGCTTGTAACATCAGGAAATCGGTGATGGCCTTTCGCTGCTCGTAAAGGCGGTCTAACATGTGTAGGGTTGAATTCCACCTTGTTGCAACGTCGCAGATCAGGCGATGATGTGGAATTCCGTTCTGCCACTGCAGCTCAAGGAGGGTGTGCTTTGCGGTGTAGGAATGGCTGAAATGCATGCAAAGTTTACGTGACATTTTAAGGATGTCTTGCAGTGGGATGGTGGATTTTAGGAACTGCTTGAAAACCAGATTGAACACGTGAGCCATGCATGGCGCATGGCACAACCTTCCTTGACGCAGAGCAGACACCATGTTCTTTCCGTTGTCGGTCAACATGGTTCCGATTTTCAGTTTGCGCGGAGACAGCCATCTGTCGATTTCTCTGTTCATTACACTCAGAAGTTCCTCCCCTGTGTGACTACGTTCGCCTGGACCTGGCAGCAGCATGAGGAGGCGGTATAGGGGCCCATGGCAGATTAGGGGCCTGGCAGCAGCTATAGGAGGCCCGTAATCTGCCAGCACCCTATGTCAAAAAATTCAACACACCAGCAGTGTGAGGAGACCTGAAAGTGGCACATGGCATGAGAGACTGTGGACCTGGCAGCAGCATGAGGAGGCGGTATAGGGGCCCATGGCAGATTAGGGGCCTGGCAGCAGCTATGGGAGGCCCGTAATCTGCCAGCACCCTATGTCAAAAAATTCAACACACCAGCAGTGTGTGAGGAGACCTGAAAGTGGCACATGGCAGAGTGTGGCGATGGAGACAGCAGCAATGGGAGGCCGTACAGGGACCCATGACAGACTCTGGACCTGGCAGCAGCATGAGGAGGCGGTATAGGGGCCCATGGCAGATTAGGGGCCTGGCAGCAGCTATGGGAGGCCCGTAATCTGCCAGCACCCTATGTCAAAAAATTCAACACACCAGCAGTGTGAGGAGACCTGAAAGTGGCACATGGCATGAGAGACTGTGGACCTGGCAGCAGCATGAGGAGGCGGTATAGGGGCCCATGGCAGATTAGGGGCCTGGCAGCAGCTATGGGAGGCCCGTAATCTGCCAGCACCCTATGTCAAAAAATTCAACACACCAGCAGTGTGTGAGGAGACCTGAAAGTGGCACATGGCAGAGTGTGGCGATGGAGACAGCAGCAATGGGAGGCCGAACAGGGACCCATGACAGACTCTGGACCTGGCAGCAGCATGAGGAGGCGGTATATAGGGGCCCATGGCAGATTAGGGGCCTGGCAGCAGCTATGGGAGGCCCGTAATCTGCCAGCACCCTATGTCAAAAAATTCAACACACCAGCAGTGTGAGGAGACCTGAAAGTGGCACATGGCATGAGAGACTGTGGACCTGGCAGCAGCATGAGGAGGCGGTATAGGGGCCCATGGCAGATTAGGGGCCTGGCAGCAGCTATGGGAGGCCCGTAATCTGCCAGCACCCTATGTCAAAAAATTCAACACACCAGCAGTGTGTGAGGAGACCTGAAAGTGGCACATGGCAGAGTGTGGCGATGGAGACAGCAGCAATGGGAGGCCGAACAGGGACCCATGACAGACTCTGGACCTGGCAGCAGCATGAGGAGGCGGTATATAGGGGCCCATGGCAGATTAGGGGCCTGGCAGCAGCTATGGGAGGCCCGTAATCTGCCAGCACCCTATGTCAAAAAATTCAACACACCAGCAGTGTGAGGAGACCTGAAAGTGACACATGGCATGAGAGACTGTGGACCTGGCAGCAGCATGAGGAGGCGGTATAGGGGCCCATGGCAGATTAGGGGCCTGGCAGCAGCTATGGGAGGCCCGTAATCTGCCAGCACCCTATGTCAAAAAATTCAACACACCAGCAGTGTGTGAGGAGACCTGAAAGTGGCACATGGCAGAGTGTGGCGATGGAGACAGCAGCAATGGGAGGCCGTACAGGGACCCATGAGAGACTTTGGACTTGGCAGCAGCATGAGGAGGTGGTATATAGGGGCCCATGGCAGATTAGGGGCCTGGCAGCAGCTATGGGAGGCCCGTAATCTGCCAGCACCCTATGTCAAAAAATTCAACACACCAGCAGTGTGAGGAGACCTGAAAGTGGCACATGGCATGAGAGACTGTGGACCTGGCAGCAGCATGAGGAGGCGGTATAGGGGCCCATGGCAGATTAGGGGCCTGGCAGCAGCTATGGGAGGCCCGTAATCTGCCAGCACCCTATGTCAAAAAATTCAACACACCAGCAGTGTGTGAGGAGACCTGATAGTGGCACATGGCAGAGTGTGGCGATGGTGACAACCCACCGACTGTTTTGCTCGCTGCCAAGCTGCCACCCTCTTCTCCTGATGATGCGGAAGCAATAGCCTGATGACGACAAGGCTGCCAAGTGCGATCAGCCTCATCATCATCAATTAGGGTCTCCGCCTCACTACTAGCCCCCTCGGCTGCGTGTGGGTCAGGAGACAGACCTGTCTCTACACCGGCTACCGAGCCACTCTCCTCGCCACTACTTCTTCGCCTGGCTGCTGAAGAGGCGGATGTCTCCCCCCGTTCCTGACCGCCCTCTGTTAGCTCTTCCTCACTGTACTGGATGACACCGGGAGCACTAGCCTCTGGCTGCGAATAGTGCTGCCTCGACCCCTTCCTCTGCTGCCACGTCTGCTCGCTCCTAAAACATTGCCTCCTCTGCCACTCCTCTGCATGTTGTCTGACATACTCTTTAATTAAACGATTCTGTGTCCCTGAGTAACAATTCTGTGGCCCTAAGTAACGGTTCTGTGGCCCTCAGTAACAGTTCTGTGTCCCTGAGTAACAATTCTGTGTCTGTGCGAGTAACAATTCTGTGGCCCTAAGTAACAGTTCTGTGGCCCTCAGTAACAATTATGTGTCCCTAAGTAACGGTTCTGTGGCCCTCAGTAACAATTCTGTGTCCCTGTGTAACAATTCTGTGTCTGTGCGAGTAACAATTCTGTGGCCCTAAGTAACAGTTCTGTGGCCCTCAGTAACAGTTCTGTGTCCCTGAGTAACAATTCTGTGTCTGTGCGAGTAACAATTCTGTGGCCCTAAGTAACAGTTCTGTGGCCCTCAGTAACAGTTCTGTGTCCCTGAGTAACAATTCTGTGTCTGTGCGAGTAACAATTCTGTGGCCCTAAGTAACAGTTCTGTGGCTCTCAGTAACAATTCTGTGTCCCTGAGTAACAATTCTGTGGCCCTAAGTAATGGTTCTGTGGCCCTCAGTAACAATTCTGTGTCCCTGTGTAACAATTCTGTGTCTGTGCGAGTAACAATTCTGTGGCCCTAACTAACAGTTCTGTGGCCCATAAGTAACAGTTCTGTGTCCCTGAGTAACAATTCTGTGTCTGTGCGAGTAAGAATTCTGTGTCTGTGCGAGCAACAATTCTGTGGCCCTAAGTAACAGTTCTGTTGCCCTCAGTAACAGTTCTGTGTCCCTGAGTAACAATTCTGTGTCTGTGCGAGTAACAATTCTGTGTCTGTGCGAGTAACAATTCTGTGTCTGTGCGAGTAACAATTCTGTGGCCCTAAGTAACGGTTCTGTGGCCCTCAGTAACAGTTCTGTGTCCCTGTGTAACAATTCTGTGTCTGTGCGAGTAACAATTCTGTGGCCCTAAGTAACAGTTCTGTGGCCCTCAGTAACAATTCTGTGTCTGTGCGAGTAACAATTCTGTGTCTGTGCGAGTAACAATTCTGTGGCCCTAAGTAACAGTTCTGTGGCCCTCAGTAACAATTCTGTGTCCCTGATTAACGTTTCTGTGGCCCCAAGTAACAGTTCTGTGGCCCTCAGTAACAATTCTGTGTCTGTGCGAGTAACAATTCTGTGTCTGTGCGAGCAACAATTCTGTGGCCCTAAGTAACAGTTCTGTGGCCCTCAGTAACAGTTCAGTGTCCCTGAGTAACAATTCTGTGTCTGTGCGAGTAACAATTCTGTGTCTGTGCGAGTAACAATTCTGTGGCCCTAAGTAACGGTTCTGTGGCCCTCAGTAACAGTTCTGTGTCCCTGTGTAACAATTCTGTGTCTGTGCGAGTAACAATTCTGTGGCCCTAAGTAACAGTTCTGTGGCCCTCAGTAACAATTCTGTGTCCCTGATTAACGTTTCTGTGGCCCCAAGTAACAGTTCTGTGGCCCTCAGTAACAATTCTGTGTCTGTGCGAGTAACAATTCTGTGTCTGTGCGAGTAACAATTCTGTGGCCCTAACTAACAGTTCTGTGGCCCATAAGTAACAGTTCTGTGTCCCTGAGTAACAATTCTGTGTCTGTGCGAGTAAGAATTCTGTGTCTGTGCGAGCAACAATTCTGTGGCCCTAAGTAACAGTTCTGTGGCCCTCAGTAACAGTTCTGTGTCCCTGAGTAACAATTCTGTGTCTGTGCGAGTAACAATTCTGTGTCTGTGCGAGTAACAATTCTGTGGCCCTAACTAACAGTTCTGTGGCCCATAAGTAACAGTTCTGTGTCCCTGAGTAACAATTCTGTGTCTGTGCGAGTAAGAATTCTGTGTCTGTGCGAGCAACAATTCTGTGGCCCTAAGTAACAGTTCTGTTGCCCTCAGTAACAGTTCTGTGTCCCTGAGTAACAATTCTGTGTCTGTGCGAGTAACAATTCTGTGTCTGTGCGAGTAACAATTCTGTGTCTGTGCGAGTAACAATTCTGTGGCCCTAAGTAACGGTTCTGTGGCCCTCAGTAACAGTTCTGTGTCCCTGTGTAACAATTCTGTGTCTGTGCGAGTAACAATTCTGTGGCCCTAAGTAACAGTTCTGTGGCCCTCAGTAACAATTCTGTGTCTGTGCGAGTAACAATTCTGTGTCTGTGCGAGTAACAATTCTGTGGCCCTAAGTAACAGTTCTGTGGCCCTCAGTAACAATTCTGTGTCCCTGATTAACGTTTCTGTGGCCCCAAGTAACAGTTCTGTGGCCCTCAGTAACAATTCTGTGTCTGTGCGAGTAACAATTCTGTGTCTGTGCGAGCAACAATTCTGTGGCCCTAAGTAACAGTTCTGTGGCCCTCAGTAACAGTTCTGTGTCCCTGAGTAACAATTCTGTGTCTGTGCGAGTAACAATTCTGTGTCTGTGCGAGTAACAATTCTGTGTCTGTGCGAGTAACAATTCTGTGGCCCTAAGTAACGGTTCTGTGGCCCTCAGTAACAGTTCTGTGTCCCTGTGTAACAATTCTGTGTCTGTGCGAGTAACAATTCTGTGGCCCTAAGTAACAGTTCTGTGGCCCTCAGTAACAATTCTGTGTCCCTGATTAACGTTTCTGTGGCCCCAAGTAACAGTTCTGTGGCCCTCAGTAACAATTCTGTGTCTGTGCGAGTAACAATTCTGTGTCTGTGCGAGTAACAATTCTGTGGCCCTAAGTAACGGTTCTGTGGCCCTCAGTAACAGTTCTGTGTCCCTGTGTAACAATTCTGTGTCTGTGCGAGTAACAATTCTGTGGCCCTAAGTAACAGTTCTGTGGCCCTCAGTAACAATTCTGTGTCTGTGCGAGTAACAATTCTGTGTCTGTGCGAGTAACAATTCTGTGGCCCTAAGTAACAGTTCTGTGGCCCTCAGTAACAATTCTGTGTCTGTCCCTGAGTAACAATTCTGTGGCCCTAACTAAAGTTTCTGTGGCCCTAAGTAACAATTCTCTGGCACTCAGTAACAATTCTGTCTGTCCCTGAGTAACAATTCTGTGGCCCTAATAACATTTCTGTGGCCCTAAGTAACGATTATCTGGCACTCAGTAACAATTCTGTCTGTCCCTGAGTAACAATTCTGTGGCCCTAATAACGTTTCTGTGGCCCTAAGTAACAATTCTCTGGCACTCAGTAACAATTCTGTCTGTCCCTGAGTAACAATTCTGTGGCCCTAATAACGTTTCTGTGGCCCTAAGTAACAATTCTCTGGCACTCAGTAACAATTCTGTCTGTCCCTGAGTATGAATTCTGTGACCCTAACTAGCGTTTCTTTGTCCCTAAGTAACGATTCTGTGGCCCTAATTAACAATCCTGTGTCCCTGAGTAATAGTTCTCTGTCCCTAAGTATCGTTTCTCTGTCCCCAAGTATCGTTTCTGTGGCCCTAACTCTGTCCCTGTCCCTAATACAGAGCGGTCTGCCTCTGTTCAATGACTGCAGGCAAATGAAGAATTCCAAAATGGCCGCTATTTATAGCTCGACCATTACACAGTGCTAGCTGGCTGGCTGCTGATTGGCTGATGCGATCACATGTCGTTGAGGAATGCATTATGGGTCAGTGCGCCTTGTCTGCGCGCCTTCCCAGACATCCCCGCTCCGTCGCCGCACATGTCAGCCGCCATTTTCGGAAAAATTTCGATTCGCGCGTCCGAATTAGGCTATTTTTCGGGATTTCCTGAAAAGTGATCCCATGTTAGGAAACGCACTCCCAGACAAGGCCACACTT
This sequence comes from Staurois parvus, assembly GCF_062004578.1. Taxonomy (NCBI): domain Eukaryota; kingdom Metazoa; phylum Chordata; class Amphibia; order Anura; family Ranidae; genus Staurois; species Staurois parvus. Next base: position 454,895 of record NW_028318658.1, on the reverse strand, counting down.
ATCTTTAGGAAACCGTATCTCAGGAGCATTATAGCACCAAGCAGATTATGTAAAACTATTAGTCAATTCAAACCCAACCTGAGCCCTTGGTCTGTGATTTTTGATGAAAAGGGGTGTTAAAGATGTTGAGTCTCAAATTGTGGCACTTGTGAGGATCTGTGGCATCGAAAATGGGACTTCACGAGTACCAATGGCAATAAAACAATTTATCGATTGTGGTACGACCTTTGTCCATGCGGCCTACTTTGTCCATGTGGCCTATTATATATAGGCCGTACCTCCCGGTGCCTTAGGACCCGTATTAGCAAACACAAAAGTAATATCAAAATGGGTAAAGACAAATACTCAGTCCCGTGCCACATTAAAGAAGCTCATTTGAGCAAGTATAGTGGTATGAGAGTCTTTGGCATCGAGGCCATCTCTAAAGATTTAGATAATGGAAGGAGACATCAAGAACTATGCAGAAGAGAAAGTTTTTGGATCTTTACTTTGGGCACCCTTACTCCCAAAGGGCTAAAGGATGATCTTGAAATACACACTCTCATTTAGCCTTTTTCCATAAATAGGTGCAGACAACTTGCTTTGAGATTCCATTCTGGTTCCCTGTCAGCTTCTTAACTAAAATACCATTGCTGTTATCACTGACACCTCCAACACTGGATTACAACCACACACGCACTCCAAATACTTGTGTGGCCCATAAATGTATGTGGTTATATATTTTCTTGATATTTTTAGATATATTTCTATTTATTACTGAGTAATTTAATTAACTATGACTGTTCCTTGGTCATCGAGTGTTATGATTATATTAGTATTTATTTTAATACATTTTTATACATTTTATTTATATATATTTTTATTTAATTATAATTATATTGTAGGTGGAGTCATTTTTATTTTCACTATACTATTGTATTTTCACTATCCATTATTCTGCAAAATTCATTCACCATTGCTGTCTTCATCTTCTACATTATTCCCCATCACTGAGTGCAGTAAAACATAAGAATGAAGTTCACCTATTCTGAGAGAAATAGTTGTCACTTATCTCATGGTCATAACATTTATGGTTACATGTGGGTGCGTGGGATTGCATACATACATGTACACACATATACACACTTATATATGCGTGTACAATCATCGTATCCGACATTCCTGTGATCATAACCCATATCAGCTTTTCCTAAAGGGTTGTTCTGCAAATATTTGATATAATTGGTATAAAACTCCTATTCTAGGTTTTAATTTAATGTGTAATATTTAATGTATAATTTATGATATTTTACCATCATTAGGTTTACACCACAAATTTCTCTCTTCTTTCCTAACATCCCATATCACCACTGCCCCCTGTTGACTATAGATGATTTGCAGTGCAATCAATAGCACATAATCTCTTTTTTAAGTATTTAAGTATTTTCCTGTATTGTGCATTTTTTAGTTATATATGTCTACCAGTATTATATACACTTCCTACATTATTTGCACTTTCTAGGTGCCCCAAATAGCACTTCAATTTAGTCTATGTGATATGCCTTACAGTGGGGCAAAAAAGTATTTAGTCAGCCACCAATTGTGCAAGTTATCCCACTTAAAAAGATTTTATTTGCAAATTATGGTGGAAAATAAGTATTTGGCCAATATCAAAAGTTCATCTCAATACTTTGTTATATATCCTTTGTTGGCAATGACAGAGGTCAAACGTTTCCTGTAAGTCTTCACAAGGTTGGCACACACTGTTGCTGGTATGTTGGCCCATTCCTCCATGCAGATCTCCTCTAGAGCAGTGATGTTTTGGGGCTGTTGTTGGGCAACACGGACTTTCAACTCCCTCCAAAGGTTTTCTATGGGGTTGAGATCTGGAGACTGGCTAGGCCACTCCAGGACCTTGAAATGCTTCTTACGAAGCCACTCCTTTGTTGCCCGGCGGTATGTTTGGGATCATTGTCATGTTGGAAGACCCAGCCACGTTTCATCTTCAATGCCCTTGCTGATGGAAGGAGCTTTGCACTCAAAATTTTACGATACGTGGCCCCATTCATTCTGTCCTGTACATGTATCAGTCGTCCTGGTCCCTTTGCAGAGAAACAGCCCCAAAGCATGATGTTGCCACCACCATGCTTCACAGTAGTTATGGTGTTCTTTGGATGCAACTCAGCATTCTCTCTCCTCCAAATACGACGAGTTGTGTTTCTACCAAACAGTTCTATTTTGGTTTCATCTGACCATATGACATTCTCCCAATTCTCCCAATCCTCTTCTGGATCATCCAAATGCTCTCTAGCAAACTTCAGACGGGCTTGGACATGTACTGGCTTAAGCAGGGGGACACATCTGGCACTGCAGGATCTGAGTCCCTGGCGGCGTAGTGTGTTGCTGATGGTAGCCTTTGTTACGTTGGTCCCAGCTCTCTGCAGGTTATTCACTAGGTCCCCCCGTGTGGTCCTGGGATTTTTGCTCACCGTTCTTGTGATCATTTTGACTCCACGGGGTGAGATCTTCCGTGGAACCCCAGATCGAGGGAGATTATCAGTGGTCTTGTATGTCTTCCATTTTCTAATTATTGCTCCCACAGTTGATTTGTTCACACCAAGCTGCTTGCCTATTGCAGATTCAGTCTTCCCAGCCTGGTGCAGGTCTACAATTTTGTTTCTGGTGTCCTTCGACAGCTCTTTGGTCTTCACCATAGTGGAGTTTGGAGTGTGACTGTTTGAGGCTGTGGACAGGTGTCTTTTACAATGATAACAAGTTCAAACAGGTGCCATTGATACAGGTAATGAGTGCAGGACAGAGGAGCCTCTTAAAGAAGAAGGTACAGGTCTGTGAGAGCCAGAAATCTTGCTTGTTTGTAGGTGACCAAATACTTATTTTCCACCATAATTTGCAAATAAATTCTTTCCAAATCAGCCAATTTGATTGTCTGGATTTTTGTTTCTCATTTTGTCTCTCATAGTTGAGGTCTACCTATGATGCCTATTACAGGCCTCTCTCATCTTTTTAAGTGGGAGAACTTGCACAATTGGTGGCTGACTAAATACTTTTTTGCCCCACTGTACTTATCTTTCTCCCATCCCCTGTTTTCCTCATGCAAGGGGTTAAACAGGAGATTTCCCTTAGGGCTGTCCACGCATACAGCGCTGCCCCGTGCATGCGCACCAGCCCATCCGATGTGCGTTCCAAGACACCTTCATCAGACTGACATCCTTGTCACTGCGCAGGCGCGGATGACCGCGCATGCGCATGAGTCACCATGCTGTATTGGCATGCGTTCCACACACAGGAACTGCAAGCAGCCATATACAGTCATGGCCGAAATTGTTGGCACCCTTGATATTTCTCCAGGAAATCATGTATTTCTCACGAAACGTATTGCATTAACACATGTTTTGCTATACACATGTTTATTCCCTTTGTGTGTATTGGGACAAAACAAAAAAAGGGAGGAAAGAAAGCAAATTCGACATAATGTCACACAAACCTCCAAAAATGGGCTGGACAAAAGTATTGGCACCCTTTCACAACTGCGGATAAATAAGAATGTTACAAGCATGTGATGCTCCTGTAAACTCACCTGGGGCAAGTAACAGGTGTGGGCAATATAGAAATCACACCTGAAAGCAGATAAAAAGGAGAGACGTTCACTTAACCTTTGCATTGTGTGTCTGTCTGTGCCACACTAAGCATGGACAACAGAAAGAGGAGACGAGAACTGTCTGAGGACCTGAGAACCAAAATTGTGGCAAAATATCAACAATCTCAAGGTTACAAGTCCATCTCCAGAGAACTAGATTTGCCTTTGTCCACAGTGCGCAACATTATCAAGAAGTTTGCAACCCATGGCACTGTAGCTAATCTCCCTGGTCGTGGACGGATGAGGAAAATTGATGAAAGATTGCAACGCAGAATAGTCCGGATGGTGGATAAGCAGCCCCAAACATGTTCCAAAGACATTCAAGCTGTCCTGCAGGCTCAGGGAGCATCAGTGTCAGCGCGAACTATCCGTCGACATTTAAATGAAATGAAACGCTATGGCAGGAGACCCAGGAGGACCCCACTGCTGACACAGAGACATAAAAAAGCAAGACTACAGTTTGCCAAAATGTACTTGAGTAAGCCAAAAGCCTTCTGGGAAAACGTCTTGTGGACAGATGAGACCAAGATAGAGCTTTTCGGTAAAGCACATCATTCTACTGTTTACCGAAAACGGAATGAGGCCTACAAAGAACAAAACACAGTACCTACGGTAAAATATGGTGGAGGTTCAATGATGTTTTGGGGTTGTTTTGCTGCCTCTGGCACTGGGTGCCTTGACTGTGTGCAAGGCATCATGAAATCTGAGGATTACCAAAGGATTTTGGGTCGCACTGTAGGGCCCAGTGTCAGAAAGCTGGGTTTGCGTCCAAGATCCTGGGTCTTCCAGCAGGACAATGACCCCAAACATACGTCAAAAAGCACTCAGAAATGGATGGCAAAGAAGCGCTGGAGAGTTCTGAAGTGGCCAGCAATGAGCCCAGATCTAAATCCCATTGAACACCTGTGGAGAGATCTTAAAATTGCTGTTGGGAAAAGGTGTCCTTCCAATAAGAGAGACCTGGAGCTGTTTGCAAAGGAAGAGTGGTCCAAAATTCCGGGTGAGAGGTGTCAGAAGCTTATTGATGGTTATAGGAAGCGACTGATTTCAGTTATGTTTTCCAAAGGGTGTGCAACCAAATATTAAGTTAAGGGTGCCAATACTTTTGTCCAGCCCATTTTTGGGGTTTTGTGTGACATTATGTCATATTTGCTTTTCTGCCTCTGTTTTATATTTGTTCCAATACATACAAAGGGAATAAACATGTGTATAGCAAAACATGTGTTAATGCAATACCTTTTTTGTGTGAAATACTTGATTTTCAGGAAAAATATCAAGGGTGCCAACAATTTCGGCCATGACTGTATGGCATTAAGCATGAGATCTCCCTATGCTGCTGATTTATAACTATCACTTTCCTCCAACATCATGAATCACGATTGTTTACTTCCTGCTAGCTGGGTAATTTAGAAATCTTTTACGCCTGGCTATATCTTTGTATAATAGATAGATTGATTTATGTAATAAGAACAATAGTACTACAATTATATCTATTTTTATATAAACTAATTCACCATGTATTAATGAATTAGGGAGGAATTATTGATGAATTAATTTGTTATCACATCTTTATCATAGCAGTAGTCTAGTTCACTTTCTTTTCAGAGATATGTCTCACATAAGAACATAAGTTTTATTATATTTATTATTCAATCAATTAGCATCCTGATTTTATTTCACATATACGTTTTACATATATAATCTTTAAACACTAACCCATGTATCTATACGGCTATAAAAAAAAAATATATATATCTACATTTTTAATAATTTAAATCGTTTTCTGTTTACATCTGGGCTTGTTTGTTTAATTGTTTCAAGATTTTTAAGCTTGCATAGAATATGCTTTTTATCATCTTGTCATTGGTTATATGTAAAGTTTTATAAAAAAGCGATTGCTGTCTTTTATCAAGCTTTGAAATGTACTAGTTTATCAGCATGTTTTACTGAGACTTATTGTTGACATCTTAGTCCCTCCTCCCAATTGGAGATGGCCCATCCCAACAAGGTGGACCCAATTTTAGTTCTAGACTATATATATAGGAGTGATCACTCATTGTTCAGTAAAGCTCTGATGAAGAAGGTTCGTCCTTCGAAACGCGTCAGCTGTTCCCTGAGTGTCCACTCCTCTGATGGGACTCGCACAGGCTTCTTTTATCCTTAGTCCCTTTGAGGACTTACATGCATGATTTACTTCAGTGTTTGTGAGTAGTATTCTGTTATTAATAAATTTTGGCTTACTGAGGTAATGCGCAAGTTTGGTACGCTTTTTGTTTTCGCTTTACAGTATTGGTCGGGCTTCCCCAGCCTTGTTTGGAGCTGCACGACCCCATATGCACTGGTGGTAGAAACGTCCAAGTCCTGGCTGCATCTACCTACCCCAGGCTGGGTCATAGAGCGCAAGAGAGTTTGTTTTCTTCCTTATGAATTTCTACACAAAGTCTTGTACAAGTAAGTAAAACACACTAAATGCACACATAATCATACAGGAATTGTCTGACAACAGGATCTATTTAATGCTTTTCACTCTTTATTGAAGGATTCTTAAAGGTACACTCCATTCAAAGGTGATAAAGAACTCTTTGAGAAGCAGAAAAAGGGGTATAGACTATCTGGTCAGAAGTACATTTTTCCATCCATGCATTCCTGAAGTGCATCAATCTACCATTTTCCACTTGTCAATAATCTGGTGATTTGTGAATCTCTGCTTATAAAATAACAGAATTAGTCCCCAAAACACTCCCTGCTGTTTTTTTGATTTCTGTCACATACAGAATACCTGATTTAAAAAAACAAAAAAACAAAAACAAAACTTACCATATTTTTCCCAGCCATTGAACAGAATCAAACATAGTTACAGTAAGTACAAGCTTAAGGAAGCAGGCTCCCAGTGACCCTGTGAGGTGCTTCCTGGATTCTGGCTGCAGGGGAGTACTGAGAACCAAGATTAAGGTATCATGACTCAATGCATTGATGTTAGCATAGTTAAAGTGTTTTCTGGGTTGCAGTAGTAGCTACTTAATTGCTTTGTTTAGTGTGGAAAATGTCAAATAAAGTTCTCACAGATAGTATATGATAATAGTAAAATGAAACCTTTTTTCTTTGCAGTTTTATCTCAGTATGGGTTTTCCGCTAGTAATTTTGCCACTAGAGCATTCAGTAGGCAGTTCAAGATAACCCAATTCTTTTCTACACCATACTTATCTGTAATAATAGATGCCAGTGGAGTCATTTCTGCTTATTCTTTTCCTCCTTCTCTAGCAAAGACCCAAATGTAATATCTAGCAAAGACCCAAATGTAATATGCCAGAACTGTCAGTACTACTCCATAATGTCTTTATTGTAGTAAAAATGGGTATAAACTATACAAAGCTGAAAATGTATCAAAGCTGAACAGGCTAACACATTACTTATCCATGTGTATTCCATGTCAAAGGTGCTGTCATGCTTTGCCACAGAGCACTGAACTGTATTGTGAAATATAATGATTCTTCTGGCATGGCTGCCATCTAAATGCAGGGAACTGGGGTGCGCTGTGACATTCTGTTTCAGCATTGCTGCTGACATTTAGACAGTCTTTGTAAATGTAATAATAAGACATCTTGTAAACAGCAAATCATCCCTCCAGTGGGGCTTTCAGGGTTGCATTTGATGCTCTCCTGAAAAGTTTACTTTTAGTTCTAAAGTTGCAAATAGTTCACTTTCAAAAGTTAGATAAACTAGAGTAAGCTTATGCTTATGACAAATTCAACAAACCAGTTAAAAGGCCAATCCACTCCAAACCGATCTTGCAGATTTTGATAGAAGCTGGTAAATTGAAACATTCAAACTGTTTGATTTTTAGGTACAACGGTTGCAACATTTCCACCTCCTAGTTCTTAGCTCTATTTGCTTTTGAATTGCTATTTGTCTCAGTTCTCTGATCACATTTTAAATAAACGAGAAACCCAACTGTGAGAATACAACTCCCCTGTAATATTGTATCAGTTGCAAACAAGTAGTGTCCTTGCACAAGTAATGCCAAAGCCCCTCTTCATACTTGACCAGTCCACATTTAGCCCCCCAGGGGTTTATTTGACCCCATGTCATCATGACCTCCAATTTCCCCTTAAGACTGTGTTGTCATGATTACCCATTTGTTGCCTATGTATTCTAACAATTGCAGCATAAGTGAAATATACAGGGAAAAATGTGGGAGGTCAAGGCCCTGGGACCTATGGAAAAGATACAATGCATTGCCAGAGTCTAGTAAGTATAATTCAGGCAGGGAAGGGGGATTTGTGCTGCAGGTGGTTTTGTCACGGAGTGTGTGTGTTTTTTGGGGGTGTTGTAATAGGAGGAGGGGTGGACTTTTGATTAGGCACTCTGTTCTTTACTTACACACTCTTGATCCAGAGCAGAGGAGGCTCAGGTTCTATTTACAGTTGCAAGAAAAAGTATGTGAACCCCTTGGGATTACGTGGAGTTTTGCATGAATTGGGCATAAAATGTGCTCTGAACGTCATCTAAGTCACAACAATAGAAGAACACAGTCTGCTGAACATAATACTACACACACATTAGATGTTGTCATGGTTTAATTGCACATAACATGTAAACATTCACAGTGCAGGGAGGAAAAAGTATGTGAACCCTTAGACTTAATAACTGGTTGACCCTCCTTTGGCAACAATAACCTCAGCCAAACGTTTCCTGTAGTTGCAGATCAGACCTGCACAACGATTTGGAGTAATTTTGGACCACTCCTCTTCACAAAACTGTTTCAGTGTAGCAATATTCTTGGGATGTCTGGTGTGAATCGCTCTCTTAAGGTCATGCCACAGCATTTCAATCGGGTTGAGGTCAGGATTCTGACTGGGCCACTCCAGAAGGCATATTCTGTGCCGTTGCAGCTATTGTTTTGTTGAATTACTTGTATGCTTTGGGTCATTGTCCTGTTGCATCACCCATCCTCTGCGGAGCTTCAGTTGGCGGACAGATGGTCGTACGTTTTCCTGCAAAATGTCTTGATAAACTCTGGAATTCATTTTCCCATCAATGACAACAATCCGTCCAGGCCCTGAGGCAGCAAAGCAGCCCCAAACCATGATGCTCCCTCCGCCATGTTTTACAGTGGGGATGAGGTTTTGATGTTGGTGTGCTGTGCCTTTTTTTTCTCCACACAGTGTTGTGTGTTCTTCTCAAACAACTCAATCTTGGTTTCATCTGTCCACAGTATATTTTGCCAGTAGTGCTGTGGAACATCCAGGTGCTCTTTTGCAAACTTCAAACGTGCTGCAATATTCTTTTTGGACAGCAATGGCTTCCTCCGTGGTGTCCTCCCATGTACTCCATTCTTGTTTAATGTTTTCCTTATTGTAGATGTGTCAACAAAAATGTTAGCATGTGCCAGAGATTTCTCTAGGTCTTTAGCTGACACTCTGTGATTCTTCTTTACCTCATGCAGCATTCTGCACTGTGCTCTTGCAGTCATTTTTACAGGACGACCACGCCCAGGGAGAGTAGCAACAGTGCTAAACTTTCTCCATTTGTAGACAGTCTGTCTTACCATGGACAAATGAACATCAAGGCTTTTGGAGATACTTTTGTAACCCTTTCCAGCTTCATGCAAGTCAACAATTCTTGATCGTAGGTCTTCTGAGAGCTGTTTTCTGCAAGGCATAGTTCACATCAGACAGTGCTTCTTGAAACCAGTAAACCCAAAACAGGTGTGTGTTTTTTAAGGGCAGGACAGCTGTCAGCAACACATCCAATATCATCACACTGATTGGAGTCAAGGTTGGCTCACTCCTGGCCCCAATTAGCTCTGGGAGAAGTCATTAAGCTAGGGCCTCACATACTTTTTCCTCCCTGCACTGTGAAAGTTTACATGTTATGTGCAATTAAACCATGGCAACATCTAATGTTTGTATAGTATTATTTTCAGCACACTGTGTTCTTCTATTGTTGTGACTTAGATGACGTTCAGAGCACATTTTATGCCCAATTCATGCAAAACTCCACGTAATCCCAAGGGGTTCACATACTTTTTCTTGCAACTGTAGGTCCCTCCCGTTGTCCCTTACCATGTTGTACCCTTGTTCCATTCTAAAAATGGCATGGTTGGTCAGAAGCGGCTCTAGGCTTTGTGAGGCCCATAATGGGAAACAAATTTCAAGAGATTAAAATGGTTGCAGAAAGATGCATGGATCAGATTCACTGAGGCATTCCACATCCACAGAAGAAGGAGAGTGGTGGTGGTGGTGGGTGATCCCAGTGCAATGCAGAGAGGGGGGGAGGGGTGGGAGAAAGAAGGGGGGAGAGGGAGACAGAGGTAGTTGGTTGAAAGAGGGAGAGAAGAGGAAAGTGGCAGGAAATAAAAATCTCTTTCCTGTGCCCATTATCCAGATTACCTTCTCCTAAATGGATGCTTCTCTGCCTGCTCAGTTCGGCTCCTTCTCCACCCCCTCATCAGTGTGGCAGCTCTTGATGCTTCTCCTCCTGCTCAGTTCGGCTCCTTCTCCGCCCCCTCCTCAGCCCGGCAGCTCTGGATGCTTCTCCTCCTGCTCAGTTCGGCTCCTTCTCCGCCACCTCCTCAGCCCGGCAGCTCTGGATGCTTCTCCTCCTGCTCAGTTCGGCTCCTTCTCCGCCCCCTCCTCAGCCCGGCAGCTCTGGATGCTTCTCCTCCTGCTCAGTTCGCCTCCTTCTCCGCCCCCTCCTCAGCCCGGCAGCTCTGGATGCTTCTCCTCCTGCTCAGTTCGCCTCCTTCTCCGCCCCCTCCTCAGCCCGGCAGCTCTGGATGCTTCTCCTCCTGCTCAGTTCGGCTCCTTCTCTGCCACCTCCTCAGCCCAGCAACTCTGGATGCTTCTCCTCCTGCTCAGTTCGGCTCCTTCTCCGCCACCTCCTCAGCCCGGCAGCTCTGGATGCTTCTCCTCCTGCTCAGTTCGGCTCCTTCTCCGCCTCCTCCTCAGCCCGGCAGCTCTGGATGCTTCTCCTCCTGCTCAGTTTGGCTCCTTCTCCACCCCCTCCTCAGCCTGGCAGCTCAGTTCTTCCTTCTCAGGACTCCAACATAGCTCTAATAAACGTTTCTCAGTTAAAAGTGGCAAACATAAGAAGGGGGCGGGTTACAGCAGTGCACATTGGCTCAGTAATCAGCAGGAGGCTGATGAGCTCCTGTTGTTAACTCTTTCTTGTCCTGTGGCTGGCCGGCAGCAGTTCCAATTGTTCCTTCCTGCTGCTTCTACAGGAACATTGTCACTGTGACAGTGCAGGAGAAGGGAATCTGCAGGGGCCCCACAGCCAAAGACTGCACAGTTCACAGTGCACCTGACCCGCTCCCAGCCACAGAGTCCCAGCCACAGCCACTAATGGAGGCCCACGACAGGTGAAAACAGCTTAGCTGGCAGGCGGAACAGAAGATGCTGCCACCCGCCGGACTGCCTGTGCCTACTCAGCCTGACTCCTGAACCCCATTGCAGTGCTAACTTGTCCAGCCCCGCTCAATAGGAAAGCCTTGGCGCTAAGGTCCCCTGTCCCTCAAAACTAGGGTAATGTGTTAGGCAAATTAGGCAGCTGCAAGGCCCCTGTGAGTGCGAGGCCTTAGGCAACTGCCTAATTTTCCTAATCAATCCTCTGTGGTCGTTAATGTGTTCCCCACATTTCATATTCCTGATGTGTGCCTGTTGTACCATGTACTTGTATGAAAAAATATCCTGTTCTCTTTGCATTGCTTCCTTTGTGTTAAATCTCTAGTGTTCCTGCCAGTCACTCTGCTGTCCTATTAAAAACTGACCACACTAGGCAAGAGAGCACAGCATGGTCAGTTTTTTTTAGCTGTGCTGGAAACTCATCCTGCTCTCTTCCAATAATCAGACTTGTGTTGACATGCCGCCCCTGCACAGCCATTCACTAGGAAGATCAGTGTCCTGCTGTTTCTTCTCCCTAAGCTCTTTATGCAGCTGAAAACAGAGGGTGTGTGATCACTTATAAAAAAGGGGGAAAAGGGGTATTTATAATGTTTTTATAGGTATACATAAATGTTTTGCCTTTCATTTATGTTTTAAACTGAATGGATTGTTTTACAAGGTGAGGGTTTACATATACTTTAATGTAAAGTAATCACAGAGACCAGAAGTAAAAGTTTAAAGTAGCAATGGAAAACATAACACTTTCTTCCTAAAATAAAAGCATGAAAGTGTTATGAAACCCTCACTGTGAATTAGGATATACACTGCTCAAAAAAAATGAAAGGAACACTTTGAAAACACATCAGATCTCAATAGGGAAAAATATCATGCTGGATATCTATACTGATATGGACTGGGTAATGTGCTAGGACCGTAAGGATGCCCCATCGTTTGATGGAAATGAAAATTATCAACCTACAGAGGACTGAGTTCAAAGACACCCTAAATATAAAAGTGAAAAAAATGATGCACCAGGCTAGTCCATTTTGCTGAAATTTCATTGCAGCAACTCAGAATGGTACTCAGTAGTTTGTATGGCCCCCATGTGCTTGTGTGCATGCCTGACAATATCGGGGCATGCTCCTAATGAGATGACGGATAGTGTTCTGGGGTATTTCCTCACAATTAAGAAATGCAAACCCAGATACTCCTGTGCTTAGGGATGGACTCTGTATGGATAGGACCACATCACAAATGTCTTGGAATATGCATGCTTTGCTGCCCTCAAATGACTGGGGAAGTACAAATATACTAAGTAGAGAAAAACAAACAGAGAGAGCACCGGCCTAGTGCATTACCTTACAAAATGTATTTATTAAATTTATAAAAGTAGGTATTGTACTCACAAAATGACAATACAGTCAAAGGCACATCGTGAAAGCACAGCTCTGTCCAATTCGCACTACGTGTCTGTCCGTAATGGGAGCTCTGGACCTCCAACAGGCTGACGCGTGTCGAGGATTTGCCTCTTCCACAGAGCCAACCTGGTTTAAGGACCTTCTGCAGCCCTGTCCAGCTCTCCTAGAGTAACTGTCTGTCTCCTGGAATCTCCTCCATGTCCTTGAGACTGTGCTTGGAGACACAGCACATACTGATGTACCATCTTGGAGGAGTTGGACTGCCTGTGCAACCTCTGTAGGGTCCAGGTATTACCTCATGCTATCAGTAGTGACACTGACCCTAGCCAAATGCAAAACTAGTGAAATACAGTCAGAGAAGATGAGTAGGGAAAAAAAGGTCAGTGATTTCCACTTGTAAAACCATTCCTGTTTTGGGAGTTGTCTCATTGTTGCCCATCTAGTGCACTTGTTGTTAATTTCATTAAAATCAAAGCAGCTGAAACTGATTACCAACCCCCTCTGCTACTTAACTGACCAGAATAATATCCCAGGAGTTTAATTGACTTGATGCTATACCCTGATTGAAAAGTGTTCCTTTAATTTGTTTGAGCAGTGTATATTGGTAGACAACAACTCTTGAAATGTTTGTTCTTTGCTTCCTGTGTGCAGCCTTTCACTTCTTTGCATTGTAACTTAGAAGTTTCCTTCTTTTCTGTTGGCTGCACTGCCATGCAGGTTCACTTGGAGCCCCACACAGCCACCATTACATGTGTGCTTCAGCCTGCAAAAAAAAACAAAACAGATGTACTTGGCTCTAGGAATAACTAACCATGACTACACAGTCATGTGGCTATTATGTGATGTCTACAGTGCATGCACTTCAGCCTTGGCCTGGCATAACACCCTATACCACGGAGAGCCCCTGCTATCCCTGTATCCCAAACTATTCCCAAAATATAGACTTTGTATGTGCTTGTTGGAAATTGTATAGCGGAGGACAGTATACAAGCACTTGAATGGGTAGTGAATGGAAGGAGTTCTGCAGTATTGACCTTTATTGTATTTGCTGCCAACAGCACTGCTATGGTCTGCAGCCTCTGCCTGCAGCGTATTAGCCATAGTAAAAGTACCAGCTATTTGGGTACCATGTGCATGAGGAAACACACAACCTTGTACCACAGAGTTCAGTAGGAGTAGCATCTCAATGAAACAAAAGGCACAGACACCTTCTCCTTAAGTGCTTGTTCACACTGGCATGATGTGAGATTCGCAGCGAATTCTGAGCATTTCCCGCACCGTATCACAATTGCACTCCATTCATGCTAAACACTGCAGGTGTCTATGTTAAGTTAACAACACTCCAAAAAAAGTTCACAGAATGCAGTGCAATTGGGTGAATTGGATTGCATGGGTGTGAACACCCATGTTATCAGATTCAAGTGCGAAAAAAAAGTCCATGCACCTTTCCTGCTGGTACTGTGCAACTTGTGGTGTGATTAGAACCATACAAAATGAATGGCTCAAATCGTACAGCAAAGAATAGCATGTGATTTGAACAGGAATGCAGTGTAATTCCTGTCCAAATCACATGCAGTTTCCTGTACCACCATAATGTGAACCAGCACTAAGGAAACATAGTAAGCACTTTCTTTTAAGGTGCTGCTAATATGCCATTTTTGTCTACTTCCTCATCAAGCGTGAAAACAATCATTTTGTTTTGAAAACTGCTAATGCATCCCTTTTGCCTTAGCCTTCTCCTTGAGGGCACATAGCAGCAATTTTTACATTTACACAAGTCAGTGGCCTGTGCTACACCACAGTGTCAGGTACCCATGCATTCCTATTTTCCCCAGAAGGCCATACACCAGCCAGCATTACTTAGCATACAAGGCCATCTTTACCCTCCATAAACATGTGGAATGCCATGGGGCAGTAGGAGGCAGATAATGATGGAGGAGGGTTGAAGTGGTGGCAGTGAAGAGGAGGACGATTGGGGTGCTGGAGGAGAATGGGAGTTTTAGAGTGTAGGCAGCTGGTCATGACAAGGAGGTAACTAGTAAAATGTTTCAAGAAGGAAGCTTTGCCCTTTCCTGATACAAGGGGAAGATCTGGGGGATCTACTGTCACCATTCCAGAAGGAGACCAACAAGCCCCACTTTGAGGATGTGATCTTCAACAACCTCTTTGCTGCATTTCCTGATGGTACAAGTATCCCCTGCACTGCAGGAGGAAAACCTAAGGCCATAGGCTGCACACCATTCCCCTTTGTTAATAAAAAGATTACTCATGCCTAAGCAGAGAGGCAGAGGAGGCAACCATAGGTAGTAGTTGTCACAGATCTGCAACTTTGCTAGACCAACAGGCACGCTGGTACATGTAGTTAACTTGTTTTCTAAAGTTTTGCTGATATCCCACAAAACTTGTGTTCAAGAATGGTTATCCCCCTGTTGTTGATTAAGTTAGCTACATTCCCAGGCCTGGCCCAGCCAGGACATCTCCTTTTCTATTAAGCCAGGCTCATTCACTCAGGCATTCACTTGAATGAGTATCAGCTAGTATTCCAGCTAGTGTTCCCAGTACAAGTGCTTTCTAATGTCCCTGGCTTCCTGAGAAGTTTCAAAATGATCCCAAGACTCCTAGTGTTCTACTTTTTGAGAGATTCCTAGTGACCTTGAGACTCCTGGTCATCCTATAATTGAACTCCCCTTGTTCCTAGTGATTGTTCACAAGCATCTTCTACTGCCCTGTAGTATGATCTCTGTACCTCTAATGTTCTCAGTGTCTTCCAGCCTGTTCGCAGTGATTCCCCATGTGTTCTTGCTTGCAACCAGGGGCGGACAGACCATTTGGAAACTTGGGCACTGTCCGAGGGCCCGGGGTCAGTATGGGGCCCCATGAGATGCCCCTGGTACCTTTTTCATAGGCTTTTTTGGGCAAGGACACAGGGGCCCCATGATCCCCTATTGCCCGGGGGCCCCATGAGTTGTCAGTCCGCCCCTGCTTGCAACTAGGGAAAAGTCAACAGTTCAGTCTATACTTTGGCTGTTTTGGAGTTCAGATGAATGGCTAAACGTTTGCCCATTTATTGGGAACCAAAAATCATACATAGAATAAGTATTTCTACTGCTTCTAAATATGACAGCTTTCTACTGTCACTGGTTCTTAAGGAAGTCGTGGATGGTTGCACCTGCGGCATCCCTAGAAACCACTGATGTTGTGGGGATAGGAGTGACATCACTGCCCAAATATGGCCATGGTAATATTTGGTCAATGATATCATCGGTATCCCTGTTTATTCCCTTATATAGCTGATGACAGCTCGGGGAGCTGTCATTCATCTACAAGTACCATAAGGATCAGTTGTCAAACATTTTTATTTCTAAGTTACAATTCTTTTTTTGTGAATGTGTATGCGTACTATTTACCCCTCCTACTAAATCACGTGTGTGTGTGTGTGTGTGTGTGTGTGCGTGCGGGGGGGGGGGGTGGTGGTTAGGTATCTGGGGCATCTCTTAATATTAATAAAGGGGGCTTGCAGATCCTGAAAAATCCCCTTGCCCTTATACCCCCACAACCACCAACCAAGGCTGTGGGGGTGAGGCCCTTGCTGGCACCCCATGCTGAGGACATCTGGCCTGTTATGATTCAGAAATGGAGGGGCGTGCACACCCTTCCAGGCTGCATGCTTGAATTAATGCTCTGGTATCCATTTTTATTCAAACAAAAAAAAGTGATATAGTTAAATTGCTGGCAAATTATATTAATTTTCAGCTTCTTGAAAAAAAAAAAAACATCCCACAGATCCCTCTAAAGGTCCACCCAAAATACATAGCAGACCCTTGGTGACGTCTGTGTGCTTTTTTTTTTTTAAGAAGTGGGCAATTTTAGTGCCAATTCACACTAACTTGCACTAAAATGTACTGTATATATATTAGGGGAAATTGTATTCCATACTTATCGTAATTTTCCTTTCCTGGATACTCCCCATGTCAGCCTACCACGGGTCAGCTCCACCCCCTCTGACCCCTCCAGGACAATCTCTTTCCTAGCCTATAAGAGTGGCCATCTCCCCTCAATCAGCGTTCAACATATTGCTCCTTGCGATGGATCATGGGTGGGAATCCCTGGCTGACATGGGGAGTATCCAGGAAAGGAAAATTACGGTAAGTATGGAATACAATATTCCATATTCCTGGACCTCCCCATGTCAGCTTACCATGGGATGTACCAAGCAATGCCAAAAGGAACAAAGGGAGGGGGAAAAAAAAGACACAAACAAACTGAATGCTGCATATATAACCTCTTTTACTGACAGCTGTTGAAATGACTGTAGATCCAAAAAAGACTGCAGCGATGGAAAAGCCATACTCATTCTGTGGTGGCAAATAAATACATTTACCATTCTCCAGTTTGCTGCCCTGCAAACTGCCTTTGCTGGCACTTTAGTGTATGCTGCCCATGAAACTAAGATGCTTCTTGTTGAATTAGCTCTCACTTCCAAAGGTGGCGGCAAGCCTAGGACTTTGTAGACAATCTGAATGGTCTTGACAATCCATGAAGACATGACCTTGGGTAGTATCGTGAAGCCCTTTCTTGGACCTTGATGAAAGGTATAAAAACTATCTTGTTCACAGATGTCCTCCATGCATTTCAGATATACTGAGAATGAATGAACCATATCTAACTTTTTCCACTCATCCTCTGATCCATCTTCCAGAAAAGTATGGACTCCCAACTTATATGGGATGAAGTTGAAATTTTTTGGAAGAAATTTGGAACCTGTTTCAGAATGACCCTGTCTTGGAGGATCCAGCAGTATGGTTCTCTAGCTAAAAAGCCATACATGTCAGATACTCTCCTTGTGGTAGCAATTGCCATCAAGAAATATGTCCTCAGCCACATGGAATAAGGAACACAAAGTTATCTGGTAAAATGGTGGTGCCAGGAAGGCATTCAATCAAGTGACAAATTCCCACTAATGATCTAATCTTCACTGCTGCCTTCAGAAAATGACTGACCATAGGGTTAAAGGCTCATCTTTTACTTGCCATGGCCTAGAGGACTGAAACTTGAATCTGAAACTAATTATAAACCAGGATGCTTTTAAACTGTTTTGCAGGACTTTAAGAACATTAGATACTGAGGGAGTTGATGTATTCCAATTTTTGCCATAAAGAGCCCCAAAAAAAAGGCTTTCCATACCCGATGAAAGGTCGAAATAATTGCCTTTTATTAGCTTGCAACAAAGTGTAAACTATGCCCTTTGACAGCTCCAGATGTCTTAGAGACCACCTCTCAATTTATAAGCCATTCATTTCTGACTCTTAGGGTTCATATGGAACATCCCGTTCTGAACCAGGAGATCCAAACAAACTGGGAGTGGAATTGGTTGTTCTAACCCTATCCTCTATACAAGGGGAAATCAAGGCAGGCTATTATTACCCCCACTTCGCGTTGTATCTTCAGGAGAACCCTTAGAATTTGAGGGAATGGAGGAAAGATGTGCACTAGGCAAAACCTCCACGGCCTGGAAAGGACATCTTGGCCCAAAGGTTTGCGAGTCCCAAATTAGAAGAAGTAGAGGGAAGCTGGAAGTTCCTTGCTGACACCATCAGATTCATGTCTGTGTCACCCAGGCTTTTTCCGCAACAATTTTGAATCAAGGAACTATTCGCTGTGATCTACAAAACTCTGACTCTGGCCCACCTTAATGTTCTCCGTTCCTGGGAGGTATGAAGAAAGGGTAAATTCCCTTCTGCTACTTTCAGGAGAGGCAAGCTTCTGGTGCACACTTGACAGAACAAGCAAGCCACTGTAGTCTGATTTTCTGAAAGCACCTTCGCCACTTTTCTGCTTAACAGATACTGGAATGCTAGCAGAGTGAATTGGGAAGCTACTAACTCTAGGAAGATTGGAACTCTGCGTAGTCTGCCTCTTTTAATGACCTTGAACCTGGTAACCAAAGCTGTGGGCTCCCCCAACCCACCAGCCTTGTTCTGGAGGCTCGAGAGGGATACTGCCCTTCTGATTGCGAAAAACCGTCCACCAGGTTAATAAACAGGCTATCAGACCTGCTATGAGGATCTTCTGGTTCAAAACATGATGATCCCACTAGTGAAGGACACTGAATTGAAACCTTCTTCAGCATCTGACCCAAGGAACACCTAGGATGGTGGATAACAGAAGGCCCAGGTACTGCATGCACTCTCTTGCCGATAAGCAAGGCCTGCTCATTACTTCCCTAGTCCGAATCTGGATCTTTCAAACTTTTTTCTAGGGGAGAAAGATATAGCAGGAACTGTGTTGATTGCAGTTGACTCTTTTGATGGTTTATTATCCACCCAAAGCATTTTGAGCGTGTTACAGGTTAGAGACATGTGATCCATCAGAAGACTCCTTGAGAGGGCCAAGAGAAGGATGTCATTGAGGTAATTAAATATCTGAAGACCCCTGAGTCTCAGAACAGCTATGATGGCTGACAGCAGCCTTGTGAAGGTTCTGGGAGTGGTGCAAAACCTGAATGGCAAAGAATGAACTGGAAAAGTGCCCCTTGTACGCAAACCTAAGAAAGCGATAAAGAGCCAGAATATGGGGGCATGCAGATAGGTGCCTGCCAAATCCACTGAGGAACACTTGTCTTCGCCCAATTCTTGTCTTGGTACAGGAAAAATAGCTTAAGCTGTTAACAATTTTTTTATATATTTGTGCAATCAATTCAGTTTATCTGGACACATTGGTACTTGAATTCCCCCAAAGTAAAACTGAGGGGCCTTTTTGCAAATTCTAGCAGATATCCACTTCAGATGATATTCAGAATTCAAGCATCCTCCACTTCTTTCACCCAGACCTACCTGAAAAGAGCTGATGTTGCTCCCACTTGAGAGGGCTGGGCGGAGACTCCTTCCGAAGGCCTTGTCAGAAGACCTAACTGGCTGGCTTGATGTGGACTTGACTTCCTTGGGAAATGCTGCACTGACATTCTTCCAATGTTTGAAAAATGGCCCACCAGGCCTGTATGCACTGGTTTCTTTGAAACGATTCTTAACTCTTCTGAAAGAGCAAAAGGACTGATGTTGCTATCTCTTTTGCAGGACAAGGCCTGACTTCCCTCCAGATACCTGCTGAATGGCAGCTTTAAAGGTCTTGACAACATTGGGCTTCCCATCAAACAGAATTGAGCCATGGCTGTGTTTAGAGGCACTGTCAGCAGACCAAAGCTTTAGCCATTAGGCTCTTTTGGTGTTACTGTGTGAGCCATTAACTTTGCGGTCATTCTGACAAGATCCACTGCCTCTTCAGAAATGAAGTCCACAGCTATCCTGAAGAATTGCACTTCTCCCAAACCACAGGACTCCATGACTGAGGAACATGCAGAATATTAGGCTAGTACTTACCACCTAAACCATAAAACAACCACCCCCTTCAAACCTCCCCACCTAAATAACCACACGGCTCTCCTTTTGGTGTAAAATCGGCCATAGCAGCCCATTTATTTAACATAACTCTCACATAACACTTCTTACAGTACAATCAAATAATAACTGACAGTAATAATCCCAACCAGGTACAAGGTCTTCAAAGGCACTGTTACTCACATCAATAACTCGGCTGTATCTGACACCCAACAAAAGGCCCCCAGCCGCTAATACACCGCCTTGGGGACCATACTACAGTTACGTAGTCCCAGATACAGCCAATGACCTCCCACCTTACAAACATGACCTTATAATTGGGAAAGAACATCCATACCTACGATGGGCCCAACCCATAATCCACCAACTTGTCACTCCAGCACCGCCTTCAAAGACCCAGCGACCCCTGCCGGCTGCCATGACAAAACAGAAAACCAGACAAATACCATAGGACATCAAATGATGATCAGGAAAAGAAAACAAATCCACGAACCCACACAAAACAAACAACAGGACAAACACAAAAATAACAAAACCAATAACCAAAACAAACAACTAAACAGCTCCAGGGAGGGAGGGCGAGAGAAACCTCACCCAAGCTGGCACAAGCGCCGACTGACCTCCGATAAGTCCTAACCCCTCTCCTCATCCTGGCAAGACCACCCTCAAGACTGAATACTCCAATCAGGTGAGTAACCACCCGATCTGACTATACTCCCACCCAAATCCAGTCTCCTCCTCGTCTGCAAGCCCCAGTCATGCTGGCCCTCCCTTTTAGCTTCGCTCAGTCCAGGCCCTGACTTTTCTGACACCCAAAGTTTGAGGGCCATAGGGGATAGTCCTGTCACACTGTACATCCTCTTCAGATCTGTATCAATATTGCAGTCCATTGGATCCCTAAAAGACACCAAACCTTCAAGTAGAAGTGTTATGTGGCTGGCCAATCTCTGTGAAGAGGTGGTTTCTTTGGGAACTAGATTCCATAATTTTCCAGCCCTTGGACATATTTTTTTCTCTGTCTTTTGGGTGGAGAACTCTTTTTGCTGTGCCTCTAATGTACAATTTTACTTGCTGTGCGTGTACAGCTTTGTCACGTGCCCCCTACCTAAGATAGGATGTGCACACCAATTTGCCCACCAATTCACCTGGTAATGGCTCAGCTGAACAGCCCCAACAAGCCACCACTTCAGGGTGGGATGGTGAAGAGGCTCTGGAATAGGTAGAACACCTTTTCCTGTGTTGACCAGAGGATTTACTCTTCTTGGAAGCGTTTCAGTGACTAGATTTTCCTTGTCCCATTTCTGTACAACTGCAGTGGGCCTGTCAGGAAAGGCCTGCCCATAGCACAGGTAAAGCTCCGGGCGCACAAATATGTGCATGTGCAGGGTCCTTGCAAGCCGAGCAGATGTGCAGGCGCTTGGGGAAAAGGCACGCGCACTTGAGCATGCAGGCATGCGCCTGTCATTAATGATGGCGCCAAGAGGACTATTTAAACTGTCTGCTGTGGTTATCTCATTGCCGTATGGTCTTTTCCCCCTGCTCGTGTTTCCTGACTTCCGTGATTGATTCCTGTTGCCAAACCAGCCTGTTCCTGACCTCTGGCTTGTCCTCGGATTATTCTTCTGCCTGCTCCTGATTGTTCTCCTGTCACTGAACCTGGCCTGTGACCCGACTACTCTTCCTCTTGCCGCTATAAGCCTGATCTGCCTCACCAATACTGAACCCAGGTCAACTGGCCCTGCATCCTCAGCACACGGTGCTCCAGCATCCATCCATCCCGCACGGATACACCAGCACCCTGCTCTGGCCTGCTACTCATCAGCCCTCCAGCTGTTACCGGACTGATCTCAGGCACTCATACCCCACTGTGCTCCTGCGACCACTGTCTCACCATCAGTGGTCCTCGAGCCAGAGTTGTACGGGAGGTCTGCCTCTTCACGTCAGGCTCACTATATAGGTACGTGACAGGGCCACTGGTGATGGCATCCTAGAACGACCACTTGGTGGATGTTTAATCCACCCAGGACTGTTCTGGTGAAGCAACTTGTCCTGGGCAACAGGAGACAGGATTGTTTAGGACCAAGCTCTTGGATGACGTGCTGAAGTCTTCTTTCTGCCAAAAAGTTATGCAAATAGAACTCTTTTAAAAAGTTGCAAAAAAAAAAAAACCCGAAATAAATGACAAATAAAAAAGTAAAAGGGGGAATATAACCTAACAAAACATAATACATGTGCATGCATCCAAGGTAAACAGGCAAACAGCTGAGGAGACCCAGAGGGAGCATAGCAACAGAAAGACCCAGGCTGGAGTAGTAGAGTGATTAGGTAAACAGGTGGAGCTCACAGAGACCCAGCAGCCTCTGCAGTAGCCATAGAGCTGGGGGGGGGGAGAGAGACTCTAAATAACGCAGTCGCTTCCTGTGTCACAGAGTGACCCGGCAGCTCCATGGCAACCCGGGAAGTTCAGCGCCCGCTGTCTTAGCGCCACCTAACCTGCTCTGTAGCCGGAACAAACACAGCCACCATGAATGTGGGGATTAACAGCCCCAGATGCTAGCCAGCCCACAGACCTGCTGAGCTATGGACTACAAGTGTCCACCAGCCAACAAACCTGCTGAGATAAGGACCACAAGTGTCAGCCAGCCCACAGACCTGCTGAGATATGGACCACAAGTGTCAGCCAGCCCACAGACCTGCTGAGATATGGACCACAAGTGTCAGCCAGCCCACAGACCTGCTGAGATATGGACTACAAGGGACTACATGTATCAGCTAGCCCACAGACCTGCTGAGATATGGACTACAAGTGTCAGCCAGCCCACAGACCTGTTGAGATATGGACTACAAGTGTCAGCCAGCCCACAGACCTGCTGAGATATGGACTACAAGTGTCAGCCAGCCCACAGACCTGCTGAGATATGGACTACAAGTGTCAACCAGCCCACAGATCTGCTGAGATATGGACTACAAGTGTCAGCCAGCCCACAGACCTGCTGAGATATGGACTACAAGTGTCAACCAGCCCACAGATCTGCTGAGATATGGACTACAAATGTCAACCAGTCCACAGACCTGCTGAGATATGGACTGCAAGAGTCAGCCAGCCCACAGATTTGCTGAGATATGGACCAACGTACTGAGATATGGGACTACAATCCAGCCAATCTATGCACAGGTAAGTTGTTTTTTTTAAAACATGCATAACAATCCCCGCACCAAGGGAACCCACTGCACAGGGAGGTTTACAGCCCAAAGGAGGGGTCTTCTTACCCAGGAGAGGTTGAACCAGGGAAGGGAGATTTATCAAGGTGTTCGGAGCGAGGACAAAAAAAGAATGCTGAGTAGGGAGACAGCCGCTCTTATAGGCTAGGAAAGAGGTTGTCCTGGAGTGGTCAGAGAGGGCGGAGCTGACCCATGGTAGGCTGACACGGGGAGGTCAAGGAAATATGTATATATATATACTGTATAAGTATGTACATTTACTTACATTTTAGTCCTGCGCTGACATCCGTTGACATACATTTTGACATCCGTTTGCATACATTTTTGATGTCCGTTGACATGCATTTTAGCATACATTGAAGCTCAGTGCATTTTCACAGGATATCTTGTGCATTGTGTTGACTTCCGCTTATATCTGCTTACATCTGCAACACAGGTCAGGGCAGAGTTATGGTGTGAATAGGAAACATTGGAAATTATTGTTTTTCAGATGTCCTTCCTTTGATCTGTGTTTCACAGCTGCACTAAAACACAGATCAACACACTGGTGTGAATTGGCCCTTAACATGTTTTTCCTTTGTAAATGTCAGTGCTGCAGTCAAAAGTAAGTTTTTTAACCACCTGAGGGCCCCATGCCAGTCCAGGCCATTTTTCAGTGCTGTCATATTTTGAATGACAATTACGGTCATGCAACACTGTACTTAATTTTTTTTTTTTTTAGACAGATAGAGCTTTATTTGG
The DNA here is from genome assembly GCF_062004578.1 of Staurois parvus. Classification (NCBI taxonomy): domain Eukaryota; kingdom Metazoa; phylum Chordata; class Amphibia; order Anura; family Ranidae; genus Staurois; species Staurois parvus. Next base: position 431,098 of record NW_028318658.1, on the reverse strand, counting down.
TGATCTATAATCATTGCTAGGTTTTCTACGTTTTTTCTATATAAAAGAATAAAAATAAAGAACTGAATACTTAATATAGAAAAAAGTTTTTCTTAGTTGCTGTTATAAAACTTTGAAAATAAATAATCTTTCTTCATAAATTTGGGCCAAAATGTGCTGCATTTCCTTGGTGAAAAAAAATCATTGTATATTATTTAGTCTGTGTGAAAGTTGTAGAGTCTACAAGAGGAGATTAAGGGGGGATATGATCAACATTTATAAATACATCAGTGGTTCATATAGTGAACTCAGTGTAGAGCCATAAATTTAATCTCCAAACATGGAAAGGTTTCTTCACAGTGAGAGCTGTGAAAATGTGGAATAGACTTCCTCAAAATTTGGTTCTGGCCAGCTCAGTGGATTGCTTTATAAAAGGCCTGGATCCAGGGAATATCCGATTGCCTCTCGGGGGATCAGGAAGGAATTTTTTTTCCCTGCTGGACCAAATTGGATCATGCTTTGCTGGGTTTTATTTTGCCTTCCTCTGGATCAACTGTGGGTATAGGATTATAACTAGAGATGAGCGAAGAAATGAAAAATTCGATTCGGCTGATTCGGCGAATTCCAGTGTGAAATTCGATTCGATGCGAATTTCTCCGCTACGAAGATGACTTATTTAAAGGGTTTCTAGGCTTCAGAGAGCCTTTAAATTAGTGCAGAACACTGTACCTTTAATTTAAATGCCCTTGGAGATGAGGAAGGAGAAGGAGAAGGAGAAGGATGAGAAGAAGGAGAAGGAGAAGGATGAGAAGAAGGAGAAGGAGAAGGGTGAGAAGAAGGAGAAGGATGAGAAGAAGGAGAAGGATGAGAAGAAGGAGAAGGAGAAGGATGAGAAGAAGGAGAAGGAGAAGGATGAGAAGAAGGAGAAGGAGAAGGATGAGAAGAAGGAGAAGGATGAGAAGAAGGAGAAGGATGAGAAGAAGGAGAATGATGAGAAGAAGGAGAAGGATGATAAGAAGAAGGCTGAGAATAAGGAGAAGGATGAGAAGAAGGAGAAGGAGAAGGATGAGAAGAAGGAGAAGGATGAGAAGAAGGAGAAGGAGAAGGATGAGAAGAAAGAGAAGGATGAGAAGGAGAAGGATGAGAAGAAGAAGGATGAGAAGAAGAAGGATGAGAAGAAGGAAAAGGATGAGAAGAAGAAGGATGAGAAGAAGGAGAAGGATGAGAAGAAGGAGAATGATGAGAAGAAGGAGAAGGATGATAAGAAGGACAAGGAAGAGAAGAAGGAGAAGGAGAAGGATGAGAAGAAGGAGAAGGATGAGAAGAAGGAGAAGGATGAGAAGAAGGAGAAGGATGAGAAGAAGGAGAAGGATGAGAAGAAGGAGAAGGAGAAGGATGAGAAGAAGGAGAAGGATGAGAAGAAGAAGGATGAGAAGAAGGATGAGAAGAAGGAGGAGAAGGATGAGAAGAAGAAGGATGAGAAGAAGGAGAAGGATGAGAAGAAGGAGAAGGAAGAGAAGAAGGAGAAGGAGAAGGATGAGAAGGAGAAGGATGAGAAGAAGGAGAAGGATGAGAAGAAGGAGAAGGAGAAGGATGAGAAGAAGGAGAAGGATGAGAAGAAGAAGGATGAGAAGAAGGATGAGAAGGATGAGAAGAAGGAGAAGGATGAGAAGAAGGAGAATGATGAGAAGAAGGAGAAGAAGGAGAAGGATGAGAAGAAGGAGAAGGATGAGAAGAAGGAGAAGGATGAGAAGAAGGAGAAGGATGAGAAGAAGGAGAAGGAGAAGGATGAGAAGAAAAAGGATGAGGAGAAGGAGAAGGATGAGAAGAAGGAGAAGGAGAAGGATGAGAAGAAGGAGAAGGATGAGAAGAAGGAGAAGGATGAGAAGAAGGAGAAGGAGAAGGATGAGAAGAAGGAGAAGGAGAAGGATGAGAAGAAGGAGAAGGAGAAGGATGAGAAGAAGGAGAAGGATGAGAAGAAGGAGAAGGATGAGAAGGAGAAGGATGAGAAGGAGAAGGATGAGAAGAAGAAGGCTGAGAATAAGGAGAAGGATGAGAAGAAGGAGAAGGATGAGAAGAAGGAGAAGGATGAGAAGAAGGAGAAGGATGAGAAGAAGGAGAAGGAGAAGGATGAGAAGAAAAAGGATGAGGAGAAGGAGAAGGATGAGAAGAAGGAGAAGGAGAAGGATGAGAAGAAGGAGAAGGATGAGAAGAAGGAGAAGGATGAGAAGAAGGAGAAGGAGAAGGATGAGAAGAAGGAGAAGGAGAAGGATGAGAAGAAGGAGAAGGAGAAGGATGAGAAGAAGGAGAAGGATGAGAAGAAGGAGAAGGATGAGAAGGAGAAGGATGAGAAGGAGAAGGATGAGAAGAAGAAGGCTGAGAATAAGGAGAAGGATGAGAAGAAGGAGAAGGATGAGAAGAAGGAGAAGGATGAGAAGAAGGAGAAGGAGAAGGATGAGAAGAAAGAGAAGGATGAGAAGGAGAAGGATGAGAAGAAGAAGGATGAGAAGAAGAAGGATGAGAAGAAGGAAAAGGATGAGAAGAAGAAGGATGAGAAGAAGAAGAAGGATGAGAAGAAGGAGAATGATGAGAAGAAGGAGAAGGATGATAAGAAGGAGAAGGAAGAGAAGAAGGAGAAGGAGAAGGATGAGAAGAAGGAGAAGGATGAGAAGAAGGAGAAGGATGAGAAGAAGGAGAAGGATGAGAAGAAGGAGAAGGATGAGAAGAAGGAGAAGGAGAAGGATGAGAAGAAAAAGGATGAGGAGAAGGAGAAGGATGAGAAGAAGGAGAAGGAGAAGGATGAGAAGAAGGAGAAGGATGAGAAGAAGGAGAAGGATGAGAAGAAGGAGAAGGAGAAGGATGAGAAGAAGGAGAAGGAGAAGGATGAGAAGAAGGAGAAGGAGAAGGATGAGAAGAAGGAGAAGGATGAGAAGAAGGAGAAGGATGAGAAGGAGAAGGATGAGAAGGAGAAGGATGAGAAGAAGAAGGCTGAGAATAAGGAGAAGGATGAGAAGAAGGAGAAGGAGAAGGATGAGAAGAAGGAGAAGGATGAGAAGAAGGAGAAGGAGAAGGATGAGAAGAAAGAGAAGGATGAGAAGGAGAAGGATGAGAAGAAGAAGGATGAGAAGAAGAAGGATGAGAAGAAGGAAAAGGATGAGAAGAAGAAGGATGAGAAGAAGGAGAAGGATGAGAAGAAGGAGAATGATGAGAAGAAGGAGAAGGATGATAAGAAGGAGAAGGAAGAGAAGAAGGAGAAGGAGAAGGATGAGAAGAAGGAGAAGGATGAGAAGAAGGAGAAGGATGAGAAGAAGGAGAAGGATGAGAAGAAGGAGAAGGATGAGAAGAAGGAGAAGGAGAAGGATGAGAAGAAGGAGAAGGATGAGAAGAAGAAGGATGAGAAGAAGGATGAGAAGAAGGAGGAGAAGGATGAGAAGAAGAAGGATGAGAAGAAGGAGAAGGATGAGAAGAAGGAGAAGGAAGAGAAGAAGGAGAAGGAGAAGGATGAGAAGGAGAAGGATGAGAAGAAGGAGAAGGATGAGAAGAAGGAGAAGGATGAGAAGAAGGAGAAGGAGAAGGATGAGAAGAAGGAGAAGGATGAGAAGAAGAAGGATGAGAAGAAGGATGAGAAGGATGAGAAGAAGGAGAAGGATGAGAAGAAGGAGAATGATGAGAAGAAGGAGAAGAAGGAGAAGGATGAGAAGAAGGAGAAGGATGAGAAGAAGGAGAAGGATGAGAAGAAGGAGAAGGATGAGAAGAAGGAGAAGGAGAAGGATGAGAAGAAAAAGGATGAGGAGAAGGAGAAGGATGAGAAGAAGGAGAAGGATGAGAAGGAGAAGGAGAAGGATGAGAAGAAGGAGAAGGAGAAGGATGAGAAGAAGGAGAAGGATGAGAAGAAGGAGAAGGATGAGAAGGAGAAGGAGAAGGATGAGAAGGAGAAGGATGAGAAGAAGGAGAAGGAGAAGGATGAGAAGAAGGAGAAGGAGAAGGATGAGAAGAAGGAGAAGGATGAGAAGAAGGATGAGCAGAAGGAGAAGGATGAGAAGAAGGAGAAGGATGAGAAGAAGGAGAAGGATGAGAAGAAGGATGAGAAGAAGGATGAGAAGAAGGAGAAGGATGAGAAGAAGGACAGTTCTGTGACAGTTTCTGTCTATTTCTGACAGTTCTGGGACATTCACTCCATACAGCGGTTTCAACCGCTGTATGGAGGGAATGTCATGGAACTGTCAGAAATAGACTATTAATGACAGTTCTGGGACTGTCCTTCCATGCAGCGGTTGAAACATTGTATGTATTTGTTTCCATAAATGGATCCATTTATGGAAACAAATACATACAATGTTTCAACCGCTGCATGGAAGGACAGTCCCAGAACTGTCATTAATAGTCTATTTCTGACAGTTCCATGACATTCCCTCCATACAGCGGTTAAAACAGCTGTATGCAGTGAATGTCCCAGAACTGTCATAAATAGTCTATTTCTGATAGATCTGGGACATTCACTCCATACAGCTGTTTTAACCGCTGTATGGAGGGAATGTCATGGAACTGTCAGAAATAGACTATTAATGACAGTTCTGGGACTGTCCTTCCATGCAGCGGTTGAAACATTGTATGTATTTGTTTCCATAAATGGATCCATTTATGGAAACAAATACATACAATGTTTCAACCGCTGCATGGAAGGACAGTCCCAGAACTGTCATTAATAGTCTATTTCTGACAGTTCCATGACATTCCCTCCATACAGCGGTTAAAACAGCTGTATGCAGTGAATGTCCCAGAACTGTCATAAATAGTCTATTTCTGATAGATCTGGGACATTCACTCCATACAGCTGTTTTAACCGCTGTATGGAGGGAATGTCATGGAACTGTCAGAAATAGACTATTAATGACAGTTCTGGGACTGTCCTTCCATGCAGCGGTTGAAACATTGTATGTATTTGTTTCCATAAATGGATCCATTTATGGAAACAAATACATACAATGTTTCAACCGCTGCATGGAAGGACAGTCCCAGAACTGTCATTAATAGTCTATTTCTGACAGTTCCATGACATTCCCTCCATACAGCGGTTAAAACAGCTGTATGCAGTGAATGTCCCAGAACTGTCATAAATAGTCTATTTCTGATAGATCTGGGACATTCACTGCATACAGCTGTTTTAACCGCTGTATGGAGGGAATGTCATGGAACTGTCAGAAATAGACTATTAATGACAGTTCCGGGACTGTCCTTCCATGCAGCGGTTGAAACATTGTATGTATTTGTTTCCATAAATGGATCCATTTATGGAAACAAATACATACAATGTTTCAACCGCTGCATGGAAGGACAGTCCCAGAACTGTCATTAATAGTCTATTTCTGACAGTTCCATGACATTCCCTCCATACAGCGGTTAAAACAGCTGTATGCAGTGAATGTCCCAGAACTGTCATAAATAGTCTATTTCTGATAGATCTGGGACATTCACTGCATACAGCTGTTTTAACCGCTGTATGGAGGGAATGTCATGGAACTGTCAGAAATAGACTATTAATGACAGTTCCGGGACTGTCCTTCCATGCAGCGGTTGAAACATTGTATGTATTTGTTTCCATAAATGGATACTGTCCTTCCATGCAGCGGTTGAAACATTGTATGTATTTGTTTCCATAAATGGATCCATTTATGGAAACAAATACATACAATGTTTCAACCGCTGCATGGAAGGACAGTCCCAGAACTGTCATTAATAGTCTATTTCTGACAGTTCCATGACATTCCCTCCATACAGCGGTTAAAACAGCTGTATGCAGTGAATGTCCCAGAACTGTCATAAATAGTCTATTTCTGATAGATCTGGGACATTCACTCCATACAGCTGTTTTAACCGCTGTATGGAGGGAATGTCATGGAACTGTCAGAAATAGACTATTAATGACAGTTGTGGGACTGTCCTTCCATACAGCGGTTGAAACATTGTATGTATTTGTTTCCATAAATGGATCCATTTATGGAAACAAATACATACAATGTTTCAACCGCTGCATGGAAGGACAGTCCCAGAACTGTCATTAATAGTCTATTTCTGACAGTTCCATGACATTCCCTCCATACAGCGGTTAAAACAGCTGTATGCAGTGAATGTCCCAGAACTGTCATAAATAGTCTATTTCTGATAGATCTGGGACATTCACTCCATACAGCTGTTTTAACCGCTGTATGGAGGGAATGTCATGGAACTGTCAGAAATAGACTATTAATGACAGTTCTGGGACTGTCCTTCCATGCAGCGGTTGAAACATTGTATGTATTTGTTTCCATAAATGGATCCATTTATGGAAACAAATACATACAATGTTTCAACCGCTGCATTGAAGGACAGTCCCAGAACTGTCATTAATAGTCTATTTCTGACAGTTCCATGACATTCCCTCCATACAGCGGTTAAAACAGCTGTATGCAGTGAATGTCCCAGAACTGTCATAAATAGTCTATTTCTGACAGTTCTGGGACATTCACTCCATACAGCGGTTTCCGGCAAAAAGTGTATGTGCAGAGTTCCTCTATTCTGCAGATACACTTAGAGGAGCTCTGCAGATACACTTAGAGGAGCTCTGCACATACACTTTTTTCCGGTTTGGAATTATTCTTATTTTCATCCTACTTCTTCTTCTTCTTCTTCATCCTCATCCTCATCCTCTTCTTCTTCTGAGGATGAGGATGAAGAAGAAGAAGAAGAAGAAGTAGGATGAAAATAAGATTAATTCCAAGCCGGCAAAAAGTGTATGTGCAGAGCTCCTCTAAGTGTATCTGCAGAGCTCCTCTAAGTGTATCTGCAGAATAGAGGAACTCTGCACATACACTTTTTGCCGGCTTGGAATTATTCTTCTTTTCATCCTACTTCTTCTTCTTCTTCTTCTTCATCCTCATCCTCAGAAGAAGAGGATGAGGATGAGGATGAGGATGAGGAAGAAGAAGAAGAATGAAAAGAAGAATAATTCCAAGCCGGCAAAAAGTGTATGTGCAGAGTTCCTCTATTTCTGACAGTTCTCTCACAGCTTCTTCACATGTACAGCGGTTGAAATATCTGTATCCTAAATGGAAACTAATAGATACAAATTGTATCTATTAGTTTCCATTTAGGATACAGATGTTTCAACCGCTGTACATGTGAAGAAGCTGTGAGAGAACTGTCAGAAATAGAGGAACTCTGCACATACACTTTTTGCCGGCTTGGAATTATTCTTCTTTTCATCCTACTTCTTCTTCTTCTTCTTCTTCTTCTTCTTCTTCTTCTTCATCCTCATCCTCATCCTCTTCTTCTGAGGATGAAGAAGAAGAAGAAGTAGGATGAAAAGAAGAATAATTCCAAGCCGGCAAAAAGTGTATGTGCAGAGTTCCTCTATTTCTGACAGTTCTCTCACAACTTCTTCACATGTACAGTGGTTGAAACATCTGTATCCTAAATGTAAACTAATAGATACAATGTTTCAACCGCTAAACATGTGTTCCTTCTGTCAGAGAACTGTCAGAAATAGCGGAGCTCACTGCAGGGACACTTTTGCCGGCTGATCGGGAAATGTTCGATTCGCGCACCCGAAGTAGGCAAAATTTCGGTTTCGACACGAATCGAATATTTCCTGAAATTCGACTCGAATTCCGGTTCGCCTAGTTCGATTCGCTCATCTCTAATTATAACTTTTTTTTTTTTTTTTTTAATGGTTGAACTGGATGGACCTTTGTCTTTTTCAGCCAGACTAACTATATATAAATCTCATTTGTTGAGGCCCTAAAATGCCAGGACAGTACAAATTACTCCTTTTTCTAAAGCAGATAAGGTATTTACTAAGAGGCAAAGTGGGTTTTTTCAAGTTGTAATTTTATTTTGTTCACCATTTTTTGGAAAATTAAGAAATACAATTTGTCGTCATTTTAGTTGTCATTTTAACAAGTTATTTCTCACACAGCATAGACTGCATGTTGGTTCTGATTGTGGAGGGCATCTCACTTGGTTCCAGACATATTGCTCAGCTACCTAATGCTTCATCAGTTGTAGCCTCTCTGAGCAAAGGAGGAAAGCAGTGAAATGTATCTTCTTGGGAGTTAAAGGGGCCTGCGCCTGCATTTAACATGATGAGCAGATGGGCTCTCAACTACAGGAGTGTAATGCACAGTTAACAGAAAACAGAAACAGAGACAGGTAAAAAGTCAGGGTGGGCGGTGAACCAGTATAGTCAGATACAAACTGGAGAAAGAGGAATGTAGGAAGACACAAGGACTAGAGATGAAGGCTAGGAATTGAAACTAATGCATAGGCAACAGGTGTTCAAATGAACATGGCTAAGTATTGAGCTTGACTGACCAACTGGTCAGAGACTCATCCTGTAGATGCTTTATCAACCAACAGATGAGTTTCAGCGATGCCAATCCTTGCCAGTACTGGACGAAGCATTCTGTCCCAAGGAAGGAGAGATGTGGAATAGATGATATCTTATTGAAACGAGAGGCCAACAGTCCTAAACAAGACAAAAAGGCCAGAAAATCTGACCTTTAATAATGTTGAGAGACAAACTCTGGTCCAAACCCAGCAATTTTTCCACCCACCACTTTTATATTTTTTTGTTTTACTTCTCCTTTTACATTATTTACATATTGATGTAGCATTCTCCTAGTTAGGCTGCTAGGTACATTTTTTGAGTACTTCTGTAACCAGGGGAGCAGTAATTGTTTGGTCTGGTCTGGTCTGGTTAGTGCTTCACAGGCTGGAAGTTTGATTGCTAGAAGTTTGTGGAGCTTAGGGAGAGAGAATTCAAATGACCAGCCTGAATATTCAGCAGGATCTAGGCCACCCCTGGGGAGGTGTGCCCAGACAGTGCCTGGGATGCTGTTAAATAGCCCGAAGCCCTGAGGAAACGGTCTTTTTTTCCCTGCTGAGGGAATGGAACTTTGAGCTAAAAGGAGAGTGGCTGTTTGCCCCTGGAGTCCTTTAGAATGGATGCTGGACTACTGTACAAGAGGCTGCACCTTTGGACTGATTCTGTTCTAGGATTCAATGAGTAGAGCCCTCTTTACCATTTCTCAAACCTACTGTATGGTCCTCAGCTGTGAATTTGTGGACCGTTCCAGTCTATTTTACCTGTTCTCAAACCTACTTCTTGATCCCCAATTCGTGAACCCATAGACTGCTTCAGTCTACCTGTACTTGTGCTACTGTTACAGATAGAGAAGTGTCCTCAGCAAAAAATACGTAAGCATTTTGGAGTATTCCACATCACCACAAATCCCCTCCTGTTACAAGTTTCCACAAGCAAATACATTTTAAAAGACAACCCCCCAGACTGGACAATGAGTGAGTGGACTATTGCTGAGTGCCTGGCTGCCTCTGCACTGTTCTTAAGAAAGAGCCTGCTATACTACAAAGGCCCCTTCAGGGGTAGAGCTACCTGAGCTTTTTTTAACCACTTGAGCTCCTGAGGATTTACCCCCCTTAATGACCAGGCCTTTTTTTGCTGTTTGGCGCTGCACTAATTCAAATGATAATTGCGCGGTCATGCAATGCTGTACCCAAACGAAATTTACGTCCTTTTTTTCACACAAATAGAGATTTCTTTTGATGGTATTTTATCACCTGTGCGCTTTTTATTTTTTGCGCTATAAACAAAAAAACCACGAAAATTTTGAAAAAAAACAATATTTTCTACTTTCAGCTATAAAAAATATATCGTAAACTCAAAGTTAGTCATAAATTTAAGCCAAAATGTAATCTGCTACATGTTTTTGGTAAAAAAAATCCCAATAAGTGTATATTGATTGCTTTGTGTGAACGTTATAGCGTCTACAAACTATGGTATAGATACTGTAATTTATGCCTTTTTTGCTATACAGCGCTGCACTAATTCAAATGATAATTGCGCAGTCATGCAATGTTGTACCCAAACAAAATTTACGTCCTTTTTTTCACACAAATAGAGCTTTCTTTTGGTGGTATTGGATCACCTGTGCACTTTTTATTTTTTGCGCTATAAACAAAAAAAACATGAAATTTAAAAAAAAAAACAATATTTTCTACTTTCAGCTAAAAAAAATATATCGTAAACTCAAAGTTAGTCATAAATTTAAGCCAAAATGTATTCTGCTACATGTTTTTGGTAAAAAAAATCCCGTGCATTAGCGGGCAAACTGGCGCTATCTGGGAGGGGCGCTAACACTATCGGAAGTCACCAGTGACACTAATACGGTAATCAGTAAAAATCTGTTCACTGTAATCACTGGTGACAGGGCAGTGAAGGGGTTAACTGGGGGGGGCGATCAAGGGGTTAAATGGGATTACTGGTGTACTGGCAGGCAAACTGGCGCTATCTGGGAGGGGCGCTAATAATATTGGAAGTTGCCAGCGACACTGATACAGTGATCAGTAAAAATCTGTTCACTGATCAATGACACTGGTGACAGGGCAGTGAAGGGGTTAACTCGGAGGGGGCGATCAAGGGGTTAGACGGGATTACTGGTGTATTAGCGGGCAAACTGGCACTATCTGGGAGGGGCGCTAACACTATCGGAAGTCGCCAGCGACACTGATACAGTGATCAGTAAAAATCGGTTCACTGATCAGTGACACTGGTGACAGGGCAGTGAAGGGGTTAACCGGGGGGGGGGCATAAGGGGTTAAATGGGATTATTGGTGTACTAGCGGGCAAACTGGCGCTATCTGGGAGGGGTGCTAACACTATCGGAAGTAGCCAGTGACACTGATACAGTGATCAGTAAAAATCGGTTCACTGATCAGTGATACTGGTGACAGGGCAGTGAAGGGGTTAACTGGGGGGGGGGGGGGCGATCAGGGGGTTAAATGTGTCCTAGAGTGTTCTAACTGTGGGTATGTGCTGTTTTACTCACAATTTGTATGTCTTCTTCTCTGTCTAGAACGGAATGTGTCCAGGCAGAGAAGAATGACATCATATCCTGTCCTGTGTAACTGTCAACACAGGACAGGATAGGACAGGGACCGATCATCTGATTTCAGCCAGACATCACTGGCTGAAATCGAATGATTGATCCCTCCGGGATCAAATGGTGTCACCCGCGGGTCGGCGGGAGCGCGCGCGCCCCCTGCCGGCGAAAACAACGGGAGCGCGGAGCCCGTTTTAAAATGTGCTTTTGTGCCGCAGTGCCGTCCTGCACACGTACAGTTGCAAGAAAAAGTATGTGAACCCCTTGGGATTACGTGGAGTTTTGCATGAATTGGGCATAAAATGTGCTCTGAACGTCATCTAAGTCACAACAATAGAAGAACACAGTCTGCTGAACATAATACTACACAAACATTAGATGTTGCCATGGTTTAATTGCACATAACATGTAAACATTCACAGTACAGGGAGGGAAAAGTATGTGAGGCCCTAGCTTAATGACTTCTCCCAGAGCTAATTGGAGCCAGGAGTGAGCCAACCTTGACTCCAATCAGTGTGATGATATTGGATGTGTTGCTGACAGCTGTCCTGCCCTTACAAAACACACACCTGTTTTGGGTTTACTGGTTTCAAGAAGCACTGTCTGATGTGAACCATGACTCGCAGAAAAGAGCTCTCAGAAGACGTACGATCAAGAATTGTTGACTTGCATGAAGATGGAAACGGTTACAAAAGTATCTCCAAAAGACTTGATGTTCATGTGTCCACGGTAAGACAGACTGTCTACAAATGGAGAAAGTTTAGCACTGTTGCTACTCTCCCTAGGTGAGGTTGTCCTGTAAAAATGACTGCAAGAGCACAGCGCACAATGCTGCATGAGGTAAAGAAGAATCCCAGAGTGTCAGCTAAAGACCTACAGAAATCTCTGGCACATGCTAACATTTTTGTTGACACATCTACAATAAGGAAAACATTAAACAAGAATGGAGTACATGGGAGGGCACCACGGAGGAAGCCATTGCTGTCCAAAAAGAATATTGCAGCACGTTTTAAGTTTGCAAAAGAGCACCTGGATGTTCCACAGCACTACTGGCAAAATATACTGTGGACAGATGAAACCAAGATTGAGTTGTTTGGGAAGAACACACAACACTATGTGTGGAGAAAAAAAGGCACAGCACACCAACATCATCCCCACTGTAAAACATGGCGGAGGGAGCATCATGGTTTGGGGCTGCTTTGCTGCCTCAGGGCCTGGATGGATTGTTGTCATTGATGGGAAAATGAATTCCAGAGTTTATCAAGACATTTTGCAGGAAAACGTACGACCACCTGGTCGCCAACTGAAGCTCCGCAGAGGATGGGTGATGCAACAGGACAATGACCCAAAGCATACAAGTAATTCAACAAAACAATGGCTGCAACAGCACAGAATACGCTTTCTGGAGTGGCCCAGTCAGAGTCCTGACCTCAACCCGATTGAAATGCTGTGGCATGACCTTAAGAGAGACATCCCAAGAATATTGCTACACTGAAACAGTTTTGTGAAGAGGAGTGGTCCAAAATGACTCCAGATCGTTGTGCAGGTCTGATCTGCAACTACAGGAAACGTTTGGTTGAGGTTATTGCTGCCAAAGAAGGGTCAACCAGTTATTAAGTCCAAAGGTTCACATACTTTTTCCTCCCTGCACTGTGAATGTTTACATGTTATGTGCAATAAACCATGGCAACATCTAATGTTTGTGTAGTATTATGTTAAGCAGACTGTGTTCTTCTATTGTTGTGACTTAGATGACGTTCAGAGCACATTTTATACCCAATTCATGCAAAACTCCACGTAATCCCAAGGGGTTCACATACTTTTTCTTGCAACTGTATATATGCAGTGGCAGGGCGGCAAGTGGTTAATCAATTTTTATTTATTTACATTTTTTTTTCTACTTGTAGTGCTGTCCATGCTCTGTATAAGCAATCATAATGGACAGGGATAACACAGCTTTAGTTTAATGCTGAACATATCTCCTGAATTAAGGCAGGACAGTCTTTTTCTGCTGCCACAGATGTGCATACACATAGAATGACCTTGCTATGGCTCTGAATCGGTAACAAAGATATTCCACTCATTCCAAATGGAACTCCTGAGCTCATGTGGATGCCAAAGCAGACAGTCTTCTATCCAGCTTACAGTGATGTAGTAATCACATGTCAAGTAGATCAAAATTCATGAATATTGCCAAAGCAGACAGTAATCCCTTGCTTAAGAAAGATGAGACGTTTGATGATAATTCACCAGCTCACTTGTTTAAACAGTCCAATGCTTGTGGCAGCTGCTGAATAATGTGTATCACGGGTGCACACTGTTCTTGCACTTTAAAAAAAAGAAAAAAAAGGTTCAATGAACTGTCAGCAACGATTGCCTGATGTGTTCTATTTACACCAAACTCAAATTTATAAGCCAAAAAAAAAAAAAGAGAAAATATCCCAATTAAAAATAGTTTAAGTGTTAATAATTGAAAGGCCAACTAACAATTTGCTTTGGATATATTTTTATACTTTTGTACTTTGTACAGTGGTGGTGCTGACTAATCAAAAGCTGTCTAGCTTATACTGTCATCCCAGCACAGAGAGGAGAGAAAGCTGTGGGGATTTCAAATCCCCTGCCTTTCCTTCTGTGACAGCATGGGCTTGGTGCAGGGAGGTGTGAATCCTGGATATGACAAGCCAGAGTTCACACAGGAGCAATGGGGAAACCGCATGCAATTTGGACAGGAATTCACAAAGCGCAGCACTTCTCACGCATGCGCAGTGGCCACCCGGCTGTGAAGCCACAAGCTGTCAGAGCCAGGTGCCCACACTAAAATTATGTTCCTCTTTTTGTATTTAGGTGTTGTACTTTAGCATGTGAATGGCTTGGTCTTATGCTGACAATGCACACATTGATGTTTAATGCAACCAATCTCCTAATTCAAATGTTAATCTCTCATGTCTAAAATGATTGTTCAGTGCAACATAAATTGTAAAATTAATTAAATAAATGTGATCACCAATGTCATTGCAGCTCTTACCCCTGCAGGAGCCACTGGTGATGATGGGTGCTCTGATCTCTGCCAACACTCTTTAACCTGATCTGTCTCCACAGACACACCTAGATAAATCTTTGCATGCCGCAGGGACTCCTTGGTTAGCTTAAAGACAAGTATAATACCACAGAAGTAACAACACCCCAGAAATAGGCCTCAAGCAACTTGAGAATTAATAGGATGAATATATTATAGAAGGGCAAGCTAATGAAATGTAAAGAACAAACACACAGGACAACAGAATAACTCAGATTAACTGACCGGCAGGTTAGCCTCTTCTATGGCCAAGGACTTATGCTACAATAAGACTAAGCCCCATCATACTAGTCCACAAGTAAGAGTAAGAATAACATCAAGTGTGAAAGCATAGATGGCATAACTAAACCTCACTGTAATACTTCGCAATGGATACCCAGATAATGTCCCTGGGTGCACTCTATGCATACATTCCCAATAGCGGGTGGGTTTACACATTATGGCAAAGGGGTACCCTTGGTTGCGCCTAATTGTCAGTGTTTGCTGGCCTTTGTTGGGGCCCATCTGTAGGTGATGCATATGAAGCTGTCCCTTTAAAACTGCATGCAATGGTTGGCTTATAGGCTACTAAGTAAGGGGAAAACTCAGTTGGCAATAAATGTGGGCAGCAAAAAGTAAAAAATAGTGGTTCTGCTTACCATGCCCAGTATGCAACTGATTAGATCCAGTACGTTTTGTGATTAGTTGTCTTAGAAGTCTCAGTCCTCATGATCAGATCTTCTCTGGTGTGGTAGCACATGGCAACAGGAGTTTCCAGCCTGGATTTCAAGCCACAGCAACTTTCTCTGTGGCTCAGTCTTTTGCTCTAAGCCTCACAGGTAGAGATGAGCGAATCGAACATGACGAAGTGGAATTCATTCAGAAGATTTGGAAAAATTCTATTCGCGACGAATCCGAAGATTAGCAAACTTCGGATGCACGAATCGAATTTTCCCAAAAATGGCGGCGACATGTGTGGCGACGGAGAAAATGGACAGAGAAGATGGGGCGGGGATCTCTGGGAAGGCGCGCAGACAAGGCGCGCTGACCCATAATGCATTCATGACATGTGATCGCATTAGCCAATCAGCAGCCAGCCAGCACTGTGTAATGGTGGAGCTATAAATCGCGGCCATCTTAGAATTCTCCATTAGCCTCCGGTCATTCAAGAGAGACAGACCTGTGTGTATTAAGGGACAGAGTTAGGGCCACAGAATCGTTACTCAGGGACACAGAATCGTTACTCAGGGACACAGAATCGTTACTCAGGGACACAGAATCGTTACTTAGGGCCACAGCTATCAAAGAATCGAAAATTTAAAGTGACATACACCCTTTTTTTTTTTGGTGGCTGTCGTGCACAGTTGGTGCTGCAGTTTGCCGATTGTGCAAAATAAACTGACTTTCTGCTTCACAACCACTATTGTACGTTCAAAGAGTTAAATCCATTTACACGCCGGCTGGCGGTAATATTTTTTGGGTGATTAGTGCATTCCAGTGACACAAACGTACAGTTTCCAGCCAACGGCAAGCTGCAATTGACCGATTGTGTACAATAAACTGACTTTCTGCTTCACAACCACTATTGTACGTTCAAAGAGTTAGATCCATTTACACGCCACTCAGCCATTGGTCTCTTGATAGTTGTCTCCCCACACTGCTGCTGGGGGGACTTTTTAACCTAGGCCTGTGTATGGCCTTCAATTGAAGCTGCTTCCGCTCCGCCACTCTGCCATTGGACTCTTGATAGTCGTCTCCCCACGCTGCTACTGGGGGGACTTTTTAACATAGGCCTCTGTATGGCCTTTAATTGAAGCTGCTTACGCTCCGCCACTCTGCCATGGGCCTCTTGGGTATCCCAGAAGCTGCTCAGCGGGTCAGGGCAATAAAGCTCCCGGTTCGCAGGTTGTTCCGTCTTATGGATGGAAGTACGACGGTATATGATCTTCTTCGCACCCACGGCATCACCTCATAGAATCTCTGCATTGCATCTGCAATCACAACGCTGACTTCCTGGATCGCCACTCAGCCATTGGACTCTTGATAGTCGTCTCCCCACACTGCTGCTGGGGGGACTTTTTAACCTAGGCCTGTGTATGGCCTTCAATTGAAGCTGCTTCCGCTCTGCTACTCTGCCATTGGACTCTTGATAGTCGTCTCCCCACGCTGCTGCTGGGGGGACTTTTTAACCTAGGCCTGTGTATGGCCTTCAATTGAAGCTGCTTCTGCTCCGCCACTCTGCCATTGGACTCTTGATAGTCGTCTCCCCACACTGCTGCTGGGGGGACTTTTTAACATAGGCCTCTGTATGGCCTTCAATTTAAGCTGCTTACGCTTCGCCACTCTGCCATGGGCCCCTGTACCGCCTCCTCTTGCTGCTGCCAGGTCCAGAGTGTGTCATGGGTCCCTGTACGGCCTCCCATTGCTGCTGACTTCATCGCCAGACTCTGCCATGTGCCACTTTCAGGTCTCCTTACACTGTTGGTGGGTTCCATTTTGTGATAGGGTGCTGTATGGCCTTCCATTGCTGCTGCCTCCACCGCCACCCTGCGCCATGTGCCTCTGTCGTCTGCTCACGCTGCTGACGGCTTCCACTTTTTAACCGAGGCCTGTGTATGGCTTCAGAATAATGCTGCCTACACCGCCACCCTGCGCCATGTGCCTCTGTCGTCTGCTCACGCTGCTGCCAGGTCCATACTGATTCATGGCCCCCTGTACCGGCTCCTCATGAACGTGGTTCAGTGGGTTTGCATCACTTAACGGCAAATCGTTGACAAACGCTGGGACGTTCAGTGTTGTGCGCATTAAGCCAGACACCAAAGGGCAGCACAGACCTGTTATTACTCGCTCAAGCATGGCTGAACAAAACCAGTCTCTACCACAAATTGGACCCAGACCTGCCCAGGGTCTCGTAAGTAAATTGCACGGAGGAGTAGAGTTCGTTATTGGAATTAACTGTGAGGGACTTTTAAACCTAGGCCTGTGTATGGCCTTCAATTGAAGCTGCTTCTGCTCCGCCACTCTGCCATTGGACTCTTGATAGTCGTCTCCCCACGCTGCTGCTGGGGGGACTTTTTAACATAGGCCTCTGTATGGCCTTCAATTTTAGCTGCTTACGCTCCGCCACTCTGCCATGGGCCCCTGTACCGCCTCCTCTTGCTGCTGCCAGGCCCGTAATCTGCCATGGGCCCCCGTACCGACTCCTCATGCTGCTGCCAGGCCCGTAATCTGTCATGGGCCCCTGTACCGCCTCCTCATGCTGCTGCCAGGTCCAGAGTGTGTCATGGGTCCCTGTACGGCCTCCCATTGCTGCTGTCTCCATCGCCACACTCTGCCATGTGCCACTTTCAGGTCTCCTCACACTGCTGGTGGTTTCCATTTTTGTCATAGGGTGCTGTATGGCCTCCCATTGCTGCTGCCTCCACCGCCACACTGTGGCTCCACACTCTGGTTTTGGCCCCGTGACTGCCCAAATGAGTGAAGTGTGCGGTGATTCTAAGATCGACGGCACTCATCTGCATGTCATACTGACTGACAGTATTATTTCTCTTCCCCAGCAGACTCCAAGGGCATTTAAATTAAAGGTACAGTGTTCTGCACTAATATAAAGGCTCTCTGAAGCCTAGAAACACCCTTTTTATAAGTTAAATTCGCAGCGAATATATTCGGCTCGAAGCGAATTTATTCGGCGAATTCGGCGAATCAGCCGAACCGAATTTTTGAATAATTCGCTCATCTCTACTCACAGGCTCTGGTTTCAGAACAGGTAATTACAGCACAGGTCTGCACACACTGGTTTCCCTGCACTGTCTGCCCGGCATCTAGTGCAGACCCCAGCAGCAGAGCAAAAGAGAAAACACTGCTCCAGGTTTGCCCAGAGTAGTACTGAACAGATGCAGGTCCAGCTCATAGCTGATGGTTAAGAAAACAGGAAGTCCATATGGTCACTCGACTGTAGAAATCACCTTTATTTAGAAAATTGCCAAACAGATAAAAACATCAAGGAAATAGCAGCAGATGAGCAGGATGATCCACTGATATGTTTTATGCTACACTAGCACTTACTCATAGCAGTCTCAACCACCATCAGACACACTCATATAAAATACTCAATATCTCATCCACAGCTGAAACCAACTGGGAAATCAAGACAAAGGGGACCTTCCTTTTATGCAGGCCAAAGACGGGTCAAAATCGACTGATTTTCACACCGTTAGTGGGTTAATTGGCCGGCCGTTTTTTGGGGTTTTGGCACATTTTTTTTATCAGTAAAGTTGGAAAAAAATCGTCTGATTTTGACGATCGTCCGATTTTTCCGGAAATGATGGGCAAATCGGCCGATCGTTTTACTGGTAAAAAATCTGCACATGAGCTGTGACCTGCAAGAAGAAGAAAAAGAAGAATAAGAAAAAGAAGAAGAAAAAGAAGAAAAAGAATTCCAGTCTCCAGTTGAGCACTTCAAGAATTTGTTTTCACATTGTCCTGTGTGGGACTTTATTTATATTTCATTTAGTTTATTTATGTAATAGAGAATGGTTTTGTAGTATTACTGCATGAAATAGGAATGTAAGCACTGCACCTTTATTATTTATTGTTTTTTCTTTTAGGAAGTGCATTTAGCACTATAAAAGGGGCAGCTACATAATATCTACTAAATATATTTTTCTCACTATTGGTGCTCACTTATATTTGCCATTATTTATTAATGGTCTAAATGCAAAAAAAAAAAAAAAAGTTAAACAAAACAAAAAAAACCCAAATTATATATATATATATATATATTTATTATTATTATTTTTACATACTGTCACCACTTAGTGTTCCTGATCACTGGCACACAAGTTATAAGATGATGCTGTACTGCACTGGTGACGTATGTAAAAAAAAAAAAAAGTGAAACAAAACAAAATTTTTTACATTTCCTCATTTTCCAAAAAGTTATGACAAAAAAATTTACAACTTCCAAAAAATCACCATGCCTTTTACTAAATACCATGGATTGTCTACTTTCCAAAAATTGGTAATTTGGGAGTATTTGTACTGTTATGGCATTTTCTGGCCTCAAGAAATGACAAAGTACATCAGGATTGACCAATTTTCAATTATATAGACCATATTTTGTAGACTCTATAACTTTCCTACAGATCAAATAATATACACTGATTTGGGTTATTTTTACCAACGGAAAGGAAGCAGTGTACATTCTGCCCTAAATTTATGAAGAAAGATTATTTATTTGCTAAATTTTATAACAGAAAAAAAAACCACGTTTCTTTTTTTTTTTTAAATGTTTGCTCTTTTTTATTTTATTTAGGAAAAAATAAAAACCCACTGGTGATTAAATAGCACCAAAAGAAAGCTCTATTTGTGTAAAATGCTAAAAATGTAATTTGGGTACAGTGTTGCATGACTGCATGAGTAATTGTCAAAGTGTGACAGTGTTGAAAGGAGAAAATTGGCCTGGGCAGTAAGGGGGTGAAAGTGTTTGGTATTGATGTGGTTAAGGACTACATATCACATGATCCACTGCTGCACAGCAAGTCCTATCGCTGATGCTTCAAATGCTCTCCAAAAGCTCTTCTGCTCTCCAATTGGCTTAATTTCACTGGCGAAGACAGGTACGAGTGGAGGGTTTCACATAGAGCTTGCTGTGGCAGTGACGATGGCAAGAGGAAAATAGAGGGAGAGAGGATCATGCAGCTCGCTACACTATCAATAAATTTGTAATAAATATGATCACCTTTATGTTCATTGGAAAAAGCTTTAAAAAATTATATAAAAAAGTGATATTTTCAGAATCTAATGATTTCTCAGTTCAGCACACAAATGGTTTAAAAATAACTGCATTTTTTCAACCCATTCGAAAATGAGGGCAGTGAGAAACAACTATGAAAATGTTCTACATTTAATCAGAAACAAACATTTCATCAAATGATCTTAAATATGTGACTCACGATGCTATAGATTCAACCCAAGTAATCATATGATTGTGCCATATTTTGTGATGGAGGCAAATTGTTGTAGTGAATGCTACGGTATGAAAATGTAGCCTAGTAGCCTTCAAAGAATATTACATAGTAACAGCTATACCAATGGACTCATGGACTCATGGACTCATTTCAGATGAAAATGCCTTTGTTTTTCATATAAATTTGTACATAGTACCAAGCTAAGAAAACATTTTGTTCAGCATTAGTCCCACAATGCTAACAGTAATTAATTAAACTGAGCAAACTAAAAATGTAATTGCTGCCTTTTTGTTTTGGAAATATTTACCTGTATTATATATGAAAAAAATCAGCTAAACAAACATACGTTTATTTGATTTTTTGTATTGTTATCATGCTGCTGCAAAATGATGAATTCAAATATTCTTCTTTTTTTTCAATTTTATTTCAAGAACAGCATGTGTGACTACTGGAGAGCTTGAAAGGTTAGGGTAAACAATAGATTGCTGTCACTTTCTTGTAAGAATAGCTCTCTGGATTGACGGTTTCAGAAAACTATGGTAATGAAGGAGTTACCTCTGTGGGATACATTTATTTCTTCTCATAATATGCTGATTAGATTTTGTTATTAAATTCATTTTCTTCCAGTAGATATCAGAATTCAGCCAACACAATCTTGAATAGTTTTTTTTTTTCGTCCACAGCCTGGGAATTGAAGTGAGGGGGTACAATTTAGTGCAACATAAGAGCATATTGTAAATCTCTATTACTGGGTGTCTAGTGTCTTTGTGTCACGTACTTTATGTGTGAGCCTGATAGCAGGAGGAAGGCCTCTCGTACAGCTCCGGTTCAAGGGCCACTGGAGGTGGAACGGCAACCACAAGAGCACGGCGGGGTATGAGTGCCTGTTCGGTCCTGTAGTCTGTGCAGGGATTTCTGGCACCTTGCTTGGAGATGGGATGGCTGGACCGGCTGGTGGTAGAGCAGGCTGGCAGAAGAGCAGGCAGGTAGGCAGTGAAGCAGGCTGGTAGCAGACTGTATGCAGGGTCAGACAAGCCGGGTCTGTAACAGATACGCAGATCAGACATAAACAGCAAACGGGAATGGTCAGGTCACAAGCCAGGGTCAATGTTGGTGGGAGCAGATCAGACAGAATCAGAAGGCAGAGGCAGAGTCCAAGAAACAAGCTGGGGTCAATCACAGGTAATCACTCACAGGAACAGGATCAGGCACAGGAATACAGGAGGGGGAGCTGCAGATCAGACAGCACAGGCTAATAGTGCTGCTGGGTTTAAATAGTCTGATTGGCGCCAACATTAGCAACGGGCTGTTGTGTGTGTGCGCGTGTGCGCATGCGTGAACGCAAACGCACACGACTTTGTGCAGCAGGACAGGCCCTTGCACATCTGCGCCTGCGCCGCTGTGCACTATAGCGAGCATCTTCCTGACACTTTGTGTCACAGAAGACTGTGCCATTCTACTAATCCTTCCTCTAGCAACATGCTTTTATAATATTTCCAAAGAGGTCATTTAGGAAAGTCACTCTGGGTTTGTTTATCAGCCAGACTTGTACAATTGATCCACTGTTAAATGCGTAGCCTGGGTCTAGTGATATAAATGACTAAAAATTAAATTAAAAACTTAAGTCAGCAACTATAAATACTGTAGCTGATGACTTTTAATAAAAGGACACTCACCTGTTCATGGGGTCCCCTCCTCTGAACCTGTACTTCGTGACACCTGTGCCAGCATATTTACTGTTGACAGCTGACTATGATTCTTTGTGGCTTCACAGACAGATGACCATTAAACATGCGAAAGGAGCACTGTGCTTTGTGAATGATCCTGAAGCCTTCTTGGACTAAAGACGTTTCCCAGAAGGTTGCAGGTGGGGGGGGGGGGGGAGAACGTCCTGTAGATTACCATGGCAATCCAACTAGAAGTGGGAGCGGGTATCTGTCAAAACCAGGCAACCGCCCCCCCTCCAAAAAGTGCCAAACATAGAAGGGGAATGGGGGAGGAGGGTATAAAGTGGAATTTGCCTTTTAGGGTGAAGTTGCACTTTAAATACCACTGCTATGTATAGTATGTTTTGTTCAAAAGTATACATAGTAATAATGTACTCATGGTAGTCCATCTAGATTAGTAACAAAATGTACTGATTTGGTACAGTAAAGAGTTATAATAAGCACAATAGCCAATGGGGCACTCCAGAATTTATATCATACACCTTTTAGAAATCTCTCTCTCCCTTTCTGTTGACGTTCCCTCACTATGTTACAGAGTTAGTTCACCTTTACCAAAAGACTGCCTATGCAGATAAGCGGTGTCTGTAGATAAAGACAAACCGTGTGTCTCTGACTAAAGTTGTATAATGCCCTTGCTATAGGTATAGGCCATTTATGTACCTCATGAAGCCTGACTGGAATACTCCTAGGACATTGGTAGGTGAGGCTTAGTCATTACTGCTCACCTCCACCATCACAGGAGTCAGCTCTCAGACTCTGTGCTCAGAGCTACTATATCAGGGAAGAGAAAAAGCATGTGAGGGGGTCTGAATCAGAAAAAACACTCATTCCTGGCAGTGATCAGCGACTTATGGCAGGACTGCGGCGGACATTCTGACACTGAGGGGGAACTGACTTGGGGTCACTGACATCCCCAGTGACACCAATACAGTGATCAGTGGAAAAAAAAAACACTGACACTGTACTAATGGCACTGGGGAGGAAGGGGTTAACTTTTTTAATTCATTGAAAGGGTTACCTGTGTGAGGGGAGTGTTTTACTAGGGGGCGGGGGTGTGTACTGCACAGGAACAAGCTGATCCGGAGAGATAAGCTCTCCTTTCCGGATCAGCATGTCAGGAGCTGACAGGGAACTGACAGAAAGCAGAGGTGCAGTGTAAACTCTGCAGCCGTGCTCTCTGTCAGTGATTGCCGCTAATCGCAGGGACACGGCGGTAATGACCGGCCGTGACCCGGCGACTGACACCCGCGGCCGCGATCAGTGGTGCGGGTAGGGCGGTGGCCAGCTACCTGTTTTGCAAAAACACGTTTTAAAACGTGGTTTTGCGCAGCCGTGCCGCCCTGCCACCGTATTTCTACAGTGGCTGGTCGGCAAGAAGTTATACACTGCACCTGTATGCATAGCACATGGCTTGTCTGTAAATCTTGTAAGAAAGTAAAAGAAAACCTTTCTGCAACCATTGCCTAGGAAACCTGATCTCACCACAGAAAAATGTATACATTTCTCTGTAAACTTTCTATCAACCCCTCTCCTTGCTAACATGTTTCTTGAAAGTAAGAGAAAAACGCTTAACAAAACCAAGCTGGAAAATAGAAGAGAATCTTAATGCTGACAAGTTAGAATTGCTGTCTAATATTAATGACTTATGGTCTAATACTGTTAAATGCATGTCTACTCTCTCCCAACAATCTCATGAGACAATACAACTAGAGGGCGCTATCCAGCAATTGAATGTTGCTTATAAGAATTATCATAGACTGTGTTAAATATATTGCTCTCTTAAAGCGGTACAACACTCAAGGGTCATTGGAAGAATTAATACGTTTTGAGGAACTCAATTTTGAAAGAGAGAATTTAGTGGTGCGAACAAAGACAAAGGCAGAAGTGAGAATAACACAGCTCCATGAACCCAGATCTTATCGCTCTGCATCTACTAGACGCTCCTCAAGATCTTCCAAATCCCTACAATCAAGGTCTTCTACACTCAGTCAACTAATAAAAGCCTGTGCTGATGCTGAAGTTTCTAAAATTCAGGCAGCTTTCGCCCAAAAGAAAGCAGAAATAGAGGCATCAGAAAGCAGAAAAGGAGGCTCAGGCCGCAAAAATAGAGGCTCAGGCCACATATAAGAAAGCAGAAATGGAGGCTCAGGCCACAGAAATGGAGGCTCAGGCCGCATATAAGAAAGCAGAAATGGAGGCTCAGGCCACACATCAGAAAGCAGAGAAAGAAGCTGAAGCCACATGCCAAAAGTCAGAAATTGAAGTTTTGGAAAAACAATGTGAGCATGCCACAGCCATGGCAAGGTTAAGGGTCTTAGAACAAGCCGCTAGTGAAAATGAAAGAGACAACAGTTCCAGAGACTCAGTTGTATCTTATGTCTTAGACTCATCACACACCTCTCCAGAACGTCAACTCCCTGTCACAGCAGCCAAAGTACTCAATCAAAGTCTCTTCTCTCATCAAATGAATTGAGTGTGACAGTGATGACCATGTGCAAGCTCTTCATCAATATTCACACAACTCTACTATGTTCACAATCTTCCTGAGGCAAAGCAAGGCGAGGAGCGCCCAGATCAAGCAGAACCTACCACCCCAGTGTTCTTTACATGTACAGAGGTCTGTGGAGAAGGATTCTGCGACAAATCCTGTGCAAAGATATGCTTGGTCCATGTATACCCCAAAGGTCAACCTGGAAAAGTCATAAGACTATATACTATTCTGGATGATCAGAGTAACAGATCTCTTGCAAGAACTCAGTTTTTTGAACTGTTGAACATAACTGGAGATTATCTTCCTTATACCCTAAGCACTTGTTCCTGCACTACAGAAGTCTTAGGTAGGAGAGTCAGTGGTCTTGCAGTTACTTCTCTGAATGACAATGTCAAAATATCTTTGCCCACTATTACTGAGTGCAACCAGATTCCAAGCACCAAAGAGCAGATCCCTACTCCTGAAGCTGCTTTTCACCATTCTCACTTAAAGCACATAGCCAACCAAATACCAGCCCTCGATGAAAGTGCCGATATCCTGCTGTTACTCGGTCGAGACATCCTAAGGGTGAACAAAGTTTGTCATCAAATCAACAGTCCACACAATGCACCATATGCTCAGCATCTGGATCTAGGATGGGTCATCATAGGCAATGCCTGCCTAGACAAGGACAAGAGGTCCTACTCAGTCTCTTCCTTTAAAACACATGTCCTGTAAAATGGGCAAACACCTTGTTCTGCACAACAACCACACAAATATATTGTGAAAGAAAGACTGTTTGAAAAAGGTGCACAATGTCCCATCATACAAGACAATAAGAAAGCTCTTAATCTCTGGGATGACAACATAGACAACACAGTGTTCGAGGTAACCACTAAAGACAATGAGTTGGCAGCTATCATAGAAGACAAAGAGTTCTTGAAAACCATGAGTAAAGAGTTCTACCAAGATGATTCCAACAGTTGGATAGCACCTCTACCATTTCGTACCCCAAGTAAGAGACTACCAAACAACAGGGTACATGCAGAATCATGGTTTGTTTCTTTAAATCGCAGTTTGAACCAGAAGCCTGAGATGAAAAAGCACTTTGTGAACTTTATGCAGAAGGTGTTTGAGAGAGATCATGCTGAGCCTGCACCTCCTCTTACGAAGAAGAAGGTTGGTACTTACCATGCTTTGGTGTCTACCATCCTCATAAGCCTGATCAGATTAGGGTGGTCTTTGACTCAAGTGCTTGTCATGAAGGTGTCTCCCTCAATGACAATCTTCTCACTGGGCCTAATCTGAACAACAATCTCATAGGAGTTTTACTTTGCTTCTGACAAGTGCCAATTGTTGTTATGGCTGACATTCAGCAGATGTTTCACTGTTTCATCGTCCGTGAAGACTACAGAAACTTCCTCAGGTTGGTACTGCAATAATGATGTCAACGATGAAGTCATAGACTACCGAATGAAGATACATGTTTTTGGTAACAGTCCTTCTCCTGCATTAGCAATTTATGGATTGAGGAAAACAGCTCAAGAGGGTGAGAAAGAATTTGGATCTGATGCAAGACAGTTCGTCAAAAGGAATTTCTATGTAGACGATGGGCTCAAATCTTTGTCCAGTGAAGAAGAAGCTATTGACCTTCTCACTAGAACCCAGAACATGCTTGCCACTGCAAACCTCAGACTTCACAAAATCATCTCTAACAGCGACAAGGTCATCATAGCCTTTCCTTCAGATGACCATGCTGTCAGTGTGAAGAAATTCCAACTAGGATCTGACCTTTCTGTTACACAACGCAGTCTTAAATTGCTTTGGAATGTTAAACAAGACACATTCACGTTTCAAGCATCAGCCTGTGACAAGCCCTTCACAAAAGCGAGGAGTTTTGTCTACAGTGAACAGCATTTATGATCCCTTAGGTTTCATTACACCTCTCACTAGAGATGAGCGAATTATTCAAAAATTCGTTTCGACTGATTCGGCGAATTCGTGAAAAAATTTTGATTCGAGTCGAATATATTCGCTGCGAATTTAACTTATAAAAGGGTGTTTCTAGGCTTCAGAGAGCCTTTATATTAGTGCAGAACACTGTACCTTTAATTTAAATGCCCTTGGAGTCTGCTGGGGAAGAGAAATAATACTGTCAGTCAGTATGACATGCAGATGAGTGCCGTCGATCTTAGAATCACCGCACACTTCACTCATTTGGGCAGTCACGGGGCCAAAACCAGAGTGTGGAGCCACAGTGTGGCGGTGGAGGCAGCAGCAATGGGAGGCCATACAGCACCCTATGACAAAAATGGAACCCACCAGCAGTGTGAGGAGACCTGAAAGTGGCACATGGCAGAGTGTGGCGATGGAGACAGCAGCAATGGGAGGCCGTACAGGGACCCATGACACGCTCTGGACCTGGTAGCAGCATGAGGAGGCGGTACAGGGGCCCATGACAGATTACGGGCCTGGCAGCAGCATGAGGAGTCGGTACGGGGGCCCATGACACACTCTGGACCTGGCAGCAGCATGAGGAGGCGGTACAGGGGCGCATGACAGATTACGAGCCTGGCAGCAGCAACTTGGACAGGAGGACGTTCAGCTTCTGCACCGTCGGGTGCGTGCTCGCAAACTGTTGTCTCTTGGAAACGGATTCCAAGAAAGACTGCTGACGGAATCCGTGAAGAGGAGTAGCAGGAGAAGGAGCATCTGAACGAGCGGAATATGCCAACAAGCGACAACAGGGGCCCCTGACAGATTACGGGCCTGGCAGCAGCATGAGGAGTCGGTACGGGGGCCCATGGCAGATTACGGGCCTGGCAGCAGCAATGGGAGGCCCGTAATCTGCCAGCACCCTATGACAAAAAATGGAACACACCAGCAGTGTGTGAGGAGACCTGAAAGTGGCACATGGCAGAGTGTGGCGATGGAGACAGCAGCAATGGGAGGCCGTACAGGGACCAATGAGAGACTCTGGACCTGGCAGCAGCATGAGGAGGCGGTACAGGGGCCCATGGCAGATTAGGGGCCTGGCAGCAGCTATGGGAGGCCCGTAATCTGCCAGCACCCTATGACAAAAAATGGAACACACCAGCAGTGTGTGAGGAGACCTGAATGTGGCACATGGCAGAGTGTGGCGATGGAGACAGCAGCAATGGGAGGCCGTACAGGGACCCATGAGAGACTCTGGACCTGGCAGCAGCATGAGGAGGCGGTACAGGGGCCCATGGCAGATTAGGGGCCTGGCAGCAGCTATGGGAGGCCCGTAATCTGCCAGCACCCTATGACAAAAAATGGAACACACCAGCAGTGTGAGGAGACCTGAAAGTGGCACATGGCAGAGTGTGGCGATGGAGACAGCAGCAATGGGAGGCCGTACAGGGACCCATGAGAGACTGTGGACCTGGCAGCAGCATGAGGAGGCGGTACTGGGGCCCATGGCAGATTACGGGCCTGGCAGCAGCAATGGGAGGCCCGTAATCTGCCAGCACCCTATGACAAAAAATGGAACACACCAGCAGTGTGAGGAGACCTGAAAGTGGCACATGGCAGAGTGTGGCAATGGAGACAGCAGCAATGGGAGGCGGTACAGGGACCCATGAGACACTGTGGACCTGGCAGCAGCATGAGGAGGCGGTACAGGGGCCCATGGCAGATTAAGGCCTGGCAGCAGCAATGGGAGGCCCGTAATCTGACAGCACCCTATGACAAAATGGAACCCTGGGCTGGGGCAGGCAGAACCGCCGTATCTTTATCACGGTTTTCCCAGGCCACCGAATGGCGACGCTGCATATGCTGACGCAACGCTGTAGTCCCAACATTTGCCCCCTGGCCACGCTTGACTTTCTGGCCACATAGTCGACATACGGCTACGTTTACTTCCTCGGGCGGCTTGACGAAAAATTGCCACACCGCCGAGTAGGAAACTTTGACCCCGCTACTCCTCACTGGCTGACTGCTACTTCCTCCGTGCACACCGGCACCACTACTGGCCGTGGTGGTAGGCTGCAGTGGAGCTGGTGCTCTACTCCATGGCCGTTTGCCTCCACTGACACTGCTGCGACCCTGCTGCCTCCTGGCAGCAGCAATGGGAGGCCGTACAGGGACCCATGAGACACTGTGGACCTGGCAGCAGCATGAGGAGGCGGTACAGGGGCCCATGGCAGATTAGGGGCCTGGCAGCAGCTATGGGAGGCCCGTAATCTGCCAGCACCCTATGACAAAAAATGGAACACACCAGCAGTGTGAGGAGACCTGAAAGTGGCACATGGCAGAGTGTGGCGATGGAGACAGCAGCAATGGGAGGCCGTACAGGGACCCATGAGACACTGTGGACCTGGCAGCAGCATGAGGAGGCGGTACAGGGGCCCATGGCAGATTAGGGGCCTGGCAGCAGCTATGGGAGGCCCGTAATCTGCCAGCACCCTATGACAAAAAATGGAACACACCAGCAGTGTGTGAGGAGACCTGAAAGTGGCACATGGCAGAGTGTGGCAATGGAGACAGCAGCAATGGGAGGCGGTACAGGGACCCATGAGAGACTCTGGACCTGGCAGCAGCATGAGGAGGCGGTACAGGGGCCCATGGCAGATTACGGGCCTGGCAGCAGCTATGGGAGGCCCGTAATCTGCCAGCACCCTATGACAAAAAATGGAACACACCAGCAGTGTGAGGAGACCTGAAAGTGGCACATGGCAGAGTGTGGCGATGGAGACAGCAGCAATGGGAGGCCGTACAGGGACCCAAGAGACACTGTGGACCTAGCAGCAGCATGAGGAGGCGGTACTGGGGCCCATGGCAGATTACGGGCCTGGCAGCAGCAATGGGAGGCCCGTAATCTGCCAGCACCCTATGACAAAAAATGGAACACACCAGCAGTGTGAGGAGACCTGAAAGTGGCACATGGCAGAGTGTGGCGATGGAGACAGCAGCAATGGGAGGCCGTACAGGGACCCATGAGACACTGTGGACCTGGCAGCAGCATGAGGAGGCGGTACAGGGGCCCATGGCAGATTAGGGGCCTGGCAGCAGCTATGGGAGGCCCGTAATCTGCCAGCACCCTATGACAAAAAATGGAACACACCAGCAGTGTGTGAGGAGACCTGAAAGTGGCACATGGCAGAGTGTGGCGATGGAGACAGCAGCAATGGGAGGCCGTACAGGGACCCATGAGAGACTCTGGACCTGGCAGCAGCATGAGGAGGCGGTACAGGGGCCCATGGCAGATTAGGGGCCTGGCAACAGCTATGGGAGGCCCGTAATCTGCCAGCACCCTATGACAAAAAATGGAACACACCAGCAGTGTGAGGAGACCTGAAAGTGGCACATGGCAGAGTGTGGCGATGGAGACAGCAGCAATGGGAGGCCGTACAGGGACCCAAGAGACACTGTGGACCTAGCAGCAGCATGAGGAGGCGGTACAGGGGCCCATGGCAGATTAGGGGCCTGGCAGCAGCTATGGGAGGCCCGTAATCTGCCAGCACCCTATGACAAAAAATGGAACACACCAGCAGTGTGTGAGGAGACCTGAAAGTGGCACATGGCAGAGTGTGGCGATGGAGACAGCAGCAATGGGAGGCCGTACAGGGACCCATGAGAGACTCTGGACCTGGCAGCAGCATGAAGAGGCGGTACAGGGGCCCATGGCAGATTAGGGGCCTGGCAGCAGCTATGGGAGGCCCGTAATCTGCCAGCACCCTATGACAAAAAATGGAACACACCAGCAGTGTGTGAGGAGACCTGAAAGTGGCACATGGCAGAGTGTGGCGATGGAGACAGCAGCAATGGGAGGCCGTACAGGGACCCATGAGAGACTCTGGACCTGGCAGCAGCATGAAGAGGCGGTACAGGGGCCCATGGCAGATTACGGGCCTGGCAGCAGCAATGGGAGGCCCGTAATCTGCCAGCACCCTATGACAAAAAATGGAACACACCAGCAGTGTGAGGAGACCTGAAAGTGGCACATGTTTGGGGCATGATTCATGGCGGATTTAGTCAGTTGTGTCAGGAACTGGTGGTTTGAAATCCAGACTAATCCACGCCTGATTCATTTTCACAAACGTGAGTCTCTCCACACTTTGGATGGACAGTCGTGTCCTCCGCGGAGTTACAATACCTCCTGCCGCACTAAACACGCGCTCCGATGCCACGCTACTGGCCGGGCATGACAGCCTTTCAAGGGCAAATTCAGCTAGTTGGGGCCAAAGGTCAAGTTTCGTTGCCCAGTAGTCAAGGGGATTGTCTACCTCGGTTGGCAGGGTGCTGTCCAAGTAGGCCCAAGCCTGTTGTTTGAGGTCCTGCTCTAGGTCCACCTGATGCTGCTGCGGCTGGTTAGTAGTTTCCTCACTGCACTGCTGAAGAAAACTACTCATCATCGACTGCAGACTGAGGCAGCCGCTGCTGGTGGAGCTGCCACTGCTCCTACCACCCCACCCCTCCCCTGCTGCCATGGCAGCGGAACGCGAGCGCACAGGGCCCACAGTGTCTGAGGATGGACGTTGGCGCACAAAGGCAGAGACCAACTGACTACATAGGTGGTTTTTATAGTACGTTATTTTGGCCTCCCTCTCAGCAGGTGTGAAAAAGGCCACCATTTTTGAACGGTAGCGAGGGTCCAACAAGGTGGACAGCCAAAAGTCATCCCTCTGTCTGATGGTTATTATTCGGCTGTCGCTACGCAAGCACCCGAGCATGCTATGGGCCATTTGTGCCAAGGAATGCGAGGGACTCCCTGCCTCCATCTCCACAGCATACTGCCACGGTGCGTCTGGGTCCTCTGTCTCCTCCTCCTCCTCCTCTACCAGATGCTCCTGCTCCTCCACTCCTGTCCGCTGAGTGGAAAAACCACCCATTTCACTCAATAATTCCTGAGCACAAATGTCCTCCTCTACCTCCTCCTCTTCTTCCTGTCCTGCCCCCACAGGGGTAATGTGGCGTTGAGATCTGTGCGCCACGTCTACCGCACCCTGACCAGCCATTGTTAACAGCATTTGTTCCAGGACGTGCAACAGAGGAATGACGTCGTTCATCCCATAGTCCTGCCGACTCACGAATAGCGTGGCCTCCTCAAAGGGCCTGAGCAAGCGGCAGGTGTCACGCATGAGCTGCCAATGGCTGACATCGAAGTTACACAGGGGAGTACCTTTTATCCGCTTGTAACATCAGGAAATCGGTGATGGCCTTTCGCTGTTCGTAAAGGCGGTCTAACATGTGTAGGGTTGAATTCCACCTTGTTGCAACGTCGCAGATCAGGCGATGCTGTGGAATTCCGTTCTGCCGCTGCAGCTCAAGGAGGGTGTGCTTTGCGGTGTAGGAATGGCTGAAATGCATGCAAAATTTACGTGACATTTTAAGGATGTCTTGCAGTGGGATGGTGGATTTTAGGAACCGCTTGACAACCAGATTGAACACGTGAGCCATGCATGGCGCATGGCACAACCTTCCTTGACGCAGAGCAGACACCATGTTCTTTCCGTTGTCGGTCAACATGGTTCCGATTTTCAGTTTGCGCGGAGACAGCCATCTGTCGATTTCTCTGTTCATTACACTGAGAAGTTCCTCCCCTGTGTGACTACGTTCGCCTGGACCTGGCAGCAGCATGAGGAGGCGGTACAGGGGCCCATGGCAGATTAGGGGCCTGGCAGCAGCTATGGGAGGCCCGTAATCTGCCAGCACCCTATGACAAAAAATGGAACACACCAGCAGTGTGAGGAGACCTGAAAGTGGCACATGGCAGAGTGTGGCGATGGAGACAGCAGCAATGAGAGGCCGTACAGGGACCCATGAGACACTGTGGACCTGGCAGCAGCATGAGGAGGCGGTACAGGGGCCCATGGCAGATTAGGGGCCTGGCAGCAGCTATGGGAGGCCCGTAATCTGCCAGCACCCTATGACAAAAAATGGAACACACCAGCAGTGTGTGAGGAGACCTGAAAGTGGCACATGGCAGAGTGTGGCGATGGAGACAGCAGCAATGGGAGGCCGTACAGGGACCCATGAGAGACTCTGGACCTGGCAGCAGCATGAGGAGGCGGTACAGGGGCCCATGGCAGATTACGGGCCTGGCAGCAGCTATGGGAGGCCCGTAATCTGCCAGCACCCTATGACAAAAAATGGAACACACCAGCAGTGTAAGGAGACCTGAAAGTGGCACATGGCAGAGTGTGGCGATGGAGAAAGCAGCAATGGGAGGCCGTACAGGGACCCATGAGAGACTCTGGACCTGGCAGCAGCATGAGGAGGCGGTACAGGGGCCCATGGCAGATTACGGGCCTGGCAGCAGCTATGGGAGGCCCGTAATCTGCCAGCACCCTATGACAAAAAATGGAACACACCAGCAGTGTGAGGAGACCTGAAAGTGGCACATGGCAGAGTGTGGCGATGGAGACAGCAGCAATGGGAGGCCGTACAGGGACCCATGAGACACTGTGGACCTGGCAGCAGCATGAGGAGGCGGTACAGGGGCCCATGGCAGATTAGGAGCCTGGCAGCAGCTATGGGAGGCCCGTAATCTGCCAGCACCCTATGACAAAAAATGGAACACACCAGCAGTGTGTGAGGAGACCTGAAAGTGGCACATGGCAGAGTGTGGCGATGGAGACAGCAGCAATGGGAGGCCGTACAGGGACCCATGAGACACTGTGGACCTGGCAGCAGCATGAGGAGGCGGTAAAGGGGCCCATGGCAGATTAGGGGCCTGGCAGCAGCTATGGGAGGCCCGTAATCTGCCAGCACCCTATGACAAAAAATGGAACACACCAGCAGTGTGTGAGGAGACCTGAAAGTGGCACATGGCACAGTGTGGCGATGGAGACAGCAGCAATGGGAGGCCGTACAGGGACCCATGAGACACTGTGGACCTGGCAGCAGCATGAGGAAGCGGTACAGGGGCCCATGGCAGATTAGGGGCCTGGCAGCAGCTATGGGAGGCCCGTAATCTGCCAGCACCCTATGACAAAAAATGGAACACACCAGCAGTGTGTGAGGAGACCTGAAAGTGGCACATGGCAGAGTGTGGCGATGGAGACAGCAGCAATGGGAGGCCGTACAGGGACCCATGAGACACTGTGGACCTGGCAGCAGCATGAGGAGGCGGTACAGGGGCCCATGGCAGATTAGGGGCCTGGCAGCAGCTATGGGAGGCCCGTAATCTGCCAGCACCCTATGACAAAAAATGGAACACACCAGCAGTGTGAGGAGACCTGAAAGTGGCACATGGCAGAGTGTGGCGATGGAGACAGCAGCAATGGGAGGCCGTACAGGGACCCATGAGACACTGTGGACCTGGCAGCAGCATGAGGAGGCGGTACAGGGGCCCATGGCAGATTAGGGGCCTGGCAGCAGCTATGGGAGGCCCGTAATCTGCCAGCACCCTATGACAAAAAATGGAACACACCAGCAGTGTGAGGAGACCTGAAAGTGGCACATGGCAGAGTGTGGCGATGGAGACAGCAGCAATGGGAGGCCGTACAGGGACCCATGAGACACTGTGGACCTGGCAGCAGCATGAGGAGGCGGTACAGGGGCCCATGGCAGATTAGGGGCCTGGCAGCAGCTATGGGAGGCCCGTAATCTGCCAGCACCCTATGACAAAAAATGGAACACACCAGCAGTGTGAGGAGACCTGAAAGTGGCACATGGCAGAGTGTGGCGATGGAGACAGCAGCAATGGGAGGCCGTACAGGGACCCATAAGACACTGTGGACCTGGCAGCAGCATGAGGAGGCGGTACAGGGGCCCATGGCAGATTAGGGGCCTGGCAGCAGCTATGGGAGGCCCGTAATCTGCCAGCACCCTATGACAAAAAATGGAACACACCAGCAGTGTGTGAGGAGACCTGAAAGTGGCACATGGCAGAGTGTGGCGATGGAGACAGCAGCAATGGGAGGCCGTACAGGGACCCATGAGAGACTCTGGACCTGGCAGCAGCATGAGGAGGCGGTACAGGGGCCCATGGCAGATTAGGGGCCTGGCAGCAGCTATGGGAGGCCCGTAATCTGCCAGCACCCTATGACAAAAAATGGAACACACCAGCAGTGTGTGAGGAGACCTGAAAGTGGCACATGGCAGAGTGTGGCGATGGAGACAACCCACCGACTGTTTTGCTCGCTGCCAAGCTGCCACCCTCTTCTCCTGATGATGCGGAAGCAATAGCCTGATGACGACGAGACTGCCAAGTGCGATCAGCCTCATCATCATCAATTAGGGTCTCCGCCTCACTACTAGCCCCTTCGGCTGCGTGTGGGTCAGGAGACAGACCTGTCTCTATACCGGCTACCGAGCCACTCTCCTCGCCACTACTTCTTCGCCTGGCTGCTGAAGAGGCGGATGTCTCCCCCCGTTCCTGACCGCCCTCTGTTAGCTCTTCCTCACTGTACAGTGGGGCTGAGCCCACAGCATGCGATACTTCGCTTGGTGAGGGAACACCAAAGGACAGGGGCAGGTAGAGGACACGTGATTTCAGTGGGCTTGCTCCCGGGCCATGCCAACTAACGGTTGTGTCTGACGTACCCACCGACCGTTGGCTGTAGGTGTCAGAGGTGACCTGGGAAGAGGAAGACGACCGAGCCAACCAATCGATGACGGCAGGGTTGTCGGTGTAGACACGACCGCTGGATGACACCGGTAGCACTGGCCTCTGGCTGCGACTAGTGCTGCCTCGACCCCTTCCTCTGCTGCCACGTCTGCTCGCTCCTAAAACATTGCCTCCTCTGCCACTCCTCTGCATGTTGTCTGACATACTCTTTAATTAAACGATTCTGTGTCCCTGAGTAACAATTCTGTGTCCCTGAGTAACAATTCTGTGTCTGTCCCTGAGTAACAATTCTGTGTCCCTGAGTAACAATTCTGTGTCCCTGAGTAACAATTCTGTGTCCCTCAGTAACAATTCTGTGTTCCTCAGTAACAATTCTGTGTCCCTGAGTAACAATTCTGTGTCCCTCAGTAACAATTCTGTGTCCCTCAGTAACAATTCTGTGTCCCTCAGTAACTATTCTGTGTCTGTCCCTGAGTAACAATTCTGTGTCTGTCCCTGAGTAACAATTCTGTGTCCCTCAGTAACAATTCTGTGTCCCTCAGTAACAATTCTGTGTCCCTGAGTAACAATTCTGTGTCCCTCAGTAACAATTCTGTGTCCCTCAGTAACAATTCTGTGTCCCTGAGTAACAATTCTGTGTCACTCAGTAACAATTCTGTGTCCCTCAGTAACAATTCTGTGTCTGTCCCTGAGTAACAATTCTGTGTCTGTCCCTGAGTAACAATTCTGTGTCCCTAAGTAACGTTTCTGTGGCCCTAAGTAACGGTTCTGTGTCCCTGAGTAACAATTCTGTGTCTGTCCCTGAGTAACAATTCTGTGTCTGTCCCTGAGTAACAATTCTGTGTCTGTCCCTGAGTAACAATTCTGTGTCCCTCAGTAACAATTCTGTGTCTGTCCCTGAGTAACGTTTCTGTGGCCCTAAGTAACGGTTCTGTGTCCCTCAGTAACAATTCTGTGTCCCTCAGTAACAATTCTGTGTCTGTCCCTGAGTAACAATTCTGTGTCCCTAAGTAACGTTTCTGTGGCCCTAAGTAACGGTTCTGTGTCCCTCAGTAACAATTCTGTGTCCCTCAGTAACAATTCTGTGTCTGTCCCTAAGTAACAATTCTGTGGCCCTAAGTAGTGTTTCTGTGGCCCTAAGTAACGTTTCTGTGGCCCTAAGTAACGATTCTGTGGCCCTAAGTAACGTTTCTGTGGCCCTAAGTAACGATTCTGTGGCCCTAAGTAACGTTTCTGTGGCCCTAAGTAACGTTTCTGTGACCCTAAGTAACGTTTCTGTGGCCCTAAGTAACGATTCTGTGGCCCTAAGTAACGATTCTGTGGCCCTAAGTAACGTTTCTGTAGCCCTAAGTAACATTTCTGTGGCCCTAATTAACGGTTCTGTGTCCCTCAGTAACAATTCTGTGTCCCTCAGTAACAATTCTGTGTCTGTCCCTGAGTAACAATTCTGTGTCCCTAAGTAACGTTTCTGTGGCCCTAAGTAACGATTCTGTGTCCCTCAGTAACAATTCTGTGTCCCTCAGTAACTATTCTGTGTCTGTCCCTGAGTAACAATTCTGTGTCTGTCCCTGAGTAACAATTCTGTGTCCCTTAGTAACAATTCTGTGTCCCTCAGTAACAATTCTGTGTCCTGAGTAACAATTCTGTGTCCCTGAGTAACAATTCTGTGTCCCTGAGTAACAATTCTGTGTCACTCAGTAACAATTCTGTGTCCCTCAGTAACAATTCTGTGTCTGTCCCTGAGTAACAATTCTGTGTCTGTCCCTGAGTAACGATTCTGTGGCCCTAAGTAACGTTTCTGTAGCCCTAAGTAACGTTTCTGTGGCCCTAATTAACGGTTCTGTGTCCCTCAGTAACAATTCTGTGTCCCTCAGTAACAATTCTGTGTCTGTCCCTGAGTAACAATTCTGTGTCCCTAAGTAACGTTTCTGTGGCCCTAAGTAACGATTCTGTGGCCCTAAGTAACGATTCTGTGGCCCTAAGTAACATTTTTGTGGCCCTAAGTAACGTTTCTGTGGCCCTAAGTAACGTTTCTGTGGCCCTAAGTAACGTTTCTGTGTCCCTAACTAACGTTTCTGTGTCCCTAAGTAACGTTTCTGTGTCCCTAACTCTCTCCCTCAATACAGCCAGGTCTGCCTCTGTTGAATGACTGGAGGCAAATGGAGAATTCTAAAATGGCCGCCATTTATAGCTCGACCATTACACAGTGCTGGCTGGCTGGCTGCTGATTGGCTAATGCGATCACATGTCATGAACGAATGCATTATGGGTCAGCGCGCCTTGTCTGCGCGCCTTCCCAGACATCCCCGCTCCGTCGCCGCACATGTCGCCGCCATTTTAGGAAAAATTTCGATTCGCGCATCCGAAGTCTGCTAATTTTCGGATTCGTCGCGAATCGAAATTTTCCTAATATTCGAAACGAATTCCACTTCGCCTAGTTCGATTCGCTCATCTCTATCTCTCACCATTTAGGGTAAGATACTGCTGAGACAACTTACTTCTGAAAGCTCAGACTGGGATACCCCCTTGCCCAAGGAGAAACAACAAAGGTGGGAATCCTGGAAACAGTCTCTAAAAGCATTAAAACAGCTCCAGATACCACGCTCTTACACCCAAGTATCCTGAAAGAATGCCACCAGAAGAGAGATTCATGTCTTCTCCAATGCATCCAATGAAGCCATTGCTGCGGTGGCTTATCTTCGTGCTACAGATCCCAATGGTAAAGTATGTGTAGGATTTGGAAATTGCTGAGCTTACAGAACCTGAAACAGATGTTGAAATAGACTCCTTTGACTTTTATACAGACAGCAAAATAGTGCTAGGATATATACACAATCAAACAAGACAGTTCTACGTGTATGTCGGCAACAGAGTGGAACACATAAGGAAGTTCTGTACGCCTGAACAATGGCACTATGTTCCCACTAGCCTCAACCCTGCTGACTGCGGCAGTCGTGCAGTACCTACTACTGCATTTTGGTACACATCTTGGCTATATCCACTATGAAAGAAGGTTCTGCTCACCTTTACTTCAGGCCTATAAAGGAACTAGCACTTCTTTTGCCCAAAGAGGAAGACAAGTCATCAACCTGATTTAAAGGGAGGTAAGAAGGAATTGTGCATGTTACTGCCTTCCCCTCTGAATATGGATTTCCATGTCTCAGCCTGGACTTTCGAGACCAGCATCTGCAAGTAATATGCTAAATGTTTGCATTGTTTTCCTTTGTTCTTCCCTTCTGTTATGATCCGCCAGGTGGTACCTCTGGCAGCCCACCGGACAGGATTACCCAGAGCGTGGAGTCTAAGTACCGACTAGGACCAGGTCACGACCTCTGAGCACTCCCACCCGTGGCAGAGGGGACCACAGGGGATGGATACAGGAGGAGAACCTGATGTGAAGAGACCGGCAGGCCCAGGCGGGATGGATGGATCGAAGTCAAACAGCCCAGTCGTTACCGTGGGAGCAGCGAGGTACAGAATCGGCAGGCAAAGGATAGTCGGGTCACACGCAGGGTCAATACCGGGGTGGTCAGTCCGGAGAGAGGTCAGATAAGCCAGGGGTCAGGATAGGAGAAGGCAGCATAGTCAGGGCAATCCGGGTCAAAACAGGAGAAGGCAGCGAAGTCAGGGCAATCCGGGTCAAAACAGGAACAGAACTCAGGGTACAGGAACACAGGTAGCAGGAAAGACCTTGCGGCAATTTGTGACAGCGCAGGGCATCTTTAAATACCGCGCCCTGCACTGTCATTGGTTTCCCAGCGTTTACTTGCAGCGCCTACTGCGTAAGCGCGAGTCTCCTTCAGCCGTGGCCGGCCGGGACCTAGTGCCCGTATCCCGGCGCGAGCCGCCGCGACTGCGCATGTGCTGGGACAGACGCCGCGGCGGACCCTAATTTTTTCCCTCTTGTTTTGCAGATGTTCCTGGAAAGAATCTTCATTATGTATATTGGACTTGAACTAAAGTTTGTTATAATAGAAATCATAGATTTTGACAGGGAGTGTCATGTTTCACATGACTGTCATATGCCTTTAAGTGTTTTCTATATTTTGTCTCTGCTCCTCCCTTTTCTCTGGTTTAGTTAATGCTGTATAGATAGCCCACCCCTTTTTCCCAGAAATGCATTGCAGCTCTAGCCTCA
Source organism: Staurois parvus (assembly GCF_062004578.1). Lineage (NCBI taxonomy): Eukaryota > Metazoa > Chordata > Amphibia > Anura > Ranidae > Staurois > Staurois parvus. Next base: position 392,286 of record NW_028318658.1, on the reverse strand, counting down.
TGTCATGAAGCAGGACACTCTATGATCTTTTGACCTATCGAATGTTCATTGTTGTAAGATTCTCTCCGTTTATGGAATAAACTTCACAAGATTTACAAGATATCCTTTCGATTGAGTCACTGACTGTGGTATCCAACTGAGGTTGAAGTTATTGCTATCTCATCACAACTGTAAGTTACAGAGATCACACTTTCAATGCTTAGATTGGAGAGACAGAACACCCACATCCACCCACTTCTAATGGTGGGCACACATTAGGTCGCACGGTGCCACATGCTCCAATTCCAACATTGTACAAATGTCTAAATAGTGGCACGCTTGAATAAAAATTGTCCATGTATAAGTGGTACCCCATATGGAAAAAGGATGACACCAAGTCCCAAACTATCTTGCCACTACTCCCCATGTAGTCTTGGCATCCGAGGGGTTCGACGTGACTATCTTTTCCCTCATAAACCCGAAACTTATATGTGTAGCCTGTTACCCTCTCACAGGTCTTATACATCTTGCCCCTATATCTGGCACGCTTGCTGGGGAGAAATTGTTTGAAAGCAAATCGGCCAGAAAAATTAACCACTTGAGCACCTGAGGATTTACCCCCCTTAATGACCAGGCCTTTTTTTGCTGTTTGGCGCTGCACTAATTCAAATGATAATTGCGCGGTCATGCAATGCTGTACCCAAACGAAATTTACGTCCTTTTTTTCACACAAACAGAGCTTTCTTTTGGTGGTATTTGATCACCTGTGCGCTTTTTATTTTTTGCGCTATAAACAAAAAAAACCACGAAAATTTTGAAAAAAAACAATATTTTCTACTTTCAGCTATAAAAAATATATCCTAAACTCAAAGTTAGTCATAAATTTAAGCCAAAATGTATTCTGCTACATGTTTTTGGTAAAAAAAATCCCAATAAGTGTATATTGATTGCTTTGTGTGAAAGTTATAGCGTCTACAAACTATGGTATAGATACTGTAATTTATGCCTTTTTTTGCTATACAGCGCTGCACTGATTCAAATGATAATTGCGCGGTCATGCAATGCTGCACCCAAATGAAATTTATGTCCTTTTTTTCACACAAATAGAGCTTTCTTTTGGTGGTATTTAATCACCTGTGCGCTTTTTATTTTTTGCGCTATAATCAAAAATCACGAAAATTTTGAAAAAAAACAATATTTTCTACTTTCAGCTATAAAAAATATATCGTAAACTCAAAGTTAGTCATAAATGTAGGCCAAAATGTATTCTGCTACATGTTTTTGGTAAAAAAAATCCCGTGCATTAGCGGGCAAACTGGCGCTATCTAGGAGGGGCGCTAATACTATCGGAAGTCACCAGTGACACTAATACAGTGATCAATAAAAATCTGTTCACTGTAATCAATGACACTGATGACAGGGCAGTGAAGGGGTTAACTGGGGGGGGGCGATAAAGGGGTTAAATGGGATGTCTGGTGCACTAGCGGGCAAACTGGCGCTATCTGGGAGGGGCGCTAACACTATCGGAAGTCGCCAGCGACACTGATACAGTGATCAGTAAAAATCGCTTCACTGATCAGTGACACTGGTGACAGGGCAGTGAAGGGGTTAACTGGGGGGGAAGATTAAGGGTGTAAATGGGATTACTGGTGCACTAGCGGGCAATCTGGCGCTGTCTGGGAGGGGCGCTAACACTATCGGAAGTCGCCAGCGACACTGATACAGTGATCAGTAAAAATCGGTTCACTGATCAGTGACACTGGTGACAGGGCAGTGAAGGGGTTAACTGGGGGGGGGAGATTAAGGGGTTAAACGGGATTACTGGTGTACTGGCGGGCAATCTGGCGCTATCTGGGAGGAGCGCTAACACTATCGGAAGTCGCCATCGACACTGATACAGTGATCAGTAAAAATCGCTTCACTGATCAGTGACACTGGTGACAGGGCAGTGAAGGGGCTAACTGGGGAGGGGGCGATCAGGGGGTTAAATGTGTCCTAGGTGTGTTCTAACTGTTAGTGTAGTGCTTTGTACTCACTTTTCCTGTGTCTTCTTCTCTGTCTGGAACGGAATGTGTCCAGGCAGAGAAGAATGACATCATATCCTGTCCTGTGTAAATGTCAACACAGGACAGGATAGGACAGGGACCGATCATCTGATTTCAGCTTCAAATCTAATGATTGATCCCTCCTGGATCGAATCGTGTCACCCGCGGGTCGGCGGGAGCGCACGCGCGCGCCCCCTACCCGCGATAGTGTCGGGAGCGCGGAGCCCGTTTTAAAACGTGCTTTTGCGCTCCACTGCCGCCCTGCACACGTATATATACAGTGGCGGCAAGCGGTTAATGAGGGACTCATCAATGCAGATGTTTTGCTGGGGATTATAGATATCTGCAAATTTTTGGTTAAGGTGATTTACGAGGGGCCGAATTTTGTGTAGCTGGTAAAATTCAGGGTCACCCCGAGGACAACGGAGTGTGTTGTCATTGAAATGCATAAAACACATTATACTCTCATATCAATGCCTGGCCATGGCAGCAGAGAACACAGGCATATGATGAATAGGGTCTGTAGACCAATACAACTCCAATTCATTTTTTTTTAGTAACGTCCATGTTGAGGGTTAAGCCCAAAAAAAAAATTAAATTCAGAAACCGTAATGGGTTTCCATGCGAACGGTCTGGCAAGGTTTGAATTTTGGGTTGGTGGCGATAAATTGTTATGCATGTAAATTGCTTTGATCCACAATCAATGCAAACAGATATTCCATGAAAAACAGCTCCAAAAAATCAAGGGCAGTAGTTAAATGTGCTGTTTCCACCTGAATTCCAGGTTGGGCAGTGAATGGGGGAAGTACGGGTGCTGTAGAATTTGTGGGCTGCCAATCGGGATTTGCAAGAACATTTGGAAGGATACTAGGGGCTCTATGGGCCTGTGTGCGAATTCTTGGTGTTTGCTGGACAACACTTGTGCTTGCCACCACAGCAGCTTGTACTGCTCTTATGGGGCTCACCACGTCATCAAGTGATACTGCAGTGCTGGTATGTGAAAGACTAGGATGTACTAGGCCGCTGGTGCTCGCCAGTTCACCGAAACGGTAGAGCGGCTTTAGTTCTGGCATTCTGCTGCATAGAGAGTCATCAAAATTTACCGGCAAGTGCTAGCAGGGATCAGGCCTGATTCTTCGAACACTGTGGTTTTGTGTGCACTGTATCAAGTGACAGTGACCTACTGACACTGCACTTGCTGGGGGAGAAGGGGGGGTAAGTGTAGGGGCTAAACGCAGGTGCTGGCAGGTGCTGAAGCTGATCCCGCTGACGCTGTGTTTTTTGGGGGACACTATACTAATGTGAACACTGGTATAGTGCTGATCTAATCAAAGAGATCCGTTCAGACACTCTACAGTACTAACGATGGAATTTTATTGTGTATGAGCGTGTTCCTGACAATCAAGAGGTTAAATGTGATGACTGGTGTACTGACGGGCAATCTGTCGCTATCTGGGAGGGGCATGAAAACCACGGGAGTGCGAATCACATATATACACGTGATTTTGTGCACCCGTGCTGCCCTGTAGCAGTATTTCTGCAATAGGGCAGTCAGGAAGCAGTTGAAGAAGCAGTTTGTGTTACGACACTGTGTTACTTTAACTGACAATTGCACGGTCATGCAATGCTGCACCCAAATGAAATTTGTGTCCTTTTTTTTCCACAAACTGAGCTTTCTTTATGTGGTATTTGATTGCCTGTGTGTTTTTATTTTTTGCACTATAAAAAAAGGCCTACAATAAGGAAAACATTAAACAAGAATGGAGTACATGGGAGGACACCACGGAGGAAGCCATTGCTGTTCAAAAAGAATATTGCAGCACGTTTGAAGTTTGCAAAAGAGCACCTGGATGTTCCACAGCACTACTGGCAAAATATACTGTGGACAGATGAAACCAAGATTGAGTTGTTTGGGAAGAACACACAACACTATGTGTGGAGAAAAAAAGGCACAGCACACCAACATCAAAACCTCATCCCCACTGTAAAACATGGTGGAGGGAGCATCATGGTTTGGGGCTGCTTTGCTGCCTCAGGGCCTGGACGGATTGTTGTCATTGATGGGAAAATGAATTCCAGAGTTTATCAAGACATTTTGCAGGAAAACGTATGACCATTTCAATGACAACTGAAGCTCCGCAGAGGATGGGTGATGCAACAGGACAATGACCCAAAGTATACAAGTAATTCAACAAAACAATGGCTGCAACAGCACAGAATACGCCTTCTGGAGTGGCCCAGTCAGAGTCCTGACCTCAACCCGATTGAAATGCTGTGGCATGACCTTAAGAGAGCGATTCACACCAGACATCCCAAGAATATTGCTACACTGAAACAGTTTTGTGAAGAGGAGTGGTCCAAAATTACTCCAGATCATTGTGCAGGTCTGATCTGCAACTACAGGAAACGTTTGGTTGAGGTTATTGCTGCCAAAGGAGGGTCAAGCAGTTATTAAGTCCAAAGGTTCACATATTTTTTCCTCCCTGCACTGTGAATGTTTACATGTTATGTGCAATTAAACCATGGCAACATCTAATGTTTGTGTAGGATTATGTTCAGCAGACTGTGTTCTTCTATTGTTGTGACTTAGATGACGTTCAGAGCACATTTTATGCCCAATTCATGCAAAACTCCACATAATCCCAAGGGGTTCACATACTTTTTCTTGCAACTGTATATAACTATATAAGTACCAGCCAGTCTGCTCTGCCAATGATCCTGTTTGTGGTATGTGCTATCTAATATTGAACTGTCTGAATATATAGCACTTCAGGAAGACTGTCTGTATTACATTATTTGTAAACCAAATTCTGAGTTGCTGTGCCACTGGGAATTCTGTTATGGATGTGTGTGCCTACCATATTTTTGTAACATATGATTTATAATACAATCAATTATTGTGTTGGAAGGGAGAAGCAGCTTCTTTCATTTTTTAAGGTTGTACATAAAAGCAAAGTTTCTGTTTGGTTTGTTTAGTCTGTAAGTCAGGTTCTCTTTCTTTTGCATTTATCAGTGGTGATAAGCGAACCTACCTGGGTTCAGTTAGGGCAAGCTTGGCCAACATTTGTAATGTTCAGGTACCAAATTTAAACACCACTGAATTCAATAGGAGATAGTAATGGGCTGAACACACCCCTGTTCGGTTTGCGGTTGAACATTCAAACCTACCGAAAGTTCGACCACAAACTTTGAACAGGGACAATTTACTGAGCAGTATCTTACCACTTCTGAGTATGTGGTACGATACCTCTCAGTTACTAAAACATTCATTCAATGTCAAAAGAATTGTCGGCATTGACAATTAAAAAAAAACAAAGAACAAAAAAAAACGGCATAGGGTCATTTATAGGTAAAGTTGATCCAGAGAATATCCGATCGCTCTCTCAGGGGATCAGAAAAGGATTCAATATGCAAATAGGATCATGCTTTGCTGGGTATTTTTTGCCTTCCTCTGGATCAACTGTGGGTATAGGATTATAACTTTTTTTTTTTAATGGTTGAACTGGATGCACATTTGTCTTTTTCCAGCCATACTAACTATGTAACCATTGAATCAGCCTTCAAAAGGGGTCCCCCTTCCCTTCCATACCAATCCCTTAAGGTCTGGTATGGATTTTGAGGGGAACCCCCTACGCCAAATTTTTTTTAAAATGGCGTGGGTTCCCCCCCAAAATTCATACCAGATCCTAATCCGAGCATGCAGCCCAGCAAGTGAGGAAACCTCCTGAACCATACCAGACTACATGCCCTCAACATGGGGGGTGCTTTGGGGCAGGGGGGCTCCCTCCCAAATCACCTTATCCCCATAATGATGGGGACAAGGGCCTCTTCCCCACAACCACCGGCCATGGTCTGCTGGTAGGAGGCTTATTTTTGGAAGCCCCCTTTAACAAGTGGGCACCCAGATCCCGGCTCCCCCTATGTGAATGAGTATGGGGTACATGGTACTGTTGCCCATTCCCCAAAAAAATGTGTAGTGTAAAAAAAGACAGGAGACAGTCTTTGAAAAGTTCTTTATTAAAAATAAAAACATTGTCCCCCGAAGTAGATCCAATGTCAATCATGATGCCGGCACCACAGCCGACTCGAAAAAATAAAAATAAATATTTTCCACCCTCAACGCTGACTCCCGCCATCTGACAGCTGCCCTGCGATGACAGTTCTTAAACAGGGTGATGACATCACAAGGGGCAGGATCAACCCGGCGGGAATATTTTGAGAGGCATGTTGAGCTAATGGAAGATTTTATTTTTTGTCACAAGTTTTCAAAAAATTACAAAGAAAAGTTTTTTATTGCACAAAGTTGCCACTTAAATGATATATTGCTCACACAAGCCATGGGTATATGTGGAATTACAGCCCAAAATGCATTCTGCTGCTTCTCCAGTATGGGGATACCACATGTGTGAGAGATTTTGGGAGCCTAGCTGCATATGGGGCCTAAAAATAGCACCATCCTTCAGGTTTTCAAAGGACGTAATTTTTACATTTCCCTTCCTCACTACCTATCACAGTTTTCAGAGGTCTGGAAGTTCCGGGATAGCACAAAACTCCCCAAATGACACCTTTTTAGAAAGTAGACACCCAAGGCTATTTGCTGAGAGGCATACTGAGTCTATGAAAGATTTTTTTTTGCCACAAATTATTGTACAATGACAAAATAAATGTTTTGCACAAGTTGTCACTTAAATTATATATTGCTCACACTTGCCATTGATATATGTGGAACAACACCCCAAAACACATTCCGCTATGTCGCCCAAGTATGGGGATACCACATGTGAGAGACTTTTGATCGCCTTCAGGCTTTCAAAGGGCATATTTCCTCATGTCATTTCCTCATTACCTACCATAGTTTTGGAGGCCCTGAAGTGCCAGGATAGTCCAAACACCAACCCCCCCCCAAATGAGCCCTTTTTGAAAACTGAAGAGTCCTACAGGATTCTGAGCATGTCAGATGAGAGGGAAGGGGAGTCCACAATGACAGAATCTGCCTCAGAATACGAACCTGTGGACGGCAGCGGCTCCATGACATGTAGCTCAGACGATGGAGAAGAGGTCCCTGCTAAGGTCAGGTGTACCCGACACCATGTATCTAAAGTGCTAGGAATGCATGACTTGTCCCATATCCAGCATTTCCAAGTACTAGTGTCGCACTACCTTTTGGTGAATTGGCTAGCACCAGCTGCCTAGTACATCCTGGCAGTTTTTTTTAATTGTAAAAAATAAAAAACAATGTTTAAAAAGATTAAAAATATAAAAATATTGAATAAAAATGTATTATTATTTTTTAACAGCTGTCACCAGTTAGTGTCCCTGATTACTGCCACACCAGTCATATGATGACTGTGTACTGTGCTGGTGATGGTATGTAAAAAATGTTTTCCCGGTGTAAGCGCAGATGACAGCACCCCCCTTCCCCTCCACTCTACCCCCTTGTCATTCGCTGCAGGAGCAGTTCATCAGTGGATCCCAACCAATGATTTTTGCCTGGGACTTTGTTGATCTCCTGCAGCGAATGGAGAAGCTAGTTCTTCTCTTCCTGGACCCTTTTCATTTCGGGAGAGGAGAACACCATACTGTGAGTAAAAGCAGCACATTTTACGTACACATGTTAGATTAGCACATTTTCCCCTTTGATTTCCCCTATTAACCTTTTGATCACCCCTGTCATCCAGGCAGTGCCATTAGTAGTGTCAGTATATAGACTTTTTCACTGATCATTGTATTACTGCTACTAGCAACATTAGATATCATCAGGGTCCCTCCCAGCCAGGGTCAGCTAGCATACGATTGCCCGTACACTATCGCACTCACGCTACTGGTTGCTGATCATCGCCATTACTAGTATAGTATTTGTACGGATCAGTATTCTGATAATGAACAGAACTTTACTAGTGACCCCTTAGTATAGTGTCCCCAAAAAGGCAGTGTTAGCAGGACCAGCCCCGTTCACTGCCAGCACTAGCATTTAGCCCCTCCCTCCCACCATTGAGAACTGGCAGTGCAATTTCTGATCACAGTTTTGTTTGGGAATATCTCACCAAAAATGAAATTTTTGTTGCAGGGGGTGCCCAAATTTGATTTGTATCTTAGTGCAGACCTCTTGTAAAATCAATAAGCCAATCACACAAGCAAAAAATTTAATTTCTGGTAGTGTTCTGTACTAGAGCTTTCTGTGTACAGAACACCTCCAGGTTGCCATATTGCATTGCAGTTTATAGAAAATTACAGTTCTGCAGATTGGAAAGGAAAGATATTTTTTAACTACATTTAATTACAATATGACTTGCAAGTGTATATGCTATATTTTTATTTACTATTTTTTTTTTGCCATGAAGATGGAGTTACCCTTTAACCACTTGCCCTCCAACAGGCCATTTTTTGCTATTCGGCACTGTGTTACTTTAACTGACAATTGTATGGTCATGCAGCATTATACCCAAACAAAATTTATATAAATAGAGCTTTCTTTTGGTGGTAATTGGTCACCTCTAGGTATTTTATTTTTTGCAATAGAAATGAAAGAACTTTGAAAAAAAAATATTTTTTACTTTCTAGTATAAAACATATCCAATTAAAAAAAAATAAAATCTCTTTATAAATTTTTGCCAAAAGATATGGGCAGTCATGTGCACATTCCCTCTGCTCAAGCAAGCAGATTATGTACTAGGTTCATGATCCAGAGCAGAAGAGCAGTTAAAGGGGGTTTAAAGATTCTGATAAGCCACCTGCATGCAGACCCCACAACCACTGGCCAAGGGTTCTGAGTAAGAGACCTTTGTCCTCATCAACATAGTTACAATGTACTTTGGCAAGGAAGTCCCCCATGGCAATGTACTCTCCCATGTTGAGGGCACATGGCCTGGTATGGTTCAGGGCACATGTTCATGCCCCCCTTGCCTGGCCTGCTATGGTAAATGCTTGGATAGGGGTCTGGTATGGTGCCTGGTATAGAGTTTGGTGTGGGAACTCATTGTAAATATTTTGAGGGGGGGTTTGGGTTCCCACTTAAAATTCATACCAGACCTGAAAGGTTTGGTATGAAGGGTCATACCAGACCTGAAGGGTCTGGTCTGAGGTCAACAACCCCAATTACACACATGGCCGGATTCTTGGCCATGTGAGTGAATGGGGTCATTGACATCTCTGTTTATTAAGGAATCAGCAGTGCCTTCACTAGCCAGCATACATAACAACCATTTACACTGGTAAGCGGTAATTTATAGTTATGGTAGCCTCTGTTATACGTGATGTTCTGCTCCCTCCCAACAGGTAAATGTTACAGCAAAGGTTCAGTTTAAACTTGTGTTCAGACTAAACCTTAAAAAATGTAATGGTGAACTAACACTTTACACCCTCCCCACCCCTCTAGTCTCAGTTGTACTTACCTCCGTGAATTCTGAGCTGTCAGTGCCCTCGCAGCTGGTGTAGTGGTCCAGGGACTTGAAATCCCTGCTTTTTTTTCTGCAGCCCTTCCGGGATTCTAATTGGTCAGCGCCAGCACAGAGCATCAATCTGACCCATCAAGGAAGTGCTGCAGAAAGAAGAGGGAGAAGAGCAAGGATTTCAAATCCCTGGGCCCCTACACAGGCTATGTGGCACTGACAGCTCAACATCCAATCCTTGAGTAAAGTGGGATCCGGGTGAAGGGGGTGAGGAGGGTTATGGTGGTAATTCATATTTTCATTTTGTCTTAAAAGGTGAACTAACACTTTGAGCTCCTTCCTATTTTTCACTAAGCTGAGCAGTAAGGGGATCATGATTGCTGAGCACTATTAAAATTAGGACAGCAAATATTGTAAAATGGGCTAGCAAGGCCTGATTTCATTTTTTCTTAACACAGTTTCTGATATTTTTGTTGTCCACAGAAGTAACAAAGGTTTGGTTTTGACATTCTGTTTAGGAGGTTTGCCTTGGCAAACGTTATAGAAATACCACATGTACAGGCAACATGTTAACAGTAGTAACCAAGACAATGCTCTGTGCTGCTTACCAGTGAGATAGGTGTGTACTTTCAATTTTTAATCAGAATCTGAAAATTGAAATTTGATTGCTGTAGGCAACATGCTACTCCTTAAAAAAAACACATAGCTCATTGTATTATTTAGCTGAAGGGAAAATAACACTACCAGACTCCATTAGCAATCATACACAGGTGATAAATGCACAAGAAATAGCAAAAAACAGGCTAACAAAATAGAACAGTCAGGACTTCCAAGTTAATTAATTGCCTTAGCACAGCAGAGGAAATCTAGCTAATTCCAGGAATTGTGGACACTCCTAAGGCTAGTAGGCTAGGCTATTGCGAGTGTGGGAATGTGTGTAAATCTCATATGTTCCTGAACCCAGAGGCAACTAGTTTTTTGGGGCACAAAACCGTAGCACCATGAGGTTCCATGCGACTGTCCTGCGGGTGCGTTTTGGAAAAAGGGTTGGGGAAGTTTTCCTTGCGTTTCCTGCAGGTACAGCAGCCCATTCAAATACATCGACTGCTGTGTCCTTGCGAACTCAGCGTGTAGGACCCACAGTAGTGTGTACCTAGCCTTAGGGTGAAGTTAGGGAAAGTAAAGTTAGTTGAATGGGTGATTTGATTACATACAGCAATATAAGAAAACATGAATAGTAAGGTGTGGGAATGGCACAATTTTATAATACACATACATGATGCAAAAACACAGCAAAATGAACTGCTCTGGCAAAGGTTGAGCAATTTTCCAGTTACTCTTATGTTTAAGTATTTAAATGCAAACTTCTTACCAGAATCAATAATGTGATATTTAAATATTCATGCATAATTTTTACTGCCATCCACTCCTTAACAATTATGATATTTGCTGGTTGTTAAAGCGGAGTTCCAGTTGAATAAAAAAAAAATAAAAGTTAGCAGCTACAAAAACTGTAGTTGGTGACCTCTAAAATACAGACACTTACCTGTCCCTTGGTCCAGCAGTGTCCTCACCAACGCTGGTTTCACCGGCCATCTTCTCTCCCCGCTTCCATCATCTTCATTGTGGGCACCCAGCTGTTCCAGCTTGAGGTTTGTGCATATGTGAGTAGTTCTGCACTTTGTGAATGGTCCCGTAGTCTTCTGGGACCTGTCACTTGTCCCAGATAACTATTCGGAGGGAGAGGGGAGATCAACTCCCGCTTACGATCTCCTTAGGCTATCACAGTGGAAGTGGGAGCGGGTACCTGTTAAATTCGGGTACCCGCTCCCCCCTGCTTCCCAAAGGTGTCAATCCTTAATGGGGAGCAGGGGACAAAGGCTTAAAGCGGCACTTCCCCTTTTGGGTGGAGCTCCACTTTAAGGACACCAGCGGCCTCCCATTCCTTAACAGCCATGTTGTTTTCTGGTTGTTAAGGACACCGGCTACAGCTGTCTTTAAAGTACTGTTGTCTTTCACTACTAAAATACCACATCACTACATAAAATAGCTCATGCACTATTTTAGTAGTTTTTTTTTTTTAGTGGATTGCAAAAAAATTTGAAAAATGCTAAGAGGTATTTTACCACAATTGAGTCCACAGTGTAGGGTGTAAAAAACAAACAAACAAACAAACAAACAAACGCACATACTCAACTTAAATTTCCTGTAGCATTGATCCCCCCCTCCCCCCACACACAGCTTTAAGACTGCTGATTGCTTAGGTATTTGTCTTTACTGAGCAGAGAGCAGTGACTATCAGCATCTGACACTCTGCTCTGCCCCTCCATCCCTCACTGGAGAGTTGTGGAAAAAGTTGATTCAGGCTCCCAGCGGTGTGCTATGAGGCTGAGCTGGTTGCCGGTCAGAAACCGGAGTGGGTCCTGACATTAAAGTCAGACCAGCTCTGTAATGTCTCTGAGCCCGCTGTTGGCTGAATCTGGGTTGCAGGAGTGTAGAAATAAGTGGAATTGACTGCCTGGTCAGGCAGCCCATCCTTGAGGTTTGAGTAGACACTCTCCCAGTGCCTGTTTACACACACTGCTCCTGCTGCAGCTTGTCTCCAGAGGAAGGAACCCTGGACCATAGACAACTCTTTAACTAAATGGACTATGCCCATGTGCACAATCAGGGTGCTAGTTTCCAGTAAAATGTAGACCCAATCCAGAAGTTACCAATCCTGAATAAAACTGCAAAATCTATTTTCTACACTCAGAACAAGCATCCCAGAGTCCCTCAACCGGCATAAGTGGGTGACATCTAACCCTTCTGACACCGTGAGAAGGAACAGCACTATCACACTGGGCACTGAGTACTTCCGGTCTCCTTTGAGATATGCAGATGACACATTCTATGTATTTAACAGTTTTGGAATGTTGTATAATTTTATTTTTCACTCTGTCTATTAAATATTTTGTCATCATAATGCAACATTACAGCTTTTAGACCAATTCATTTTTGCTCAGTTGAAAAGATTGTCTTAGATTTGATTTAAAGTGGCATCATGGTATCCTGTTCAACATTTTAATCTGTGTACCCAGAGGTTTCCCTGGACTATTAGGATCCTAGAAATGCCCCTGGAGGGAGGCATGGTAATTTAAATTGTACAATAACAAACCAACTTTGACTGCAAAATACAATGTGTACTACCCAACCCCTGGTTGCCAAGAAGTCCATTCCTCCCTAGGAAGTCCAAAGTAAAATAAAATATTCCTCAGTGTCCAATCAAATCAATGTCCTCAATATGTATCCTCAGGTAACTTCAAAATTCTTCAAGACTCTTTATATTCTCAATAAAGTGCTATCCTCCTCTTCTTTAACCCTCAAAAACAAATGTATATAGAAACCACACAGTGCGTTACCTATGTCATACACTATAAACCAAACTAAAATACACTCACACAAAAGGGCTCAAAACATGCAAAAACTCCACCAAGTGTCATTCCACATGTGATATCCGTAATGCCTACTCTTACCTTCTGGGTATGAATAACTTGCTCAAATGTATTCCCAACTTGTGTTTTCTTGCTTTCAAATTCCTCCTCCTGAGTGATCGCTCCCTCCAAAAAATTTTAATTGTATATAGTGTAGTATATTCAACAAATATCATATCAAGCCACACTGTGCTCCTGTGGTATCAAACCAATAACCACCAATTAAGTGAGACAATAGAGAAATCCACCACCTTCCAATCCATGCACCTTACCAAACTGTAGAGAAAAAACAGCTTTCCACAGATAAACTGCTCTCCAACCAATATCGCTCTTGTTGTTCCGCCACAATGAGAATACATGGATCAAAGACAAAATAGACACCATCGTGTACTATATCAAAACCATCTGATTTATTTGATGAAAAAACACTTACATAGTTATGATGTACATCAGCATTGTTCAAAAAACTGTAGACCGAACCTCATCTAAAATGGCCGCTGTACAACTTCCCGTTGGCGTCTGATGTCACTCACTGACTCGTTTCATCATTACAACTTTGTCAAAGGGTAAGACTAGGAATTACGGATATCACATGTGGAATGACACTTGGTGGAGTTTTTGCATGTTTTGAGCCCTTTTATGTGAGTGTATTTTAGTTTGGTTTATAGTCTATAACATAGGTAATTAACTATTTGTGGTTTCTATATAAATTTTTTTTGAAGGTTAAAGAAGAAGAGGAGGATATCACGTTATTGAGAATATAAAGAGTCTTGAAGAATTATGAAGTCACTTGAGGATACATATTGAGGAAGTTGATTTGATAGGATGCTGAGGAATATTTTATTTTACTATGCTAATTTAAATGTACAAGAAATAAACTGAGGACCACAACAAGGCAGGGGAACATAGAAGGGATGCAATACTGGTAATAACATAGGCAATAGGATTAGGTACGGCCTGTGGTAGGCAGAGGAACAGAGCAAGGAGGAAAGGAAAGCCGAACAAGGTAAAAAAGGAGATATTACAATTAAGCAGATTGAAAGCTAGAAGCCAAATCACAGTAAAAGCAGGAAGAGAAAGATGACCTGCAGAAAAACGTCACAGAATACTTTCAGAGAATACTATGTAGCACCATGCTAGAATAGGAAGCTAAGATTATTTAGTTTGGCTTGCTCTGTAATCTGAGGAGCAGTGATTGATTGCCTGGGTCTGCTCATAGTTTCACAAGCAGAGACCTGGATTATTTCCCCCATCTCTGTGAGAATCTTCCAGAGTTTAGGGCAGGAAAATCCAGATATCGAGTCTGAATATTTAGTATGCCCTGGCCAGTTCCTGGGGAAATGTGCCCAGAAGGTGGTCAGGGAGGGGAGTAAAAAGGATGGTGTCTGTGCAGACCGGTCTCTTCTCCATCAGGGATGGATCAGTGAGCTCCAGGGGGCTGTTAGCCCCAAGGCACCTTTTTTACTGGATGATGGACTAAGGGACTGAACCTATGGATTTACCCTACGTAGGGCCTTTGCCTGTGCTGCAAACTATTTAATGATCCCCAGTCATGAAGCTACTTACTGCATCATTTTGCTAAACCAGTTTGCTATTCTTCAAACTATCCCATGGTCCCCAGCTGTGAGCTATTGGACTGCTGCAGTCTACCTAGTGCCCCCAGCTGGGAGATATAGACTGCGTTACTTTACTGAGTTTCTACTAAGAGAAGAGTGTCCTCAGATCATTGTGATCTAAAGTTTTGGAGTATCCCATACCCCATAGTTCTTCTCGTGTTAAAGTTTTACAAGCATTAAATCTTAAAAAGACATCCGCTAAACTAGACATCTGCATTTCTTTTTGTTTCAGATGCATTCGTTCATTGAAGAATTTCATTTCGTCATATTCATTCTGTTGAACTGATTCATTTTTGGGATTTGTTGCTTATCTCCAGCATTCGTTTGGTATATTCGTTGGTCCGGGTGAATTTGAAATATTTAGAGGTTTTTTCAGACGATTGCTATATATTTCGGGTGGATTTGACATTTATATATCAAACCTATTCAATATTAATGGATACAACAGAATAAATGCAAAATTTGGTGGCCCTAAATGTTTCAAATCTAAGAATTGTATTAGACTATGAAACTGAATTGACTGACTGACAATTAAAAAAATCAATTTAAATCACATATTTACTTGAATTCGAATTATCTAATATTTTTGAAAATTGAATTAATTTTACCATTGGCCCAACCTATTATTGAATCATGTGATGTCATATGAATTAAACAAATGCATTTGTTAATTTTATTATAAATTTCAGAATTGGATGAAAATTAATTAGTTACAAAATGCACGTCTACCCTAGACTGTTTAGTGATTTGAAGTGAATGGACTGTTGCCTGTGTGACTGGTGGCCTTTGCACAGTCTGGGAAAGAACCAGTTAAACTCAGCAGCTCCTACAGGGGTAGCACTACTGTGGGGGCTTGTAAATCCCGAGTGGATTGACAACTGGGATGCAACCTGGACTGTCTGGTGCATGAATACAATTGGTTATTACAATAATCAGCTACTGCAGGTATGGCGTTTGCTTGGTAGATTTGTGTGACTGTGCCTATGTGACTGGTGGCCTCTTCACTGTCTTGGAAAAGAACCAGGTAAACTCAGCGGCTCCTAAGGGGATAGTGGTACAACTATTAATGAAAAGTCATTGTAAATGAATTGCAAAGAAAGAGAATGCATCTACAATGCATTTGCGGTGCTCCTACTACAATCACCCTGTGCCCATCAAACACAAACTATTTATCAGGAAAAACTGCTAATCAAATGCTTTGTAAATATGTCCGGCACATCAAAAATGCCCTTTGGACATTCAAAACCTAGCATTGACCCAGATGTGTTATGTATGCTTTTAATGTCTGTGTTCCTAATCTCTGACAGGGATTCTGTTGATTTATTTTCAGGTCAAAGCTGGTCCACACAGAGAGACAAAAGAAGTGAAACACAATTGTACAATATTACAGATTAGGAGACGTGATGCACAATCATTGTACAATATTACAATTTAGTAGAAATTAGGCATGATCATTGCACAGTATTACAGATCAGTAGAAGTGAGGTCCAATCATTGTAAATGATTACAGATCAGTAGAAGTGAGGTCCAATCATTGTACAGTATTACAGATCAGTAGAAGTGAGTTACAATCATTGTACAGTATTACAGGTTAGTAGAAGTGAGGTATAATCATTGTACAATATTACAGATTAGTAGAAGTGAAGTATAATCATTGTAAAATATTACAGATTAGCACAAGTGAGGTACAATCATTGTACAGTATTACAGATTAGTAGAAGTGAGGTGCAATCATTGTACAGTGTAACGGAACCGGACAATGTAACGGAACCGGACCCCGACTGCACTAGGGTATTTCCATTAGATTCCCTGTTCGAACACAGATCCAAGGACACCACCGCTGACCAAACAAGAGGAGACACACCAGTTTTGGAAGGAAACCAGGAGATAGACTGCTTTATTTTAACATGGATACAAGATATATACACAGGGCAGGGAAATACACACTCAGGAACAGGAAACACATCAGCAGGCAGTCCCATCAGGGGGAAGGGCTGCCAGCAAATATACCATAGATCAGGATCAAAACAGAAGCCAGGGTTTGGATACCAAAGCCAGCCAGACCAAATTGTACACAGGTAGGAACACACTGGAGATCATAGACCACACAAGGGCAAGGAATAATGAGCTAAGCTGCTAAAACAGCAAAAAGTGCTGGCTGTGGGCTGGACTAATGAGGCAAGTAATGGTATCCAGGTGAGCCACTGTTGAGACAAGTGGCTGGTAATTAACCAACAGCTAAGCAGCTTCTGAGCACTGAAAGGAAAGAGCTGCTTGTTAAATAACAGGAGACCAGCCCTGACACCACCATCCCCATGGTTACAGTCTCACCTCAATAGATAGATCTTTGGAGGAAAAGGAAAAGGTCTTATCAGCACAAGGTCCCTTTAAACCTGGAAACACAGCTATGACTACAGAAATGTATCAAATCAACTCCTCACATGGACCTTGGGCAGATGATGGGATCAAATGAAACAAAAGATAATGTACTGTACAGTGCTCTCTGTATAACTAAAAACCTTTATTAAAATTTAACAGTATACCATTGCACTCACTTGTAATATAAGACAATTGGGATCATCTGTACACTTTACTTGGAACACTGCTTTCACATACCCAGTGCCGTTTGAGACACACTATCAACACCAATACATGGCCTCTTACTGTCCTCTAGCTGGTGTTGAGCTCCCTTTCACCCATGTGATCTCCTTACTACACCTTATGCGCCATGTCACAATAGACTTCATAGAAGCATTTCAACCAAAGACCTATCCATTGAAGTGAGACACCTACAGGAGCACTGAAATGCACTATTGGATAATGAATTGAAGATGGACTTTGCTACATGCAATGCACTTTTATTTGGACATTGATTTAAGAGTCATACTGTTTTAGTAGTACACTAACTCTTGGGACACTTTATTAAAATTGAAAGGGGGGGTGCATGCGCGGCCGGCTCCGGGGATGGACGATCACTGAGTGGAGCTCCGTCCACCCGCCAGCAATACACCGGCACACTCCGGTCGCAGAGGCCACCAGGTACACAGGGGGAATAATAAGGGTCACAGCACACACCGAGGACCATGAACCGATGCCGCAAAAATCCGGGGCACCCAGGAATTCTTCCTTGCTCTCAGCCCCTGCAGCCAAGATGGCACTGGCTGCATGACAAGCAGACTCCTCACACAAGCAGGAGAAGACACATCACAGATCCAGGATCCCGGGCTCAAAGCACCACTATACCCAGGAGACCTGGGTGAGTCATCTCTTCCCCTGTCTCCTACAACTAGTAGTCCAGCAAAATCCAGACCCAGACTGGACACAGACATCTCCTCTGATAGTCAGCCTTTCCTCTCAGCCTCAACTCTCACAAACAACTCTCCATCTTTGATCGAATCCTATCCTGCCTCTGACCAACCTATCACAGAGATATCAATG
Source organism: Staurois parvus (assembly GCF_062004578.1). Taxonomy (NCBI): domain Eukaryota; kingdom Metazoa; phylum Chordata; class Amphibia; order Anura; family Ranidae; genus Staurois; species Staurois parvus. Next base: position 374,347 of record NW_028318658.1, on the reverse strand, counting down.
AAAAACATGCTTCTTTCTCTGCGACAAACACTGCATAACGACAGCGTCATTATCCCAAATACGGTACAAAAACAAGAATGCCGTATTCGCCATATTGAGAACAAACTAGGAGAAAAGTGTACCGCACACAATGACCTTATACATGCACATACTGACCATGAAGCCGACATCGAACAAATCAACCTCAAATTAGCAGATCTGGAAGATTGTTCCAGGCGAAATTATTATTAAGTGTTCTTGCATGGCAAGACCACTTACTGTTATCTCACATATATATTCTTCTTATTATAGCCAAATTTACTACCCTAACTCCTCCCACAGTTTTTACACTACATAGACAGTAATATACCGAAACGTGCGGATTGTTCCTGATTGGTGTGCTATTACTTTGTGGAACGTTTCACCGAATGGTTCAGGAAATATCGCCATTTTTATGGTGAAATTGGTCCCATAGGAATGAATGGTGGAATGTTCAAAACTAGAGTGGGAGCTAACAAAAGCTAGAGCGTGAGGTGAAAAATCAGGACATGATTTCTAAACTGCCATCACTCCCTCATTTTCAAGCCCACCACTAAAAATGTCCACAGCTAAGCCATAGTCCTGATAGTTTTCAAAATATGACCATTTGTTTGCAACTCACGCCGCCCATTGACATTCATTGAAACTCCACTCTAGCCACCTCAAATTTAAAGGTCAATTTCTAAACTGCAACTGTGCCTTCATTTTTAATATTTCAGAGACATACTATGCATTAAAATGTAGGTCTGGGTCTTGTGATTCTCAAAATATAAAGCTCTTCGGTGTAGGATTTATAATTTTTAAACTACAACCGTTTGAAGATGGCAACTGCCAGTGAAGTGAGCAAGTTGGAGCAGTTTGTTTTTAACCGCTCTTCTCTGCCCTTGCTGTAGAGTGAGTTACCATAGAAACCCAGGTGTGTGAGCAGGCAGCAGAGTGATAAAAGCTAGAGTGTGAGTTGTAGACTACTGGCAGAGGCAAGAACACTTCACACAATTTTCCAAGAAATTGTAGCTTTTCTAGTTATTAAGTATTCTTGCATGGCAAGACCACTTATTGTTATCTCACATATATATTCTTATTATTATAACCAAATTTACTACCCTAACTCCTCCCACAGTTTTTACACTACATAGACAGTAATATACCGAAACGTTGCTCCTGATTGGTGTGCTATTACTTTGTGGAACGTTTCGCCGAACGGTTCACAAAATATCAGCGTTTTTGTGGTGAAATTGGTCCCATAGGAATGAATAGCGGAATGTTCAAAACTAGAGTGGGAGCTGACAAAAGCTAGAGTGTGAGCTGAAGAATCAGGACATGATTTCTAAACTGCCATCACTCCCTCATTTTCAAGCCCACCTACACAAATCTTATATCAAAACATTCAGCTATCCCTGCTTCCACTAAGCCATAGTCCTGATAGTTTTACAATATGACCATTTGTTTGCAACTCACGCCGCCCATTGACATTCATTGAAACTCCACTCTAGCCACCTCAAATTTGAAGGGCAATTTCTAAACTGCGACTGTGCCTTCATTTTTAATATTTCAGAGACATACTATGCATCAAAATGTAGGTCTGGGTCTTGTGATTCTCAAAATATAAAGCTCTTCGGTGTAGGATTTATAATTTTTAAACTACAACCGTTTGAAGATGGCAACTGCCAGTGAAGTGAGCAAGTTGGAGCAGTTTGTTTTTAACGCTCTTCTCTGCCCTTGCTGTAGAGTGAGTTGCCATAGAAACCCAGGTGTGTGAGCAGGCAGCAGAGTGACAAAAGCTAGAGTGTGAGCTGAAAAATCAGGACATGACTCTGCCCAGTCCAACCTTTTCACAGTTACTCCAGCCACTCCAACCACACAACAGTTACTCAAGCCACTCCACTCAGTTACTCCGCCCACTCCAGTTGTAGACTACTGGTGGAGGCAAGAACACTTCACACAATTTCCCCAGAAATTGTAGCTTTTCTAGTTATTATTATTATACAGGATTTATATAGCACCACTGGTTTGCTCAGCGCTTTACATTATAGTGGGAGACAATACAGTAACAATGCAGTTCAATACAAGAGGGATTAGAGGGCCCTGCTCCTTGGAGCTTACAATCTAGGAGGGCGGGGTGATATTTAGTGATAAGATCGGTTATGTAAGTTGGGGCAGTGTTGTGGATGGCTTTATATGTCATTGTCAGAGTTTTGAATTTTATCCGTTGGGCAACTGGGAGCCAGTAGAGGGATTGGCAGAGAGGGGTGGCGGATACGGAACAGTTAGTGAGGTGGATGAGTCTCGCAGCAGTGTTCATGATAGACTGGAGGGGGGATAGTCTACGATGAGGTAGGCCAATGAGGAGGGAGTTACAGTAGTCGAGGCGTGATATGACAAGGGAGTGAATGAGTTGCTTAGTGGTTTCCGGGGTTAGGAACGGTCGTATCTTGGAGATGTTGCGGAGGTGAAGTCTACATGATTTTGTCAGCGATTGCATCTGGGGCTGGAAGGACAGATTGGAGTCTAGGATTACCCCTAGTACCCTGGTGTGAGGGGATGGACTGAGGATGGTGTTAGCGATAGTTATGGTGAAGTCAGTGGGGGTAGCGCAGGCAGGGGAGAATACTAGGAGCTCAGTTTTGGAGAGGTTGAGTTTGAGGAAGTGGAGTGCCATCCAGGCTGATATGTCGCTTAGTAGGCTAGCGATACGGGTGGAAACTGAAGGGGTGAGGTGAGGGGTAGACAGATTTGCGTGTCATCAGCATAGAGATGGTAGTTGAAGCTGTGGGAATTTATCAAGTGACCAAGGGAGGAGGTGTAGATGGAGAAGAAAAGGGGTCCAAGGACAGAACCTTGGGGGACCCCAACAGAGAGAGGGAGTGAGGAGGAGGTGGCAGCATTATAGGTAACACTGAAGGAGCGGTGTGATAGATAGGAGGAGAACCAGGAGAGAGCGGAATCACTGAGGCCAAAAGAGTGTAGTTTGAGGAGGAGGGGATAGTCAACCATGTCAAAAGCCACGGAGAGGTCAAGTAGTAGGAGTATTGAATAGTGGCTGTTGGTTTTAGCAGTTAGTAGGTCATTAGAGAGCTTTAGTAGGGCAGTTTTGGTGGAGTGTAGGGGGTGAAATAACATCAAATTCCGTGGCATCCCAGAATCCATCACTACGGACACCATAGTTCCATACATCCAGCAATTCATGAAATGCCTTATCCCTACACTCACAGATGTAGAGCTCGCCATAGACCGCGCTCACAGAAATCCCAAACAGTCATTCCTACTGGCCGCAGTTCCCAGGGATACATTGGCACGTATACATTTCTACCACGTGAAAGAAAGAATAATGATAGCCGCAAGAAATTCTACCTCAATCCCAACAGCCCAAGCAAACATCAAATTATTTGCAGATCTATTCAAAACTACACTTCTCAACCATAAGAAGCTTGTCACCATAATGAAAGCTGTACAGAACCATGGAATCAGATACCAATGTGTCAGGAATGGAGATTTTTTATTATGTATTGATGTCATACATATCCATCAGACTTATGCATAAAAGTATAAATATAAATAAATAAATAAATAAATAAATACAAAACTCAACAGAAAGGAAACTAAAATGTCCCAACAGTCCCTGGGGAAAAACAAAAAACAAAAAAACAAAAACAAAAAAAAAAACAAAAACAAAACTCAAACATAGCCTGAACGGCTCATAAATAAAAGTCCATAACCTGAAAGGAAAAAAACGGAAACTATATACAATATTTACAGTACAAGGCCTTTATGGCCGAGACCACATGACTAAGAGCCTTTATGGCTCAGACAAAACATAAACCATATGCAATTTCCATATTCAAACCTGCTGCTTACGGCCTATATGGCCTAAACTATATACAAAGGACCTAACCATACTATTATATACACCACAGGGGAGGGCTAAGGAACCCGCAAATCTTCCACGTCTGACCCCTACAACCTACCATGCAAAAGGCTACCAAAAAGATCCGAACGCAAAAATCTAGGGAGTGCTGAAGGCAGAAACTAGGGACAGATCCCACCACCCGAGATCAACAGACCGCAGCAACAGGCTTGATGTTCCTCCACGCCTCCATCCAAGCTCTGCGTCGCAGCCTGTCTTTCTCAAGACCCCGAATTTTCCCCACCTCACCAAGGATGTCACTCGCCACCACCTGAACAGGGAGGACCTTCTGCCGAATGGAGACCTGACACCGTGCCATCCAAGTGTAATAACGGACAACTAAGCTGACTAAAAACAGGGTGTCCAAATTAAAACCCATGCGACTCTCGAATGCTCCGTACACCCACTCCGCATACGACATGCGATGGAGGAAAGGAACACCCAGAGCCCCTCCCACCTGTTTATACACCTCTACGTTAAAGGGGCACTGAAGCAAGAAGTGGTCCATAGTCTCCACTTCACCCCCACACTCCGACCTCGGACAACCACGGTCATCCGCAGGACGGTACTTCAGGTTACCCCTCACGTAGAGCCTGCCATGGAAGGCGAGCCAGGCCTGGTCCCGCAACTTCAGGGGGATCCGCTCCAGATTTATCAACCGCAAACCCTCCCTCATAACATGGCCCGGGCAATCTCTCAAGGCCAGCGGCGCATGGAAAGCAGATGCCACAATCCTCTCACCCAGAAGCCTCCTGGGGAGGGACCGGACCTCCTCCGCAGTCACATGCCACCGCCGGAGTAACTTCAGGCACGGGGCCACATAAGCCGGGAGCTTACCATGCTTGACCCGCAGGCTTCTCACTGGCCCGCCACTCTCCCAACTGTGCAGAAAGGGTCCAAACCAGATCCGGAACAGTCCTACCCATGCAGGCGGTCTCTCTGCCAGCATATTACCAAAGTTATGTTTCAAGAACATCAGAGAGAAAAAGACCACCGGGTTGACCATACCTAGGCCACCCTCCCGCCTGGATGAGTAAGTCACGTCCCTCTTGACGAGGTTCAGCCGATTCCCCCATAACATCTGGAAGAAACAGCTATAGATCCTTGTATAGAGCGATTCTGGCAAGAGGCAAACGAAGCTGACGTACAAAAAGACTGGGAGCAGGAAAGTCTTGATCAAATCAACCCTTTCCCTCAAGGAGAGCCGCCACCCCTTCCAACATCTCACTTTGACCTCGGCATCCGACAGCTTGGATTCCCAATTTTGCTTGCTGTAATCAGCAGAGCCAAAATTGATGCCCAACACTTTGATGTTCGGCTGAGGCACCGGGAAGGCGTCCGGGAGTGAGAAGCTCTCACCCTCCCTACCCATCCAGAGAACTTCACATTTGTCCTGATTGACCTTGGAACCTGATGCCTCGGCATACTGATCCATTACTGAAACCACCTCCTGCGCCTCCTCCGGTCCAGAAATGAAAACAGAAACGTCATCAGCATAAGCCACAACTCTCAAAGGCGGATCTCCAGTGGCACCCACCAGCACCCCACTCACCGCCCCGCCATCTAGCCTCCTGACGAAGGGGTCAATGGCAAAGGCATAGAGCAAGGGACTCAGCGGGCACCCCTGGCGCACCCCAGATCCAACCTCAAAGGGCTGCCCAACCCAACCATTCACCAACATGAAGCTCTCCGCCCCTTGGTACAATGTCTTCAACCAGCCGATGAACCTCCCCTCCAAACCATACCGGTCCAGGAGATGCCAGAGGTACTTGTGATCAACTCGATCAAAGGCCTTTGCCTGATCCACCGCCAGCAAGTACTTTCCCCATCCTTCAGCCTTACATCGCTCCAGAGCCTCCCGGACAGCTAACACCGCTGTGAAGGTACTCCTGCCCTGGACCAAGCAATGCTGCTGACGAGAAAGCAAACTGTCTGCCACTGACGACAAGCGCCAGAACAAGATCTTCGCCAGAACCTTTCTATCGACATTGAGGAGGCTGATGGGGCGCCAGTTCTGAATAGCCGAAGGATCTTTACCCTTTGACAGGAGAATAACTGCAGACTGTCTCATGGAAGGAGGGAGAGATCCCTCATCCAGACAGCTGTTATACACTTCCGCGAGACGAGGTGCCAGGCGGGATTTAAAAGCCTTAAAAAATTCGGCAGTCAGACCGTCTGGCCCAGGAGTCTTTTTAATGGCCAGACTATCAATCGCTCTGGACACCTCTTCTGCAGTAATCTCCCCAGTCAAACTCGCCAGAGGGACATCACTGTCCAGACCAGGCATGGATTCCAAAAAGCTCGACATCCCTGTCCGGTCAAGGTGTTTCTCACTCAGTAAATCCGCATAAAAGGACCTGGAGACCTCCAGAATCCCTGACCTGGATTTAGCCAGGGACCCTGTACTATCCCTCAGAGCAGAGATCGTCTTAACTGCTGCACTCTGTTTGCAATTCTGGAAAGGGTCAGGCGAGTGGTATTTCCCATAATCCCTCTCCAGAACCAAAGAGGCACGCCGATCATACTGGAGTTCCCTAAGGAGAAGCTTCACCTCCGAGATTGCCCCCGAATCTCCACCGCTAGAAACAAGGCGGTCGAGCTTCCTCCGCAACCGCTGGTAGGCGTTATACTGTTTAAACTGCCGTCTCTTACCAATAGCCTTGAAAAACCTGCTGATCCGCACTTTGGTGAGCTCCCACCACTCAGACTTACTGCCGCAGAAATCCAGCACCGTCTCCTGCGCCTGAAAGAACTCCTCAAAAGATCGTCTCACCTCCTCGTCCTCCAGCAGAGACGAATTCATCCTCCAGATGCCCTTTCCTCTCAGCGGCGTGTCTGAAATATTCAAGGTGACAGATAGCATAAGGTGATCGGAAAACTCCACCGCCTGACACTCAGGTGCCGAGAAGGCAGAGTTCTCCTTCAAAAAAAACCTGTCTATCCTACTCTGGCTATTACCTCTCCTAAAGGTGAAACCCGTGCCGTCTGGGACACTTTGAATCCAAGCGTCAACCAGACCTGCCTCCCTGACTATAGCATTTAGAAAATTGCTATCATATCCCAGCCCGTCAGTGAAGCCTCTCCTGTCCTTGGGCCTAGTAATGGTGTTAAAATCACCTCCAAAGACTACCAGCCGGGATGTAAAGAGGTAAGGTTTAATCCTCGCAAAGAGGTTCTTCCTGTCCCACTTGGACTGTGGGCCATAGATATTAATGAGACGGAGCTCATGCCCCCTTACGAGAACATCCAGAATCAGACATCTTCCGATCTCTACCTCAATTATCCGCCGACACGTTACCATGCCGGTAAAAAGCACCGCAACTCCGCTGTAAAGCTCAGCCGCAAGAGACCAGTAGGAGGGCCCACGCCTCCACTCACGCTTGGCCAGATGGACATCAGCCAAGGTGGGCAACCTGGTCTCCTGCAAAAAGAAAATATCAGCTTCCATCCCACTGATCAAAAATAAGGCTGTTTCTCTAGCACTTACAGACTTTATGCTGGCAACATTAATGGTTGCCACCTTTATCGGAGCGGGAACTGCCATTAAGATAATTGAGAGGGACGTTTCTTAATCCTCCTCTTGACTTTCTTGGCAGGGTCCCTCACTCTCTTAAGAGACCCCCCAGCATCCTCGTCCTCCATCGGGGAAGCGGGATCACTTGACCCCTCCTCCTCCCCCGACAAAGCCCCAAACCTATTCCCCAGGGCCACCTCCCCCGCCTCTAAAGAGGACACCGACCCTGCTGAGGACAAAACTGGCTTACTCCGCCTACCCACCAGGGACCACCCCTCCTCCACCCGAGCCCCTACCGGAGCAGAACCTTGGGACTCACGGGACTCCCTACCGGGCCTCCTACTCCGCCGCAGCGGCAAGAGCAAGGGGGGAGCAGACACTGAGGGACTAGACCTAGCCTCAACCATCCCGGCCCCTTTAGCAGCCTCCCTCAGCTGTTTCTTAGTCCTGGGAGGAGGAACCGGCACACAAGGGGGAACAACAGGGGACTCCAAAGGGGTAGACGAAACAGGGGGGACAGAGACAGGAGGGGCCACAGAAACCTCCCCTTCCCTCACAAGGGCCGCCACAGCAACCGAAGCCGCTCTCTCCAATGCCGCCGCCGCCTCCGCCTCCGCCTCTTCAGCATCTACCCGATCCAACTCTGCTTCAAGCTCCCCCACCGGAAGGTTGTGGAGGGCCTCCGGGCACTGGTTGTATGAATGCCCAAGCTCCCCGCAGAGATTGCATCGGACAACATTGCAGTCCCTGGCCAGGTGTCCTATTTCCTGACACAGGGAACATCTAATGACGGGGCAGGTGGCCGCAAAATGCCCCTTGCCCCCACACCGGTGGCAGACCCTCGGCTGACCCGCATAAAAAATTATCAGGCGGACCTTCCCTAGAAAAGCGGAAGAGGGAATGTGCTGGAGCACATTTCCAACCACCTTTAAGCGGACGGTGGTCGTCCACCCACCTGTCCATATTCCCCTCTCATCCTTGATCTTCCCAAGGGGCCCCATCACATCCCCATATCTGCTTAGCCAGACCACAATATCTGATGCAGGGATGGATTCATTTCTCACCAGCACCGTTATTTTTTTAATCAGGGACTGGCGAGAGACGAGCCTCGGGGTTAGGCCCACCCACCTAGGGCTGGTGACAAAGGTGGCCTCATACCTCTGCCAAAAGAGGTCCAACAATTCTGGCCGCATGAAGGACACGTCATATTCTCCAGTACCAACTGGAGCAATAAACGCAAAAATATCTGCGGCATGGAAGCCCATTTCTAATATGCGGTCTATGACCTCTCTCCTGCTAAGGGGGGGCCCTCCCCTGACCATTTCAGCTGAACAACATTTCGCCTTGCGGCGGAAGTGGGTAGGTTACCTGCCCTTGCCCGGGCCGATCCCACTGACCCCTGACCTCCCCTAACTGCAGCAGAGTAACTGAGCCCCGATCCAGCCCCAGGGGCACTCAACATCAAGGGGGCATGACCAGGGGAAGCCGCCACACCAGCAGCAGCAACTGAAGGGGCAGATGCTGATGAGCCATGACCGGGGGGAGCCCGGGGCTGGGGACCACCCATACCAGCAGGAGAACCCACCTGAGCCGGACCCGCAGGAGCCTGGACCTGAGAACCTGGAGCCCCCTGAGGAGAATTTCTAAACTGCAACTGTGCCTTCATTTTTAATATTTCAGAGACATACTATGCATTAAAATGTAGGTCTGGGTCTTGTGATTCTCAAAATATAAAGCTCTTCGGTGTAGGATTTATAATTTTTAAACTACAACCGTTTGAAGATGGCAACTGCCAGTGAAGTGAGCAAGTTGGAGCAGTTTGTTTTTAACCGCTCTTCTCTGCCCTTGCTGTAGAGTGAGTTACCATAGAAACCCAGGTGTGTGAGCAGGCAGCAGAGTGATAAAAGCTAGAGTGTGAGTTGTAGACTACTGGCAGAGGCAAGAACACTTCACACAATTTTCCAAGAAATTGTAGCTTTTCTAGTTATTAAGTATTCTTGCATGGCAAGACCACTTATTGTTATCTCACATATATATTCTTATTATTATAACCAAATTTACTACCCTAACTCCTCCCACAGTTTTTACACTACATAGACAGTAATATACCGAAACGTTGCTCCTGATTGGTGTGCTATTACATTGTGGAACGTTTCGCCGAACGGTTCACAAAATATCAGCGTTTTTGTGGTGAAATTGGTCCCATAGGAATGAATAGCGGAATGTTCAAAACTAGAGTGGGAGCTGACAAAAGCTAGAGTGTGAGCTGAAGAATCAGGACATGATTTCTAAACTGCCATCACTCCCTCATTTTCAAGCCCACCTACACAAATCTTATATCAAAACATTCAGCTATCCCTGCTTCCACTAAGCCATAGTCCTGATAGTTTTACAATATGACCATTTGTTTGCAACTCACGCCGCCCATTGACATTCATTGAAACTCCACTCTAGCCACCTCAAATTTGAAGGGCAATTTCTAAACTGCGACTGTGCCTTCATTTTTAATATTTCAGAGACATACTATGCATCAAAATGTAGGTCTGGGTCTTGTGATTCTCAAAATATAAAGCTCTTCGGTGTAGGATTTATAATTTTTAAACTACAACCGTTTGAAGATGGCAACTGCCAGTGAAGTGAGCAAGTTGGAGCAGTTTGTTTTTAACGCTCTTCTCTGCCCTTGCTGTAGAGTGAGTTGCCATAGAAACCCAGGTGTGTGAGCAGGCAGCAGAGTGACAAAAGCTAGAGTGTGAGCTGAAAAATCAGGACATGACTCTGCCCAGTCCAACCTTTTCACAGTTACTCCAGCCACTCCAACCACACAACAGTTACTCAAGCCACTCCACTCAGTTACTCCGCCCACTCCAGTTGTAGACTACTGGTGGAGGCAAGAACACTTCACACAATTTCCCCAGAAATTGTAGCTTTTCTAGTTATTATTATTATACGGGATTTATATAGCACCACTGGTTTGCTCAGCGCTTTACATTATAGTGGGAGACAATACAGTAACAATGCAGTTCAATACAAGAGGGATTAGAGGGCCCTGCTCCTTGGAGCTTACAATCTAGGAGGGCGGGGTGATATTTAGTGATAAGATCGGTTATGTAAGTTGGGGCAGTGTTGTGGATGGCTTTATATGTCATTGTCAGAGTTTTGAATTTTATCCGTTGGGCAACTGGGAGCCAGTAGAGGGATTGGCAGAGAGGGGTGGCGGATACGGAACAGTTAGTGAGGTGGATGAGTCTTGCAGCAGTGTTCATGATAGACTGGAGGGGGGATAGTCTACGATGAGGTAGGCCAATGAGGAGGGAGTTACAGTAGTCGAGGCGTGATATGACAAGGGAGTGAATGAGTTGCTTAGTGGTTTCCGGGGTTAGGAACGGTCGTATCTTGGAGATGTTGCGGAGGTGAAGTCTACATGATTTTGTCAGCGATTGCATCTGGGGCTGGAAGGACAGATTGGAGTCTAGGATTACCCCTAGTACCCTGGTGTGAGGGGATGGACTGAGGATGGTGTTAGCGATAGTTATGGTGAAGTCAGTGGGGGTAGCGCAGGCAGGGGAGAATACTAGGAGCTCAGTTTTGGAGAGGTTGAGTTTGAGGAAGTGGAGTGCCATCCAGGCTGATATGTCGCTTAGTAGGCTAGCGATACGGGTGGAAACTGAAGGGGTGAGGTGAGGGGTAGACAGATTTGCGTGTCATCAGCATAGAGATGGTAGTTGAAGCTGTGGGAATTTATCAAGTGACCAAGGGAGGAGGTGTAGATGGAGAAGAAAAGGGGTCCAAGGACAGAACCTTGGGGGACCCCAACAGAGAGAGGGAGTGAGGAGGAGGTGGCAGCATTATAGGTAACACTGAAGGAGCGGTGTGATAGATAGGAGGAGAACCAGGAGAGAGCGGAATCACTGAGGCCAAAAGAGTGTAGTTTGAGGAGGAGGGGATAGTCAACCATGTCAAAAGCCACGGAGAGGTCAAGTAGTAGGAGTATTGAATAGTGGCTGTTGGTTTTAGCAGTTAGTAGGTCATTAGAGAGCTTTAGTAGGGCAGTTTTGGTGGAGTGTAGGGGGTGAAATAACATCAAATTCCGTGGCATCCCAGAATCCATCACTACGGACACCATAGTTCCATACATCCAGCAATTCATGAAATGCCTTATCCCTACACTCACAGATGTAGAGCTCGCCATAGACCGCGCTCACAGAAATCCCAAACAGTCATTCCTACTGGCCGCAGTTCCCAGGGATACATTGGCACGTATACATTTCTACCACGTGAAAGAAAGAATAATGATAGCCGCAAGAAATTCTACCTCAATCCCAACAGCCCAAGCAAACATCAAATTATTTGCAGATCTATCCAAAACTACACTTCTCAACCATAAGAAGCTTGTCACCATAATGAAAGCTGTACGGAACCATGGAATCAGATACCAATGTGTCAGGAATGGAGATTTTTTATTATGTATTGATGTCATACATATCCATCAGACTTATGCATAAAAGTATAAATATAAATAAATAAATAAATAAATACAAAACTCAACAGAAAGGAAACTAAAATGTCCCAACAGTCCCTGGGGAAAAACAAAAAACAAAAAAACAAAAACAAAAAAAAAAACAAAAACAAAACTCAAACATAGCCTGAACGGCTCATAAATAAAAGTCCATAACCTGAAAGGAAAAAAACGGAAACTATATACAATATTTACAGTACAAGGCCTTTATGGCCGAGACCACATGACTAAGAGCCTTTATGGCTCAGACAAAACATAAACCATATGCAATTTCCATATTCAAACCTGCTGCTTACGGCCTATATGGCCTAAACTATATACAAAGGACCTAACCATACTATTATATACACCACAGGGGAGGGCTAAGGAACCCGCAAATCTTCCACGTCTGACCCCTACAACCTACCATGCAAAAGGCTACCAAAAAGATCCGAACGCAAAAATCTAGGGAGTGCTGAAGGCAGAAACTAGGGACAGATCCCACCACCCGAGATCAACAGACTGCAGCAACAGGCTTGATGTTCCTCCACGCCTCCATCCAAGCTCTGCGTGTAATAACGGACAACTAAGCTGACTAAAAACAGGGTGTCCAAATTAAAACCCATGCGACTCTCGAATGCTCCGTACACCCACTCCGCATACGACATGCGATGGAGGAAAGGAACACCCAGAGCCCCTCCCACCTGTTTATACACCTCTACGTTAAAGGGGCACTGAAGCAAGAAGTGGTCCATAGTCTCCACTTCACCCCCACACTCCAACCTCGGACAACCACGGTCATCCGCAGGACGGTACTTCAGGTTACCCCTCACGTAGAGCCTGCCATGGAAGGCGAGCCAGGCCTGGTCCCGTAACTTCAGGGGGATCCGCTCCAGATTTATCAACCGCAAACCCTCCCTCATAACATGGCCCGGGCAATCTCTCAAGGCCAGCGGCGCATGGAAAGCAGATGCCACAATCCTCTCACCCAGGAGCCTCCTGGGGAGGGACCGGACCTCCTCCGCAGTCACATGCCACCGCCGGAGTAACTTCAGGCACGGGGCCACATAAGCCGGGAGCTTACCATGCTTGACCCGCAGGCTTCTCACTGGCCCGCCACTCTCCCAACTGTGCAGAAAGGGTCCAAACCAGATCCGGAACAGTCCTACCCATGCAGGCGGTCTCTCTGCCAGCATATTACCAAAGTTATGTTTCAAGAACATCAGAGAGAAAAAGACCACCGGGTTGACCATACCTAGGCCACCCTCCCGCCTGGATGAGTAAGTCACGTCCCTCTTGACGAGGTTCAGCCGATTCCCCCATAACATCTGGAAGAAACAGCTATAGATCCTTGTATAGAGCGATTCTGGCAAGAGGCAAACGAAGCTGACGTACAAAAAGACTGGGAGCAGGAAAGTCTTGATCAAATCAACCCTTTCCCTCAAGGAGAGCCGCCACCCCTTCCAACATCTCACTTTGACCTCGGCATCCGACAGCTTGGATTCCCAATTTTGCTTGCTGTAATCAGCAGAGCCAAAATTGATGCCCAACACTTTGATGTTCGGCTGAGGCACTGGGAAGGCGTCCGGGAGTGAGAAGCTCTCACCCTCCCTACCCATCCAGAGAACTTCACATTTGTCCTGATTGACCTTGGAACCTGATGCCTCGGCATACTGATCCATTACTGAAACCACCTCCTGCGCCTCCTCCGGTCCAGAAATGAAAACAGAAACGTCATCAGCATAAGCCACAACTCTCAAAGGCGGATCTCCAGTGGCACCCACCAGCACCCCACTCACCGCCCCGCCATCTAGCCTCCTGACGAAGGGGTCAATGGCAAAGGCATAGAGCAAGGGACTCAGCGGGCACCCCTGGCGCACCCCAGATCCAACCTCAAAGGGCTGCCCAACCCAACCATTCACCAACATGAAGCTCTCTGCCCCTTGGTACAATGTCTTCAACCAGCCGATGAACCTCCCCTCCAAACCATACCGGTCCAGGAGATGCCAGAGGTACTTGTGATCAACTCGATCAAAGGCCTTTGCCTGATCCACCGCCAGCAAGTACTTTCCCCATCCTTCAGCCTTACATCGCTCCAGAGCCTCCCGGACAGCTAACACCGCTGTGAAGGTACTCCTGCCCTGGACCGAGCAATGCTGCTGACGAGAAAGCAAACTGTCTGCCACTGACGACAAGCGCCAGAACAAGATCTTCGCCAGAACCTTTCTATCGACATTGAGGAGGCTGATGGGGCGCCAGTTCTCAATAGCCGAAGGATCTTTACCCTTTGACAGGAGAATAACTGCAGACTGTCTCATGGAAGGAGGGAGAGATCCCTCATCCAGACAGCTGTTATACACTTCCGCGAGACGAGGTGCCAGGCGGGATTTAAAAGCCTTAAAAAATTCGGCAGTCAGACCGTCTGGCCCAGGAGTCTTTTTAATGGCCAGACTATCAATCGCTCTGGACACCTCTTCTGCAGTAATCTCCCCAGTCAAACTCGCCAGAGGGACATCACTGTCCAGACCAGGCATGGATTCCAAAAAGCTCGACATCCCTGTCCGGTCAAGGTGTTTCTCACTCAGTAAATCCGCATAAAAGGACCTGGAGACCTCCAGAATCCCTGACCTGGATTTAGCCAGGGACCCTGTACTATCCCTCAGAGCAGAGATCGTCTTAACTGCTGCACTCTGTTTGCAATTCTGGAAAGGGTCAGGCGAGTGGTATTTCCCATAATCCCTCTCCAGAACCAAAGAGGCACGCCGATCATACTGGAGTTCCCTAAGGAGAAGCTTCACCTCCGAGATTGCCCCCGAATCTCCACCGCTAGAAACAAGGCGGTCGAGCTTCCTCCGCAACCGCTGGTAGGCGTTATACTGTTTAAACTGCCGTCTCTTACCAATAGCCTTGAAAAACCTGCTGATCCGCACTTTGGTGAGCTCCCACCACTCAGACTTACTGCCGCAGAAATCCAGCACCGTCTCCTGCGCCTGAAAGAACTCCTCAAAAGATCGTCTCACCTCCTCGTCCTCCAGCAGAGACGAATTCATCCTCCAGATGCCCTTTCCTCTCAGCGGCGTGTCTGAAATATTCAAGGTGACAGATAGCATAAGGTGATCGGAAAACTCCACCGCCTGACACTCAGGTGCCGAGAAGGCAGAGTTCTCCTTCAAAAAAAACCTGTCTATCCTACTCTGGCTATTACCTCTCCTAAAGGTGAAACCCGTGCCGTCTGGGACACTTTGAATCCAAGCGTCAACCAGACCTGCCTCCCTGACTATAGCATTTAGAAAATTGCTATCATATCCCAGCCCGTCAGTGAAGCCTCTCCTGTCCTTGGGCCTAGTAATGGTGTTAAAATCACCTCCAAAGACTACCAGCCGGGATGTAAAGAGGTAAGGTTTAATCCTCGCAAAGAGGTTCTTCCTGTCCCACTTGGACTGTGGGCCATAGATATTAATGAGACGGAGCTCATGCCCCCTTACGAGAACATCCAGAATCAGACATCTTCCGATCTCTACCTCAATTATCCGCCGACACGTTACCATGCCGGTAAAAAGCACCGCAACTCCGCTGTAAAGCTCAGCCGCAAGAGACCAGTAGGAGGGCCCACGCCTCCACTCACGCTTGGCCAGATGGACATCAGCCAAGGTGGGCAACCTGGTCTCCTGCAAAAAGAAAATATCAGCTTCCATCCCACTGATCAAAAATAAGGCTGTTTCTCTAGCACTTACAGACTTTATGCTGGCAACATTAATGGTTGCCACCTTTATCGGAGCGGGAACTGCCATTAAGATAATTGAGAGGGACGTTTCTTAATCCTCCTCTTGACTTTCTTGGCAGGGTCCCTCACTCTCTTAAGAGACCCCCCAGCATCCTCGTCCTCAATCGGGGAAGCGGGATCACTTGACCCCTCCTCCTCCCCCGACAAAGCCCCAAACCTATTCCCCAGGGCCACCTCCCCCGCCTCTAAAGAGGACACCGACCCTGCTGAGGACAAAACTGGCTTACTCCGCCTACCCACCAGGGACCACCCCTCCTCCACCCGAGCCCCTACCGGAGCAGAACCTTGGGACTCACGGGACTCCCTACCGGGCCTCCTACTCCGCCGCAGCGGCAAGAGCAAGGGGGGAGCAGACACTGAGGGACTAGACCTAGCCTCAACCATCCCGGCCCCTTTAGCAGCCTCCCTCAGCTGTTTCTTAGTCCTGGGAGGAGGAACCGGCACACAAGGGGGAACAACAGGGGACTCCAAAGGGGTAGACGAAACAGGGGGGACAGAGACAGGAGGGGCCACAGAAACCTCCCCTTCCCTCACAAGGGCCGCCACAGCAACCGAAGCCGCTCTCTCCAATGCCGCCGCCGCCTCCGCCTCTTCAGCATCTACCCGATCCAACTCTGCTTCAAGCTCCCCCACCGGAAGGTTGTGGAGGGCCTCCGGGCACTGGTTGTATGAATGCCCAAGCTCCCCGCAGAGATTGCATCGGACAACATTGCAGTCCCTGGCCAGGTGTCCTATTTCCTGACACAGGGAACATCTAATGACGGGGCAGGTGGCCGCAAAATGTCCCTTGCCCCCACACCGGTGGCAGACCCTCGGCTGACCCGCATAAAAAATTATCAGGCGGTCCTTCCCTAGAAAAGCGGAAGAGGGAATGTGCTGGAGCACATTTCCAACCACCTTTAAGCGGACGGTGGTCGTCCACCCACCTGTCCATATTCCCCTCTCATCCTTGATCTTCCCAAGGGGCCCCATCACATCCCCATATCTGCTTAGCCAGACCACAATATCTGATGCAGGGATGGATTCATTTCTCACCAGCACCGTTATTTTTTTAATCAGGGACTGGCGAGAGACGAGCCTCGGGGTTAGGCCCACCCACCTAGGGCTGGTGACAAAGGTGGCCTCATACCTCTGCCAAAAGAGGTCCAACAATTCTGGCCGCATGAAGGACACGTCATATTCTCCAGTACCAACTGGAGCAATAAACGCAAAAATATCTGCGGCATGGAAGCCCATTTCTAATATGCGGTCTATGACCTCTCTCCTGCTAAGGGGGGGGCCCTCCCCTGACCATTTCAGCTGAACAACATTTCGCCTTGCGGCGGAAGTGGGTAGGTTACCTGCCCTTGCCCGGGCCGATCCCACTGACCCCTGACCTCCCCTAACTGCAGCAGAGTAACTGAGTCCCGATCCAGCCCCAGGGGCACTCAACATCAAGGGGGCATGACCAGGGGAAGCCGCCACACCAGCAGCAGCAACTGAAGGGGCAGATGCTGATGAGCCATGACCTGGGGGAGCCCGGGGCTGGGGACCACCCATACCAGCAGGAGAATCCACCTGAGCCGGACCCGCAGGAGCCTGGACCTGAGAACCTGGAGCCCCCTGAGGAGAAACCGGGGGACCTGCTGGTTGCACACCAGAGGCCACCATGCCCCCCAAAGGGGCGGGGCCCAGTGGGACCACCGCCGGAGGGGAAACACCCTTAGCCAGGACTGTAGGGCTAACCTGCAGCTCAGACAATTTTGCAGGCATTATACCCGCTACCCCAGTGTCCAGAACCATCTCACCAACACAATCAGCAGAGTCCTTCTCCCCTTCCAGTGGCTCCCCTGCCTTTGCCAACACGTCCTTGGGGATGCGTTGCAGCATGACAAAGGCAGCATGCTCTTTCACCACCGGCTTAGCCGGCTTGCGGGGGATGACATCACTTTCAGCTTCTTCCTCTGAGTCCTCGGACGTAAACCTGAAGTCGGCTCCACGCAGCTCTGCAACCGCCTCTGCCAGGAACTGCAATCCGCCCACTATCTCCTCCTCCTCCACCTGGGTCCCCCAATCCACAGGCAGCTGCCCAGGGGGGAGGGACTCTGATGATCCTGCCACCACGCTGTCTTCCATGATAGATGCCATTTCCTCTGAGGGTGCTGTGGGCTCAACCTGCCCCTGCTCGCCTTCCACCAGCAACTCCCCTGACAATTCCTCCACCGAAGAGGCCTCCTCCACCGGACCCCGCATCGCCGCAACACTGCGGCTTCTTGCAGCCTTAAATCTCGCTTCATGCAGATACTTCTCGCTTAGGACGCCGCTCTGGCGCTGCAGCGCCGCCACATACCTCCCCTGCTGTGACACACGAAGTTCCAGCGCCTCCAGGTCCGGTTTCATGGCCTGCCGCTTAGTAGATCATACACGGTCGTAGGATGACCGGAGCTTCTTTAGCTCCAGAGTCAGCTTCTGGAGCTTGGCTTCCTCCTTCTCTATTAACCTGGCCCGAGCGGCCACACGGTCCCGGTAGGCAGAATAAACTTCCCCCTTCCTAGGGGCCATTCCCAGGTCCTCTACTGGTGGAAAAGAGAGGCCGGTACTAGGCCCCTCCAGGGCCTTCTCCCCGCTGGACCCAGGCCCAGGATCCGCCATCCTGCCTGGGCTGGGCAGGGCACTTTAGCCCCAGGCTTCTCGGGCCTTTCTGGAGCTCAGCAGACAAGTGCAACACACCCTCTCTCAGGAATGAATTCACCAATAATGGTGGGACTCAGCTGCCTTGTGATCTGCAGTACCAGGGCTGGCCAGCGGATGCTCCCAGCAATCAGAGACTCAACTTTGCAGCCAGCTAACACCTGGAACTGATTATGCTGGGGTATTTAAGGGATGGCCAGACCCACAGACTCTGCCTTGGTGTTGTGTTTGTCCTGGGCCCTGTATCCTGTTTCTGTCCTGCATCCTGTTTCTGAACTGCTGCTGACTTCTCCTGCTCTGATCCCGGCTCGCTCCTGACCATCCCTCTGCCTGACCCTCTGTACCACGCTGCTTGCTACCTGTTCTGATCCCTGGCTTGTGACCCTGACCATCCCTCTGCCTGACCTTCTGTACTACGCTGCTTGCTACCTGCTGAACCTGGCCTGTGACCCCGACCAATCTCCGCTTGCTCCCCCTGTACCTACCTGCCCTATTGATATTGACCCGGCCTGCCTGACGACGCTTGCTTGTATGTACTGTTATCTGTGGGTGGTTGGTTTGGTTTGGTTGCACTGTATTATGTTTTAGTATTGCACTGCGTTTATGTTTGTATTGTTAGTGTTAATAAATTATATTGTTTATAACATATCTGAGGTCTGCGTTTCCCTGCGTCAGCCACACACCTCTGGTCACACCTGGGAGCCCTGACACAATGGGACTTCCCCACGAAATTAACCATCAAACACCAAGGCAGATTTTACACGATCAAATCCCTAGAACCAGGCATCGAACTTCTGTAAACATGGAATATCATTCCGGTGCACTCCAACGAACCTGTCCCCAACCGTCCACAACAAATGGATGCAGAATGGTCATAACTTCAAAAATACCTATACTTTCTCAACACCCAACACACTGGGCCTAACTTTACAAACACCTAAAGCTGGCAAACGGCCCCTGTTTGAACATGCTGAACTCTCAAGTTTTCTTCCAGCATGATCTCTCCCACGAGTCATGCTTGCTCAAGCCTCCACGTTACGCAGTAGTAAGCATTGCTACCCATATTACTTGTTTTTTTTACAAGTCTTTTTTTATCCCTCTCCCTTCCCTGCACTACCAGTCAACCAATACAAAAATTGCCCTTCTCAAAAACCTCCACTACAAAATAAAAAACCTTTGTTACAACAATGATCGAACCAAGCCCACAACACCACATCTCTGACAGACTGCCATCTACGTCATACAGAAACGCACTCTTCTCCACAATCTCTGAAACAACATCACCACTCCACCCAAACCACCAACAACCAACAGAATAATTACTATAACATCGTTAAATGTTCGCGGCCTCAACTCCCCCTACAAGAGGTCCTTACTCTTGAGAGAAGTTCGTTCCATACAACCTGACATCCTATTCCTACAGGAGACCCACTTCACCTCCACCAAAATTCCTAAGCTCAACATTCACCACTTCACTACAATACATATGGCGACAAATCCTAAGAAAAATGGGATCATTACAGCCATAAGAGACTCCCTCCAATTCCAATTCATTTTCGAAACAGCAGATCCACAAGGCCGCTACCACATCCTGATCTGCAAAATTAACGAAATTCTATACACACTAGTTAACGTCTACGGCCCAAATACCAATCAACTTCAATTCTTTAACAAACTCAACTCAACCATCTCTCTGCACAGAAAAGGCAGGCTACTCATCGGTGGAGACTTTAATATCATCGGCAACCCTCTTCTGGACTCTTCCTCCAACAAACGCTCTTCTAAGCAAACCTTCAACCACTTCCTACACTCCAATGATCTATACCAGTGGTCGGCAAGCCGCGGCTCGCGAGCCACATGCGGCTCTTTACACACTTTAATGCGGCTCTTCTGTGTGCCGGACGCCCGCTCCCCTCCCTCCTCTCGGGCGGTCGCCCCAAAAGTCAGGACTCTGCAGCTAGCCCAGCAATGGGCAAACTACGGCCCGGCGGACCTTTTAATCCGGCCCGCGGAGCGTGCTCCAAAAAAAAAACAGCCAGGGCAGCGCGCTCAAATGCAATGATTGGCCAGTCTCACTGCCACTCACATCCTGATAGCCAGTGATTGGCTGTCAGGATGTGTGTAGGTGGGGCAGCGTGACGAACGTGAGAGGAGCTAGGCTCCTCTCACAGTCCGCCCTGAAGACCGGAATGGCGCGGGAACACGGCGAGAAGAACGCGCGGAGCAAAGGTAAGTGAATTGACACAGGGGGGACTTGGCTTACTACTTGCTACTTACTTACTACTACTATATGAGGGATGAATTAATATGGGGGATGAATTACTATATGGGGGATGAATTACTATAGGGGGGATGAATTACTATGGGGGATGAATTACTATATGGGGGATGAATTACTATGTGGGGGATGAATTACTATATGGGGGGTGAATTACTATGGGGGATGAATTACTATATGGGGGATGAATTACTATGGGGGATGAATTACTATGGGGGATGAATTACTATATGGGGGATGAATTACTATATGGGGGATGAATTACTATATGGGGGATGAATTACTATGGGGGATGAATTACTATATGGGGGATGAATTACTATGGGGGATGAATTACTATATGGGGGATGAATTACTATGGGGGATGAATTACTATATGGGGGATGAATTACTATATGGGGGATGAATTACTATGGGGGATGAATTACTATGGGGGATGAATTACTATATGGGGGATGAATTACTATGGGGGATGAATTACTATGGGGGATGAATTACTATATGGGGGATGAATTACTATGGGGGATGAATTACTATGGGGGATGAATTACTATGGGGGATGAATTACTATATGGGGGATGAATTACTATGGGGGATGAATTACCGTATTTGCCGGCGTATAAGACGACTTTTTGACCCTTGAAAATCTTCTCAAAAGTCGGGGGTCGTCTTATACGCCGGTACACATGTTTAGGGGGGCTGCGGCATTAAGTACAGGGGTTTGCAGGGGCTGATGTCTCTTACCTGGATCCAGTCCCACGACGATCCGGTCCAGGAAGCGCGGCGTCTCCTTCAGTTCGGCCACTGGATGTTCGTGCGGCTGCTCGGCTCCGCCTCCTCACCGGTGATTGGCCGCCAGAACTGTAGCTCAGGAAAGGCACACAGGCGGCCAATCACCGGCGAGGGGGCGGAGCCGAGCGGCCCCGCGAAAATTGAGTGCCGGAGCAGCAGGTAAGTGTTCTGTGTAGAGGTGCTGCTGCAACCACATATGCTGGCTGCAGCAGCACCATACGAGAACAGGGTCAGCAAGTCTCAGTGGGAGGAATAGTGCCCCATCATTGGTGTCACTGATACCAATGATGGGGCACTATTCCTCCCACTGATACCAATGATGGGGCACTATTCCTCCCACTGACACCAACGATGGGGCACTATTCCTCCCACTGACACCAACGATGGGGCACTATTCCTCCCCCCCACTGACACCAACGATGGGGCACTATTCCCCCCCCCCACTGACACCAACGATGGGGCACTATTCCACCCCCCACTGACACCAATGATGGGGCACTATTCCACCCCTCACTGACACCAATGATGGGACACCATTCCTCCCACTGACATCAATGATGGGGCACTATTCCTCCCACTGACACCAATGATGGGGCACTATTCCTGCCACTGATACCAATGATGGGGCACCATTCCTGCCACTGATACCAATGATGGGGCACCTATTCCCCCCACTGATACCAATGATGGGGCACTATTCCTCCCACTGATACCAATGATGGGGCACTATTCCTGCCACTGATACCAATGATGGGGCACTATTCCTCCCACTGACACCAATGATGGAGCACTATTCCTCCACTGATACTAATGATAGGGCACTATTCCTGCCACTAATGCCAATGATGGGGCACTATTCCTGCCACTAATACCAATGATGGGGCACTATTCCTCCCACTGACACCAATGATGGGGCACTATTCCTGCCACTAATACCAATGATGGGGCGCTATTCCTCCCACTGACATCAATGATGGGGCACTATTCCTCCCACTGATACCAATGATGGGGCACTATTCCTCCCACTGATACCAATGATGGGGCACTATTCCTTCCACTGATACCAATGATGGGGCACTATTCCTCCCACTGACACCAATGATGGGGCACTATTCCTCCCACTGACATCAATGATGGGGCACTATTCCTCCCACTGACATCAATGATGGGGCACTATTCCTCCCACTGGTGTGCATTGGAAGAGGGGTAGTCTTATACGGCGAGTATAGCCCAAACACTACATTTTAGCAGGAAAAGTAGGGGGGTTGTCTTATACGCCCAGTCGTCTTATACGCCGGCAAATACGGTACTATAAAAACTTATTGAAACTAAAAACAGTGTACCATCCTATGTATTTTCAGTTTTAAAAATGTGGCTCTCAAAATAAATTTCAATTGTGGTTTTGGCGAGATTTGGCTCAGTTGAAAAAAAAGGTTGCCCACCACTGATCTATACGATGCCTGGCGATGCCAACACAGCACAGAAAAGGACTACACCTACTATTCCCCATCCCACTTACCCTACTCCAGAATCGATTTCTTTGTCACTGATAAATGGACTTTACAACATGTCACCTTCTCAAAGATTGGCACCATCACATGGTCAGACCACGCTCCAATCACTATCTCTCTCGACCACAACCAACACTCTTCGATTCCCCGAATATGGCATCTGAACCCAACCTTACTGAAAAATCAAGATTACAAGAAACAAATACTGGAAGCTCACAACACATTTTTTGAACTCAATGATACACCTAATATATCTATACCCATATTATGGTCTACTTATAAGGCATACATGAGAGGTATTTTTATACAACTAAACTCCCGCATTACCAAAAATAGAAACCAGTAAATAGACGAACTCCTCAATCAAATCAAAAGAAGAAATTAACAAAAAATTCCCAGATCCCTCAATCTCTTCCTCTCTTAATACAGATAGAAACAAACTAAGATCCCTCCTACTATATAAATAAGACCTTAATCTCCAAAAAATGAAAGTAAAATTTTACTCACTAGGTAATAAAGCCAATTCATTACTATCCAAAATGATCAAACAAAGACGCCTAAAATCCAAAATAGCTTAAATCAAACACCCAATCACGCACACCCTAAATACAAACCCACAAGATATAGCCAATGCCTTTGCAAAATATTACCAAAATCTATACAATCTCAAAAACGACCCAGACACTACTCAACCAACACTTACAACCATACAGCAATTCCTACGCACAACTAACCTCCCTCAACTTTCCCCATCCCAACTCGCCAACATCTCTCTCCCAATCTCCTCCAAAGAAATAGAAACAACCATCAAAACACTCCCACTCAACAAATCACCAGGAAATGACGGATACACAAACGAATATGATAAACAATTCTCCACAGACTTATCACCATACCTGACCAGACTTTTCAACCATGCCACCACCACAAGTACATTCCCCAAAGACATGCTACAATCCATCATAACGACTATACCAAAACCTGGCAAAGATCCACAATTTGTCCAAAACTACAGACCAATCTCGTTACTTAACACAGACATAAAACTATATGCAAAAATCATTTCCCGTAGAATCCTCCCATACCTCCCTACCGTAATACACCTAGACCAAGTAGGATTCATTCCAGGCTGCCAAGCACCCGACGCTACCAGAAGAATTATTTCCCTTCTTCACAACCTAGAAATCACCAAACGCCCTTCCGTACTATTATCTCTGGATGCAGAGAAAGCATTCGATGCAACTTACCCTACAAAAATTTGGCATCACGGGTTGGATGCTGAAAGCCATTTTATCATTATACTCACATCCCTCTGCTAGAGTATTGACGGATGGAACACTATCTGACCCTTTTGACATCACAAACGGTACCATTTCCCGAATCCTTTAAAATACACCCGGTCTTTCACGTGTCCTTGTTGAAACCCGCAGCACCGGATCCATTCCCGGACCGGATGTCTAGAACTCCGGAGGCCATAAACATTGATGAGGAGGAGGAATTTGAGGTCGAAGCGATTCTAGATTGTAGGAAGAGGAGAGGCCAGACCCAATTCCTCATTAAATGGAAAGATTACGGCCCGGAGGAATACTCATGGGAACCAGCCCAGAACATCCATGCCTCTAGATTAATTTGAGAATTTTTCAGTAATCACCCACACAGGAGAGAGCAATTGGGCATCCGGCAGCTGCCCGTAGGGGGGGGCAATGTCAGGGGTCGGGTGTTCTGCCGCGATACGCCTGGGCGGCACATGCGCAGAACACCGACGCGCTCTAGCCAGCGGGCAGCTGGACCTGGGCGATCGCGACGGCTGCGCATGCGCACTCGCGATCGTGGACACGCGCCTGGCACCATTGACAGCGCAGGGCGTGCTATTTAAACGGGACAGGAGGTATGTGCAATTGACGTTTGGTCTTATTGTCCTGTTCCTGTAATCTGATCTGTGAAGCTTCCTGTTGCCGACCTCTGCATTGATCCTGACCCTGCTGATTGTCTCCTGCTTGACCTTTGGCTTGACCCGACCATTCTTCTGCCTGATCCTCTGTACCTCGCTGCCAGTCAGTTGCTGAACCTGGCACGTGACCCTGACCATTCTCTGCCTGCTCCTCTGGTACCTCGCTGCCCGCACGTTGCTGACCTGGCCTGCCTGACTACGCCTTACGTTACCCTGACGGTCCATCCATCCCGCACGGATCAGTCCCTGCTGCTAGGCCTACCAGCCTCTTCACGTCAGGCTCCATTTCCCGCACACCTCTGATGGTGCTCTCTACCACTGCGGGACGTACTCAGGGGTCGCGACCTGGTCTCAGTCTGCTCCAAGTCCATCCCCACCATCAGGGGCCCTGGTGAATAAGCAGATTGGGACTTAGACCCCGCGCCCTGAGGAACCCCGTGCTGTGGGTTGCTAGAGATACTCCCAGGCGGTGAATGACACATTGCTCGAATCTATCCCCCAAGAACTTGCCACCCTTCGCACCTTCTATGGAACTCCAAAAAACCTAGGTGCACCACCAATCTTCTAATACGCCTCACATATAAAGGAGGAGCAGGTCTCCCACACCTAAAATCTTACTACAATGCCACTCTTCTGGACCAAATATACTTTTAGTGGAATCCATCAAAAGAAAACCCTGGTCCACAATGGAAACCCTTCCATTTCACCTGCTTAAACCCCAAAATCTAATTCTAGCACCACCAACATCCCGAATAGAAAACCAAATGAAACACCCTTGTATCCAAGCCTCCTTACAAGTGTGGCACGATCTCCTATCCACCAAATTTAACGGCACTAAACACATCCCTACCCCAATTAACATATTACACCTCATCACACCCTCCCTAACTTTCCCAATGGATAAAACAAGGTATAACTAACATAGCTGACCTTTATACAAACCAAACCTTATGTCCTTTCCAAACTCTCCAAACTTAATACAATCTCCCTACTACCGAACACTTTACATACTTAAGAATTGTCCACTGTCTACAAACATCAACTCTGCCTCACTCCACAAATATCTCAATCACGGCCTACCTCTTTTTCACTAAACCACACTACCCAGGTAAAGGTATCTCCACTTTCTACACATACCTTACAAACCTACAATTTACGCTACAAACAACTTCCCTAACCAATTGGGAAAAAATTCTATCAGAACAAATTAAAACACAATCATGGGAGAAAGCCATCACCCATAAATCCACCCGATGCAGCTCCCACTGGGAGTCGTACTAAAAAATCCTCCACTAATGGTACCTAACCCCAGTTAAACTTTCTGCTTACTACCCGAAACACTCCTCTTCCTGCTGGCGACAATGCGGTGAAATAGGCTCAACACTACACTTTCTTTGGGCATGCAAATCAATTAGATCTTTCTGGAATACTGTCTTCCAACTAATCTCTGAAATAACCAAAACCCTGATAACCCCAAATCCCTCCCTTGCACTCCTACATATTGGGATTGAAAAATTCCCTCTTAACTCTTGAAGTATTATCACCCATACACTCTTCGCAGCCAAAATAAACATCACCAGACTATGGAACACAATCAATGCTCCCTCTCTTACATCTCTAGTTGCAGATCTCAATACCCAATGTGAAATGGAAAAAAAATCCACACTCAATAACTTCTCGCAACACAAATTCAAACCCCAATGGGCCCAATGGTTAAAACACCCAAAGTGCTCCGTACAACCCTGAGAATCATACCACACAAGAAACTACCCACTAAATCTAGACTGGTACATCCTCCTTCACCCAGTTAGGGCTCGTTCACACTTGGGTGTTTTACCAACACTTGCCAAACGCCCCTATAGCGTTTTACAAGCGTTGGTCCGGCATTTGTGGAGCGTTTTTTAATGCTCAGCAAACGCTCCGCAAATGCCACATGCGCGGTTTAGCGGCGGTTTGCCGAGCGTTAATAACACCCCACAAACGCCTATAATGCAGTTTGAGTGGTGTTACCGCTCCGCAACCGCGTCGCAACCGCACCGCAAACGCCGGCCGGGCGTTTGCGGAGCGGCACCATAGACAAGAATAGGAGGCTTCTAAGCCTCCTGACTCGACCAGAGGCGTCCATTTTGCCGTGACGCAACGCGACGCAACGCAAACGCTCCCGTTAGAACAGCACCATGTGCTGTAATGTGCAGAATTGGCAGAGGCGTTTGGGAAGCGGTAAAAACGCTTCCCAAACGCCTCTCTGCCGCCTGCACACAACGCTAGTGTGAACGTAGCCTTATACCTACCCTCTCCCTCCCCCTTTTATCTCTCCTGTTAATACCCCCTTAACATCCCATGCTCCTCATCAAGATTCAACCTACTGACAAGAATACTTCTGATGATATCGCCTCACAGACCACTACCACCACCAACTAACGTGTGGGGTAAAATAAACAATGATATATTGTGTTACATTGTATTGCAATATTATATGGGTGAACCGTACACCATTTCCCTGTTTTGTCTCTAAAAATCTCAATAAAAATGTTGAAACATAAAATTGAAGGGGGGGGGGGGCTACATCAACTCCCTTTAAAAATTGTCCTTGTCCTCATAGCCCAGGAAAATCTGAAAAAATTGCTCTTGTTCCCAAGAGCTGGGTATCCAGCAGTACAATTGGACAGGTGGGAGTAAAAAGGATAAACAATTACAAATACAACAGCACACGTGAAATTTCACATGAATGAAAAACTTTAAAGTACATAGCACAATAGAGGCTGTCACAAGGCAAAGTTAGGAATACAGTGAAAGGTATCTTACTATAGGATTAACATGACATTTACATTACATTACGGGCAGATCCTTACCACTATCTATCTAGTAGCAACATGTAAACAAATGTACAAAAAATAGTGCAATATGTTGTTTCTTGAAGTGCAGAAGTCTCACAGTGGTTTGTCTGAAAAAGAATAAAGCAGCAAACAACATATCCATATATTCTTAAAACACCATTTCCTCAGAAACGACATTCCAATGCATTACGTTTGACAGCATTGTAGGTCCATTAACACAAATTTCACTTTGTACTTTACCACAACCAAGTGGTACAAGTACATAGTGCAGCAAACACAAGGGCCACACATTTTCATGACTGTACTGAAGTGGTGTTAGTTTGACGCAGAGACATGCTTTTGCTGTCCTGTAATAAAGCAGAAAGAGCATATCCTATCTAAACCGAAATAAAGTAGGTGCAATCAGCGCAATAGTAGTACAACAGTCCTTATAAACCTCCATCTTTGCCACAAGCCTGTGACTAAGTTCTATTTGGGGGGAAAAAAAACGTGAAAAAATCAACAGCAACTGTTTTGTGCACAAAAGAACAGCTGGCTGCACTAAAGGCAGTGTCCCCTCTGAAAACTTGGTTTGCATTTAAAATTGTACACAGTGAAAAGCAGGTTGCCACTTTCTTTAGGCAACAATTCAGTCTCTCGAACATACATAGAAGAAACAGCCAGCAGCTAGTGATAGAGTCTGCTAAAGCCAGAAACAGTGCTCATCGGTCACATTTGTCCTATTTGTAACCATCCTTTTGGGGTTTTTTTTAACCTGGAATTTTGCACAGTCCTCTTTCAATGGCCACAACACTCTTTAGCCAGATGAGTTATCTGAACACTCATGCTTCTCTGCAGCTGCTGTAAAGAATTGTGTTGCCTCTGTGTAAAAAAATTGCTAAGTCACCTTGAAAATTCTTGGAGGTAGATTATATGGCAGCAGGTCCAGCAGAGATTCTACAAAATGTTCACAGATACATTAAAGTAGTTGCAAACCTTTACCTATACCCAGTGATGTATAGCTAGTAAATTATGATATATATTGAATCAAGGTTAACATGCAACCTGAGTCACAGAGTATACAAAAGGCAGATTTCCAGCGCAGATATTTATATAATTTTTATTTTTGCAATGTTTCCATTTAGAATTTTTTGCAATTAATGTTTGAATTGAAATTCATGTTTGGATTCTAATTCATTTTAGAATTTCTGAATATCAGCAAATGATTAATATTATCAACAAGAATATACTGTACATGCTGACGGCTAATCATTTTTACCTTAAACATGGATGCAGCTGCACAAAGATAGTTGTGATGTGTCAAAAGAATGGTCAACTTTCTTTTCAGCTTGTTTTTGTTTACTCATTAATTATCCCAATGTTCCTTTAATATAGGTACATGTTATTCAGACTTTTAAGTGCCCTTTTAAAAGCATGACCATTTTCATCCAACTGTTTCTTCCAGAATCCATACCGCAATTAGTATCTAAGGTATACATTCTGTCTTGGACTGTGCAGCTGATGTACAGCATTTAACATGCAAGCAATACATTATAAACACATTGATGCAGAGGACTGCTGAGTGCTCTTGCTAACAAGCAATCGTTCAGCTTCTAGTGATGTGCAGAGGTGCTTCAATGCTCCAATCACTCAACCATCTGAATTTAAGTGGAGAACATTGGGATTTCAATATTCATTGGCTAACTGGAAAACACATTAGAAAGTGTGACAAGATGGAGTTGGCAACTGCATTTAAGATTGGCTAGTGTTAACACTTTCACTTAACTGCTGGAAAGTCCAAAGTATTCTTATTTGTAAAACTATAATATTTAACTCAGATCTAGCTATTATAGCATACCTTTTGCTTTAACCTGACAACCTACCAGTAATACTTTGGGGTAGATTTACTAAAACTGGAGTGCTCAGAATCTGGTGCAGCTGTGCATGGTAGACAATCAACTTCTAACTTCAGCTTATTCAGTTAAGCTTTGGCAGTAAAACCTGGAAGCTGATTGGTTACTATGCAGAGCTGCACCATTGTTCGCACTCTTCAGTTTTAGTAAATGACCCCCACTATCCTCATGGACTTTTTTTGGATAGAGTTTCTAATGCTGCAAAAAAGCAAATATATTTGCCATGTTAAATGATAAGTTCACTTTTATAACTTACATGTTCAGGGTGTAACATGTAACATGTTACTGCTGCACCTGCCCCTACTAAACCCCCCCCCCCACCCCCACCCCTGGTCCCCACTGTGACAACAGGGCAGGGATGTTCTTCCGCTGTCACAATTTTAAAGCTGTGCAGGGCTCCATCCACCTGGCAGCAAAGTTCATTTACAGTGTTCTGTGAATAGGAGAACTACAAGTACCCACAGCATTTACGGTGGTTGACTTGTAGTTCTCAAGGAACTACCAGGGCACTCTAGGTAGTTTATTGATGCTCCCTGTCAGTGTGTAACTGTCTGCTCATATGAGGTACAAGCAGACAGCTTACACTTGCAGACTGCAAGAGCCCTGCAATGTATGTGATCAGCAGATTGGGGGTGTAATGCTTTACAAGCTCCCATTAAAAAATAAATGCATTTTTTTAACCTTCAAAAAGATTTGCATTTATTATTATTTGTTTAAAGGTGAACCTATCCAATAAGCCCAGTGAGTGTGTAAACCTACAAGCTTGTGTCAAATCTGTGCAGGGAATGTCCTCACAAATAAAAACAGCAAGCACTGAATATAATAAATACGCTCCCAAATGCCTTCTGAATTCCCTTCTTAGAAGTCATGTGACCCCTTCACTCTTTCTGGCATCTGCATGGCCCAGGCAGTGGGTGGGATTAAGGTAAAACATATCACTGTGATGTAATTAGTAAGCACTCTTGCTGTCTGCTGTGCAAGTGATCCACTGTCAATTAATGTTATTATTTCCTCAATGCTTTTGTGACCAGGTGTTGAGCTGCAGTATATCCACTGACCTGAAGGTGGCACTGTGCCATTTTTTCAAGCTGGCAAAAAACCATTGAGTACTAATTTATCCCCTGTTAGGGGCTCCAGGCAGCCATCATGGGGAGAACAGATATCTTATTGGATGACAAAATCCTGAAAAATTTGAGTGGACACAGAAGTCCTTAAATAGGACAATCTGCATCATTCAGTGTGCCCACAGTGTGGTAGTAGGATAGGAACAGAACCATACTGGACATGGAGAGATTAGGAGTAGCATTAGGGAGAGGAGGGAAAGAATAGGTGTCATGTCCATCGGTCAGGCTCAAAGTCCAGTAGCTATAGCAGTAAAGAGGCTCCCACCGACCAGCAGGAAATGTACACAAGCAGGTCACCCTGGTGGATACCGAGGGCTCACCTGAGGCGTGAGGTCTCAACATTCACTGGTATCCACCAAAGCTCTTATGATGGAGCTTGATTTTCCTGCATGTAAGTACCAGGTCACAGTCCTCAGGATCGCCTTACCATGAGGTGAGCAAGCTGGGGTCCAGCTGCAGATATACTAGCAGGTAGGGTTCAAGCAGAAGCATAGGTTGCAAACAAGTCAAACATTGGTGAAAAGTGGTTGCAGTTTGGGGTCAAGGGGAGGCATATTTGAGGCACAAGCGAAGGTCGGTAACTAGTTGTAGTGAAGAAAAAGATAGTTGCAGGTACGCATAGGAGCAAGATATAAGCTGAAAAAAGCACAATAATCTGGCAAGCAGGAAGTGCAGAGACATGGCTTAAATCAAGAAGTTCATAGGAGAAGCAAAGAGTTCAAGGTTTATGATAAACAAGAGACAAGGCAAGATTGTTGAAGAGATCAGATATGGAGCTTTCCATCATCTCAGGTGGCACAGTGAAAAGAGCCACAGCCAGACACCACCGAGGTCACAGGTTCAGATAAGTGCATGTTATATAAATATTGCATTGTTGGTGAACATTGCTCTTTTCTGCTTGAAAAGTGTATTACCTGCAATATAGGGGTTGATGGGTTGATTGACTAAGAGCTAATATGCAGTTGCTCCAGAGCTTAGTAGATGGCACACTGCACAGTAAAGTATTCTGCAAAGTGCACAGTATATTTGCCTTTAGTAAATCAACCCCATAGGGCCATTGCTATAAACTGCTTTATTTCTGGGATAATTAAAGTGGTTGAAAAGGCTTAAGGTTTTTTACCCTCATGCATTGTATGCGCAAAATACCTTCAGTGTGGAGCGCTTCCCCCCAGCCCCCCCAATACTCACCTGAGCCAAATCTCGGTCCAGCAGTGTGCACAGGGAACTCGGCTTTCCAGAGTCTCTCCCCTCTCATTGGCTGAGACACAGCAGTGGGGGCCATTGGCTCCTGTTGCTGTCAGTCACAGCCTGTGAGGAGGGAATGGGGGCACAGCTCAAGGGTGAGGGGCCAAAAACACTGGCGAGGGACCCTAGAAAAGGAGGATCAGGGCTGCTCTGTGCAAAACCATTTCACAGAGCAGGTAAGTATGACATATTTGTTAATAAAAAAAAGACTTTAGTATCATTTTTATTTCTACAATTTAAGCAATATTTAAGCATACATGTGTGTTGACTCCTTATTCTCCAGTAGGCTGGTTAGGCTCTGCCTACATTTTAGCCACCTGAGTAGGAGGGTAATAGTATAGCGCTATCCCCCAAGGAGCAGCTGTAATTTAACCTGTTTTTCCCCAAAATAGTGCAGTCTAGGGGATGTTATTTTAGATTTTTGTTATTGCTGAAGAACTTGGATGGTGTCAGGAGCCACCGCGACACACAGCTCGGCGCAGGCGCAGTGTGCCGTCTACGCTGGTGTACGGGCACTAGGTCCTGGCAGGTCCTGGCCGGCTGCCGCCTGTCCGCTGAAAGCGAGTAAGTCTGCCTCTATTTTTTCTTCTATATCTGCCGAAAGTATTAAACAGTCCAGTTACTTAGCCATACCTATTTCCTTCCAGCTCCCAGGAAGAACCGTGGAGGTGACGGCTATAATTGATTCCGGAGCATGCAGTTGCTTCATGGACTTAAACTTTGCCCATCAGCAGAAAATTCCCCTCCAGACTAGAGAACAGGGCCTTAACATATTTTTGGCCGATGGGTCACGAATTAAGTTGGGGTTGGTGCATCAGGAAACTCCTCCTATGTTTACTACGGTAGCGGGTCATCATCGGGAGTTCCTCCGACTAGATGCTATAGCCTCCCCTCTTTTGCCAGTCATTCTGGGGCTTCCTTGGTTACGGGCCCATAACCCCCAGATTAATTGGGAAACCGGTTCCGTTCAATATATCCCCATATTGTCAGGAACACTGCCATGCCTCGGGCCCCACGGCTCCCCAATTCCTCCTATGCTCGGATGGAGACCCCAATTTAAGGCAGGTCGTCCCTCCGGCCTACCATAGTTTCTTGGACGTCTTCAGCAAACGGGGGGCAGACATCCTTCCTCCACACCGAACATATGACTGCCCCATTGACCTTCTACCTGGCTTCCGTTCGGTCGGATTTTTCCCCTGTCCGAGCTAGAATTAGGGGTTCTCAAGGAGTACATTGACGAGAACCTCCAAAAAGGGTTCATTCGCCCCTCCACTTCACCAGCAGGGGCCGGAATCTTCTTTGTAGAAAAAAAGGATAAGTCCCTAAGACCCTGCATAGATTATCGCGAGCTAAACAAGGTCACGATAAAAAATCGCTACCCACTGCCCCTGGTCCCAGAACTCTTCCAGAGACTGAAATCTGCAGCCATCTTTACAAAACTAGATTTGAGGAGTGCATATAATCTGGTCCATATAAGGGAGGGGGATGAGTGGAAAACGGCGTTTCGTACTCGATTTGGCCATTTTGAGTATTTGGTCATGCCATTCGGGCTCTGCAATGCCCCGACCACGTTCCAATATTTCATTAATGATGTATTCAGAGATTATCTTGATGTTTTCGTGGTTGTCTATTTGGATGACATATTAATATTGTGTTCCTCACTCGAAGCTCATAGGGGTCATGTGACAAGTGTATTGGAACGATTACGCCAACACGGTCTGTATGCCAAAGCTGACAAGTGCAGCTTCGAGCAGCACAGTATTGCATTCCTGGGGCTGATCATCTCCACCACTAGGGTTGCGATGGATCCTCAGAAGGTCTCGGCGATCTTGGACTGGCCAGTACCCATGGATAAGAAGGGCACACAATGCTTTATTGGGTTTGCTAACTTAGAAAGTTTATCAGGAACTTCTCTGGTCTGGTCTCCCCCATTACCCAGTTGACCAAACAAGGGGTCCGCTTCAAATGGACGCCCGAGGCTCAAGCAGCATTCGCGTCTCTAAAGAAATTATTCACCACCGCTCCCATTCTCAGTCATCCTGATTCCTCTCTGCCTTATGTTCTGGAAGTGGATGCCTCCGAAAATGCAGTAGGGGCCGTCTTGTCCCAGAGAAAGGGCACCAAAGAACTTCTGCACCCAGTGGCGTTCTTCTTGAGGAAACTTTCACCGGCAGAAAGGAACTACGATATTGGAGATCGAGAACTGTTGGCCATAAAGACCGCCCTTGAGGAGTGGAGATACCTGCTGGAAGGAGCCACGCATCCTATTCTGATTTTCACCGACCACAAAAATCTAGAGTATTTGAGAACGGCAAAACGCTTACGACCACGCCAAGTGAGGTGGGCACTCTTTTTCTCCCAGTTCTCCTTCCACACTACGTACAGACCAGGCTCCAAAAACACGAAGCCCGATGCCCTTTCACGCATGTTTGAGGATCCTGAGGAAGTTCTGAAGCCAGATACCATCTTGTCCTCAGGAAACTTTCTTGCCCTCCAGACGGAGCTACGTTCTAGGCTGCAGGATGCATCTGTGGACATGCCAACCCTGCCTGGGGTGTCCCTCCAGAGCAAGGGAGGGCTCGTATGGAAGGAAGGACTAATCGTGGTGCCTGAAGATGTCCGAACATTGGTCCTGGGACACTGCCACGATCATCCGATGGCAGGTCATTTCGGGCTGGCGAAGACTCTCGATTTGCTTCAGCGCACGTTCTGGTGGCCAAGCATGATCAAGGATTGTGAACTCTACGTTAAGTTCTGCGCCATTTGTCAGAGGAACAAGCCGTCCAGGAGCAAGGCCTGGGGTTTGCTACGCCCACTACTTATACCCGATCGACCATGGCAAATGATTGCGATCAACTTTATAGTCGAGTTTCCTCCATCCCAGGGCCACACCGAGATTTTCGTGATTGTGGACCGTTTGTGAAAAATGGCCCACTTTCTACCCTTGAAGAATACGCCATCGGCTCTTGAAACCGCACAAATCTTCATACGAGAGGTAGCGAGGCTGCATGGAGTCCCTGAAGACATCATCTCGGATCGAGGAGTCCAGTTTACCTCAAGTTCTGGAGGGGGTTATGCGAAGCATTGGGTATCAAATTGTCCCTCTCCTCTGCTTACCACCCACAGACTAATGGGCAGACGGAGAGGACAAACCAAACATTGGAGCAGTATTTGAGATGCTACACGTCCTTCCTGCAGGATGATTGGCTGGCACTCCTACCACTGGCAGAATTTGCCTACAATAACGTGAATCATTCAGCCACGGGGCAATCTCCGTTTCTTGCAAACTATGGGTTCCATCCCACATTCCTGCCCTATCTGGTTGCCGAAAGTTCAGTTCCTGCCACTCAAAGCATGCTCAATTTTTTTTCTACCAACAACAAGGTGCTTCAGGAAGCTATTACAAGAGCTCAAGAAGACAAGAAGGCCTCCGATAGGAAGCGAAGGGGGGAACTAGTGTTGCAACCTGGGGATCAGGTCTGGTTGGCAACAACAAATCTGAAAATGTCTTGTCCATCAAAGAAACTGGGTCCGAAGTTTGTGGGTCCATTCCGAGTGAAGCGAATGATTAACTAGGTGGCGTATGAACTTGTTCTTCCGGAGACTTTCAAAA
Organism: Staurois parvus; assembly: GCF_062004578.1. Classification (NCBI taxonomy): domain Eukaryota; kingdom Metazoa; phylum Chordata; class Amphibia; order Anura; family Ranidae; genus Staurois; species Staurois parvus. Next base: position 338,719 of record NW_028318658.1, on the reverse strand, counting down.
TCCACCCAGTTTTTCATGTGTTACTTCTGAAGCCAGCTGTGCCAGACTCCTTCCCAGATTGGGAGTCCAGACCTCCAGAGGCAATAACCATTGAGGAACAGGAGGAATTTGAGGTGGAAGCAATCCTGAACTTCCGGAAAAGGGGGGCCAGACTCAGTTCCTGATCAAATGGAAGGGTTATGGTCCCGAGGAGAACTCATGGGAACCAGCCCAAAATGTTCATGCCCCCAGGCTTATCCGGGAGTTCTATCATAGTCTCCCACGGTGGAGAGTTCAGTTGGGCACCTGGAGGTTGCCCGTGGGGGGCAATGTCAGGAGCCGCCGCGACACACGGCTCGGGCGCAGGCGCAGTGTGCTGTTCACGCTGGTGTACGTGCACTAGGTCCTCGCCGGCCGTGGCGGAGATGGAACCCGTGCATGTGCACTCGGAGCCGCAGGTGCGCGCCTGGCACCAATGACAGCACAGGGAGCGGTATTTTAATCCGCCCTGCACTGACATGAATTGCCGTTTGGTCTCTCCGTGTTCCTGATCCTGCATACTTGTGATTCTTGATTGTTGCTGACCCGGATTGTCCCTGACTTTGCTGTACTCTCCTGCTCTGACCCCTGGCTTGCCTGACCTCCCTCCTGGATGCCCCCTATTGGATCTGATCTTCTGTTGCTGACCTGGCGTGTGACCCGACCATTCTCTGCCCGCTGCTTTGTACCGCATTGCTCCCACGGCTACCGACTCGGCTTGTCTGACCACGCTCCTGCTCATCCATCCACCTTGCTCTGGCACATCCGCCTCTTCACATCAGGCTCTCACCCTGCAGATACCTCTGGCGGATCCCTCTACCACGGGTAGGTGTACTCAGGGGCCGCAACCTGGTCTCGGTTAGCTCCAAGTCCATCCCCACCATCAGGGGCCCTGGTGAACAAGCAGGCCGGGACTTAGACTCCGTGCTCTGGGGAATCCTAACCGGTGGGTTGCTAGAGGTACCGCCAGGAGGTTCATTACAGATGGTGTGTAGGGTGATACGGGATACTCCAAATTCACTGAATATTCACAGGAGAACACTCAAGCCTCCTTGAACAGTCTCTATTCAGGAAAAAGTACAGAATTAATAACTGCATCCTTATTAAAAGCTATCTGTGGCAGAACCTTTCTGCCTGGGCTTCCTCGTGCGGAGCGATGCGTCTCACCCAATGGCCCCCTTTTCCAGCAAGTCTTCCAGCACTCTGCCAAGGCAGGTATTAGAGCTCAAAACAATCCCTTCCCTGCTCTCCCAAACCACGAGTCGGAACTTCGTGTAGGGTGAAAATGAATGACTCTTTATTAAACACAACTCAATATATACAACTTCACCCCCACCTCCTCCAGACAGCCTGGCACCGGGTTTTACCCACCCACAACAAAACCCTACAACCAACAATACAGTATGAACTCTATTAGAAGTGAAAGACTACAAGGTCACATTTCCCTAAACAAACAGTGTAGAATGTCTGTGAAACATATACAGCTTTACAAAGGGGAGAAAACTGGAACAGAAAGGGCAAAATGTTATCACAAAGGGACGGTTCGTCACAAGGCTCCCCCATTGTGTAACACCCCCCAGACCCGGCGAGACCTTCAAATGGGTCCGCTTGGGGCTGGTCGGTTCAGAGGGTCACTTTTCCAACTCGGCTTGCCGGGACAACCCCTCCGTGCTGGCGTCTTGCTTCCCCAGTCGGTACTGGATTGTAAACTTATAGGGTTGGAGGGCCAAGCTCTACTGCAGTAGACGACCATTGTCCCCGGGCTATACCAGGGGGTTGTGATCGGTGAGTACGGTGAAGGAGCACCCGTACAGGTAGGGCTGCAATTTCTTGAGGGCCCATACCAAGGCAAGGCACTCTTTTTCCACAGCAGCGTAGGCCACCTCCCGGGGTAACACCTTTCTACTTAGGTAGGCCACTGGATGGTCCTTCCCGTCGTCCCCGATTTGGCTCAGAACAGCGCCCAATCCAAAGGTGGAGGCATCGGTGTGAATACAAAACCATTGAGAAGGGTCAGAAGCAGCCAAAACGGGAGCATGGATCAGATCATGTTTGAGCTTTTGGAAAGCTGTTTCACACGCTGGGGACCACACAACCTGTCGGGGCAGATTCTTCTGGGTCAGATCTGTTAGGGGTTTAGCTATGACGCTGTAGTTGGGGATGAATTTACGGTAGTACGCCGCAGTGCCTAGGAAGGCAAGGACCTGGGTCTTGGTTTGGGGAGTGGGCCAATTTGCTACCGCTTCCACCTTTTCCGGTGCCGGTCGTTGCTTCCCACATCCTACCCGATGTCCTAGATATTGGACCTCGGACACCCCAACATGGCATTTGTCCGGTCGGATGGTCAACCCTGCTTGCCCAATGCGATCAAGTACTTCCCGAAGGTGTCGGAGGTGATCCTCCCAACTATCACTGTAGATAGCTATATCGTCTAGATAGGTGCAGGAGAAGTCCTGCAGTCCATCCAGCAGCTTATCTGCCATTCTCTGAAAGGTTGCTGGGGCATTCTTCATCCCATGATGACCCTGGACTGGTACAAGCCGAACGGGGTGATGAATGCCGACTTTGATACTGTGTCCGCATCCAGCGGAATCTGCCAGTACCCCTTGCAGAGATCGATAGTGTTAAGAAAATTACCTCTGGCCATCCGGTCCAGCAGCTCATCTATCCGGGGCATAGGGTATGCATCGGTCACGGTCCGGTCATTGAGCCTGTGGTAGTCCACATAGAACCGGACGGTTCTGTCCTTCTTGGGTACCAGGACTACTGGGGAGGCCCAGGGACTGTCAGGGTTCTATCACACCTAAATCTAACATTTCTTTAATCTCTCTTCTCATCCCTTCTCTGATGGACTCAGGCACTCGGTAGGCTTCAGGGGGGCCTGACCCTGCGTGTCTACCCAGTGGGCAGATGTGGTGGTGTAACAGGGCAGAGACGAGAACAGTCCTTGGTGCTATTGGAGCAGTTGGCGGGCCTATTCCTGTGCCTTGGGAGGCAGCCGTGTGCTGATATCTACATCCGCTACACTCAGCTGGGACTGTCCGTCCCCCGGCAGCCCCGGCAGAAAAAGCGTTTCTGAGTCATCGGTAGCCGGAGAGCAAATAGCAGCTACACTCTCCTCCTGTCGTTCAATGAACGGTTTTAGCATATTCACATGGAAGGTTCGCTGGATCCTTCCATCCGAACAGCGCGCTACAATGTACGTGGTATCACAGAGTTGCTCCACTACTTGGTACGGGCCCTGCCAGAGAGCCTGTAATTTGTCATGCCTGACTGGTTTCAAAGCCAACACTTTCTGTCCTAAGACCAGGCAGACCGGTCGTACCACCATTTCTGTCGGCTCTGGGCGGCCTCAAGGTTGTCTCGTACTAGGGTCGTCAACCGTTGTAGCCTCTCCCTGAGCTCCAGCACATAGGCCACCACCGAGGTCCCCTTCTCAGTCACTGCTCCCTCCCAGTGTTCACGTAGGAGATCCAAGGGTCCCCAAACCCTCCGGCCGTACAGCAGCTCAAAGGGGGAGAATCCAGTGGACTCCTGCGGCACCTCTCGGTAGGCGAACAGGAGATGGGGAAGATGCCGCTCCCAGTCCTTATGGGACATGGTGAACGTTCAGAGGAGCTGTTTCAGCGCACCATTAAACCGTTTGCAGAGCCCATTGGTCTGGGGGTGGTAGGGAGAACTTTACAGCGGTCTGATCCCACACAACTTCCAAAGTTGTTGGGTAAGCTCGGCCGTGAACTGCGTGCCTTGGTCGGTCAGGATCTCCCGAGGAAATCCTACCCGAGTAAAGATCTTCAGCAGGGCTTGAGCAACTGTTTCTGCCTGCACATCTCTCAGCGCTACAACCTCCGGGTACGAGGTGGCATAGTCGACAATGGTCAAAATATACTTCTTGCCCGTGGGACTAGGCCATTTCAGGGGCCCAACTAGGTACACGGCAATATGACTGAAAGGTTCCCCGACTATGGGTAGGGGCCTCAGAGTCTCCCTGCTTCCCTACCTTCTGGCAGACCTCACAAGACCGACAGTAGTCCCGAACGTCCCCCCGATACTCCTGGCCAGAAGAAACTCTGGGTTAAGCAATGTAGGGTCCGTCGCTTGCCCAAATGCCCAGCAAGGGGAATATCATGCGCAATCTGGAGGAGGTCACGCCGATACTGCCTCGGTACTACCATCTGCCGGTGAGGTATTTGGGCAGTGCCCACCCCTGCTCCCCCGTGGACCCTGTACAACTTGCCCTGGTCCCACTCATACCTCACATCTCTCAATCCCCCAGGATCACTTCCAGCCCTCCGTCTATAGGGGTCTAAGGTCCGTTCACTGGCTGTTTCTTTAGCAAAATCAGCAGGGGAATCCCAGGTCAGGGCAGGGACAAGCTCAGCAGGGGGTGGGTACTCGACTCTTACCGGAACCTCAGGTGGAGCGGCAGCATGCTCTTTAGCTTGGTGGTGACTGGATGAGCTTCAGCAGGTGTCTCGGTGCCAAAAGTGGAGATCAGGACTCCCAGATCATTTCCAAGGAGAACCTCAGCTGGCAAGTTCTGCATTACTCCAGATGAACCCTTGCGGTAGGAATCCGGTAGACATGGCCTCCCGCTACCTGTACAGCCACAGACCGCTCAGTCTTGGCCCAGTCTGGTACCAGTTGGGGTTGGAATAGGGTGAGTGTGGCCCCAGTGTCCCGTAATCCTTGGACCCGATGGCCGTTAACATGGACAACCTGTTGGTGATGTTGCCGATTGTTGGGGGTGGCAGCCTGGAGAGGGTTAGCCTCATGAAAGACCCCGATGTCCTCATCCTCAATGGAAAAATTCCTCCATGAAGAGGTGGTGTCACTCGGGTGGTCCTGTAGGGAGTAGGCAGAGGCTTGGCCATAGGGAGTGGTGGGTCGGTTAGAGGTGCCCCAAGGGGGTTGGCTGCTCTGGGGCCTTGGTGGATTCGGGGGCAATGAATGCGGATGTGCCCTGTTTGGTTGCAGCCATAACAGCGTGGGCCAGACCGCTTTGGGTCAGAAGGTGTGGGTGGTCTGAGGCATTCTCGGGTGACCAGAGTGGGCACCACTGGTTGTGGACGAGGTGCAGGGGGAATGGCGGGCTCAGTTAGCCTCCTGTTGTCCAGGTACTCATCTGCCCAGCGACTAGCGTCGGCTAAAGTTAGGGGGTGTTTGTCCCGGACCCAATGTCTAACATCCCCTTGAAGTCCATTGTAAAACTGCTCCAGTAACAGCAGTTGTAACAGTTCCTCTAGCTTGGTGATCTGATACCGTCAGAGCCAGCTGCGGGCACCGTGTTGTACCTGATGTCCCCATTCAGTGAAGGTGTCCTGAGGTTTCTTCTTGAGTGCCCGAAACTTTAAGTGGTACGCCTCTGGGGTGAGAGCGTAGCGGGACAGCAAGTGTTCCTTAACAAAATCATAATCCAAGCAGTAGCTGTCGGGTACAGTCCTGAATGCGTCTGCAGCCCGACCGGTTAGCTTGCTGCTCAAAATGGGGACCCGGTCTTGGGCTGCCACACCATGGATGGTGCACAACCATTCAAAGTCCTGAATAGAGCTATCAATGTCCCCATCCGCCTCTGGGAAAGTTTTAAAAGCAGCATAGGGAATTTTCTTTGGTCTGGTTGCAGTCTGGAGAAGGCGGGAGGTAATCCTCTCCCAGACCGAGCCCTCGGTTGATGACTGGGAGTGACTAAGCCGCAGTTGGGTGGCATCGTCCAGGGCCTTGGAAATCTGTTCGGAGGTGGGAGTGCTGCCGAACAAAGCCAAATGCCACTCCACCTCTTGTCGTAAATCCGAATGGTATAGAGGTCTCCGTACGGTGCTAAGTGGGCTTGGCGTTTCAGGGGCTGATGAGCTGCTCTGTTCCTCAAACTCATCCTGTGAAGCAGAGTTCACTTCTGGCGGAGCAGTGTTCACTTTAAGCGTAGCAGAGTGTGCATTAGGTGAAGTGGGGTGCACATCCGCTTGGTCTAGGGCCATAATCTTGTCCAACAGTTCCTCTCTGGTCTTGGAGCCAGCGATACCTCCTCGAGCGACAAGCAGGCTTTGGAGAGCTGGCTTCCGGAGGTCTCGTATATCCATCTGGCTGAGCAGGGACGTCTCTGTGAAAAAGATGGGGTCCCGGTTGGTGGTTTGGACTTTCTCCACAATGAGGAAAGATCTCACCGCTGCCAACCAATTGTGGCGGAACCGTTCCGCCTGTGCTTCCTCATCCGGAGCGATGCGTCTCACCCAATGGCCCCCTTTTCCAGCAAGTCTTCCAGCACTCTGCCAAGGCAGGTATTAGAGCTCAAAACAATCCCTTCCCTGCTCTCCCAAACCACGAGTCGGAACTTTGTGTAGGGTGAAAATGAATGACTCTTTATTAAACACAGCTCAGTATATACAGCTTCACCCCCACCCCCACCAGACAGCCTGGCACCGGGTTTTACCCACCCACAACAAAACCCTACAACCAACAATACAGTATGTACTCTATTAGAAGTGAAAGACTAGGAGGTCACATTTCCCTAAACAAACAGTGTAGAATGTCTGTGAAACATATACAGCTTTACAAAGGGGAGAAAACTGGAACAGAGAGGGCAAAATGTTATCACAAAGGGACAGTTCATCACACCATCCCAGTCAAGTTCACCACTGGCTCTTCTACCCAAAGGAAACAGCACACAGTCACTAAGACTCTGGGCTCAGGTGTGTACTCACAATGTCACAGGATCACCGAATGCCTCCTTCCAGTATCCACTAGACACTCTTCAGTAAGGGAGAAGTTGATGCTCACAATGCTACAGGACAGCCGGATGCCTTATTCCAACTTCCACTGGACACACTTCAGTGAACTCCTCAGACCTTAGGTGACTATCCCTTGATTATCTCCAGAAAAGGATTTTTGAAATAGGTTCCCCAGTTATGCCACAGCTGGGAGCTCAATGAACATGCGGCAACTCCAACAAACTGCCCAGAATGGCAGAGCCCCCCAGGCTGGGGAATGTTCCTATTTATGTGCTCTTTATCCACTTACTGGGCACATCTCCCCCAGGGATTGGCTGCGGCACAATAAATATTAACACTGCCCATTTTCCTTGCTCAACCTCCTATGTTCCAGAAGTCTCCCGAAGGCAGGGGAGAGCAAACAAACCTGCAGCCTGTGAAACCCAGAACAGTCAAAAATCAATAGCTGCTCCAACGATTACAGGGGAGTCAAAAAGAACTACATTTACCTAACATCCAATCAGCCTATCTAGGAGGGTGTTACAATAGCATTGATTGATAATGGCTCCTCTGGATAGTCTTGCTGTCATTGGGCAGCACAGTGGCTAAATGGTTAGCACTTCCACCTGGCAGTACTAGAGTCGTTCAAATCCCAACCATGGCACCACCTGCCTGGAGTTTGCATGTTCTCCCTGTGCCTGCGTGGATTTCCACTGGGTATTCTGGTTTTCTCCCGCATTTCAAAGACATTCTGGTAGGTTAATTGGCTCCTGTCTAAATTGACCCTGGTATGTGTATGTATGAATGTGAGCTAGGGACCTTAGATTGTAGGGTTAGGGACTGATGTGAGTGTAAAATACAGTATATATGTAAAAGAGCTGTGTAAATTGATGGTGCTATATAAGTACCTGAAATAAATAAATAATTGTCAATGCAGGGCAAACTTTAGTATTATTTTCTGGTGACTGTGTTGCATTTTTTTCAAAATGAAGCATGTGACAGCAGTTCTGTACAGATCACTGCCACAATGGACAAGGAAGGGGACGGCAATGGCTTGTATTTTCCTCAAAAGTGTAATTATGTAACCAAAAAGAACATTCTTTTTATACTGTTTATTTTTGGGTAAGCGAAAAGCTGCATACAAGCAACATACAACATACTGTATCCTCATTACTACCTTTCACACACAACTGAAAAACCTCTGAGCATCTTAAACCCAACAGTAGATCAGATTTTTTTTTTTGGAACACAGAGATAATCTGCTAAACAGGTATTCAGTTTGACAAATTATCAGCACAAGTATTTTTTTTTATGAATTTCAGCTATAAAATTGTGCTGTGTTTGTATGCACCAAAATGACAGTATTGATGTAGAGAAGTGCAAATGATCATTCCAACCAAACAGTGCACAGTAATTCATTCTGGGATCTTACTGTTGTTGAAATTGTTTAGAAATACGAGTATTGTTCTGCATAAAAACACATTCTAAAAATATTCTTTTATATTTGAGTCCAGTCTTGAAATTGAAATAAGCATAACAAGATAAATACAAAAATGAATTAAACTGATAAGAATAGTTTTTTTTGGCTAATAGGACTGCAAAGAGAGGGAATAGAGAAATTGACTGCTATTATTATTGTACAACAAGCAGGGCAAATTCAGCTCACAGCTCTTTTACAAATTTTTCTCTTCTTATCCAAGATCAAACTGGGCATATTTCAAGCAATAAGCTAGCAGAAGAATGACATTGGCAGATAAAAAAAATACACCCTTCAAAGGGCATGTAAACTGTCCAATAAATATAAAAATAGAGCACAGCACAGCAAGCCTTTTTTTTTTTAGAACAGAATGTACTGTATGTCTTATTCCACACAAAATAGTATAACCACATGTATATCGGTGGGAAGGGACTAAAGGAAAAAAACAAATCATCCAATCAAATGAGGAGTGTAGTGCAGTAAATCCTTTTTAGAATAGAAGGTATTCACGTCTCATTTCTTCACATGTCTCATTCCAGCACATATCCAAAAAATTAGAGGCATTTTTGAACAGTCGGGGGAGCCATGCTAATAATTACTTCAAGCCTCATTGGCCAGATGCACATCACGAACCTGTCAGCACTGCCTACCTTCTTGCATCAGCTTCTATGGCATGCAGCGAAGCAAACATACATGTTTCTCACCTGGCCTATCAGAGTGGTGAAATCTCCACCTGCTCTTGGCCCTGTCACTTCCACATCCAATTACTGCAGTGTCCTTCCTCTGCCTGCCTGCCCTGTCCATTAAGAGTTGGTGCAGCCTCCGGCTTGCTGCCATTGCTACACTTTTTCACAAGCTAGCTGCTGTTCCCCTCCGCCGTTAAGCCTGTCTGCTATCCTGCTTTCATATTTGATTTCTGTGTAGCAATCTCTGATTTGTATCTTTTTTTTATTGGTGTCTTGTCTGCTGCCTAAACTGACCTTTGGCTTGTTGCCTGCTCATCTGTTTCACCTGCCTGCTTAAACTGACCTTTGGCTTCTTGCTTTTCTCATCTGTTTCACCTGCCTTCCCTGACCTCTTACTTGCATCTTGGTTATCCAAGGTCACAGCCTTCCCTGACCCCTGGTCGGTATTGTGGAGATCTTATCTGCTCTACAGTTACTTGTATTGTATTCATCTGCTTCAGACCAACTTCTCTGTGTCTTCTTGACATGTGTGCTCAGTAGTGCGTGGTGCTTGAGCATGGTGAACCCAGTAGTTGCAAGAGAAACACAGCGCCTCTGAGCGTAAACTGTAAATATTTAATGGTGAACATAAATAAAACCGCTCACATGTAGGAGAGTATAAGTAGGCTCATACGGGGTTAAACAAGGCACAACACCAAGGAGTTGTTATCTGGTGCATGGAACAGGATGGCTAGCTGGCAGCAGTGAGCGCTGGAGAGGTGTCAGGATGAAGCATGTGATGCAAGTCTGTGTGAACTTAGGCTGGGCAGCAGGGTGCACTGGAGCGATGTCGGCCGAAGCCTGGAGATGAAAGCCTGGCAGAGTCCTGTGTGCTTGGGAGCAGTGGCGATGGCGTGTGACATCATAAATCATGTGACGCGTTTCTGAGCATGCATGGGTTCTGAAGACCGGCGTGCTCCTTTCTCGAGCATGGGCTATCCTGTTCCATGCTCCAGATAACTCCTTGGTGTTGTGCCTTGTTTAACCCCTTTATGAGCCTACTTATATTCTCCTACATGTGAGTGGTTTTATTTATGTTCACCATTAAATATTTACAGTCTACATTCAGAGGCGCTGTGTTTCCCTTCTCGTCCACTCCAGAGTCTTTGCTTCACTCTACCACAGATTGCTGGGTGTTTCAGACCATTTATTCCTCCACTAACTCCTGATCCCACATCCAGCCTAGAGACTATGTGGACTGCTTATTCCATGCGCCTATCTCCCCCCCTTTTTTAATTCAACCCAGTGGTTGCAACCTGGGAACAGCATGCAGCTGTGAGGGGGTCCTTGGTGAATAGTGGTCAAACTTTCGGGGATCCCTGCTCTAATATGGGAGCATCCTTGTAGTTTTGGTGAGTCCTGACCAACTCCCATGTTTTACTAGTTCCAGTGTGATCCTGATGCAGCTCCCAGGCCATTCCTCTTCCAGTGTGATCCAGCGTGGTTTCCACTGTCCAGATCCACTTCCCAGTTTTAATTAGTTTTTTTTGGTGTTCTGCCCTACCTTAAGTAACCTGTTAGCCCACACTCTCAAGCATGTCTACTGCCTCTCCTTGGCTAACCAATACAGTGTAACTGCCAGGTCCACACCAAAGCACTTGTCACCTTGAAAATTTGCTTGGGTGTGAGAGACTGGCTAAGTTTAAATAGACTGGGCAGAGGAAGAAAGCTGCCCTGACAAAGCCAATAGCAAGCAGAGACTGCAACGCTTTGATAGGATGTGGCAGTGACAGGGCAGACTGTCAGGGATCCAACCGCGGTAGCCTCTAGCACTCCACAGACCGGATTACCCAAAGGCGTGGAATCTAAGCTCCGACCTGCTTGTTCACAAGGGCCCCTGATGGTGGGGATGGACTTGGAGCAGGCCGAGACCAGATCACGGCCCCTGGGTTCACCCAGCTGTGGTAGAAGCGCCATTGGAGGTGTATAGCAGGTGAGAGTCTGATGTGAGGAGGTAACAGGAGCAGCGTCGGGCAGGCCGGGTCGGTAACAGTGGTGGCGGCGTAGTACAAAATCAGCAGGCAGAGGGATACACAGGTCACAAGCCGGGTTCATTAACAGGAGGTCAGAACATACAGGGTTAAGCAGGAGAATGGTCAGACAAGCCAGGGATCAGAGCAGGAGACAGACAGCAAATCAGGGTCAGGCAGGGTCGGCAACAAAACAATCTACAATCAGGAACTTCAGGAAAACAGGTAAGACCATATGGCACTTGAGCATTGCAAGAGCCGGGTTTAAATAGCCCGCCCAACTCCTGACAGGCGCTCCTGGGTCCTAGTGCTTGCCCGGCACCGTCATTGGTGACAGGCGCGCCTGGGTCCTAGTGCCCGCCTGCCTGAGGTTTTGTCAGGATTCTACACATGTGCAGATTCGATCGCCGCGGCGATCTTCCCATTCCCTGACAGCAGACAGCAGGAAGAGTTTGTACTGCTCTGATTGCATGCAGCAATGACTGTTTACATTGGAGACAGAAGCCATGCTCATTAGCCGTGACTCATTAGCTGTGAGCCACAAAAGCAGATGTTGCGCTGGATCAATGAAGGTGTGTAGATGAAACAGCTGTACACAATGAAGCCAGCTACTCAGTAACATTCATTGTATAAATTCTTTACTGGCCACATGGCAGAATACAGCTCTAACATGTTAACGCTTTTCGACCGAGCATGGTTTATATCTAATAGCACTTTATCATTTTATGTCTATGAGAAAGGAAGAAGGAATGGCAGATCATTTTAACTGATGGATCAAACATTTTTTACACCCATAATTTTGCTTGATATGGGTTTGATCCCATTTCAGTTAGACCTATTGGCTGATCTTTATTTGTTACCAGACATGGCTCAGTGGATCATCTACATTCATGTTACATTTTGGTATATGATTTCATCCACAAACAATTTTAATGTCTATACGCATTTGTTTTTACTCTAGTATCTGGGACTGCCTGGGTACCTTTTAGCTTAGTGCCTCCGACTAACTGTGTAAACATGTATTCCAAAAAGGCTATAGATCTCTTTGGTGCACATAAATGCCAATGCTCATTTACACATCTCTCAGTTTTAAATGTACTTCAGCTGCTGCAAATAAGATTAAATTTGCATCAACAATAAGAAATGTCAGTGGGTATTGACACTTGTATCCACCAGAGAGAGCTGTTGTCTCTGTGGAGGTCCCTTACACAATGATGGTGCCATTCACACACCTACTGGAAAATAATATTTTTTTCGAAAACAATACCATAACACATTTGCTTTTGCAAAATGTAATAATTATGCAAAGCCAATAAATATTAATAAAATCACACATTTATAAATTCAGCTCTCAAACACCTATTATATGCATAAAATACTAAGGGGTATAGCTAAAATAAAACAGTGTGGCGATCATCAAATATTCAAGGGTGGATAATCATTTCCTGTAACTTAAAACATTTACCAGGAACATTCACCATCAGCAAATATTTAGTATATTGAAATAGTCCTAAAAAACCTCTGTTGTTCCCCTTTGTCAGTCCATAATTGTAGTCTCAAGCAGTTCTTATAAGCAGGACATTTTTGGCGTCAGTAGCACCTCCTGAATGCCTGTCAACTGCTGCTATACTGCAAAGTGATCCACCACAGATAGTTTTGCAGTTTACCACCTATCTAAAACAAGGCATAGGCCTCTGATGCTTGTCGCAGGCTGTACCACTTCTCTGGAAAGCAATCTGGCCTGGATGGTTTCTCAAAGGCAGCTAAGAGTTGTTTTGAAGGCATACTGAAGGTCATAGTACCACCTCATGAATGCCTGGTCTTTTTGTTATACCAAGGGGAATTTTACATTAAAATACAGCACTGTACCACTTGCCAAACTATCGTACTGCGAAGATCCCAATGGTTGCCATGTCACTTAGTAGGTGGGCAGTTGGTAAAAATGCAGCTCATAACGTCCTTACAAGATGTCTGCAACTTACAAGCTGACCTCAATGCACTGTTTAATTGGGCAACTATGTGGCAAATGAGGTTTAATGTTGATAAATGTAAGGTTATGCACTTGGGGGCTAAGAATATGCATGCATCATACATACTAGGGGGAGTACAACTGGGGGAATCAATGGTGGAGAAGGATCTGGGGGTTCTGGTAGATCACAAGCTTAATAATGGCATGCAATGCCAAGCTGCGGTTTCTAAAGCAAGCAAAATCCTCTCTTGTATTAAAAGAGGTATAGAGTCCAGAGAGAGAGATATCATATTACCCCTGTACAATTAATTAGTAAGACCTCATCTGGAATATGAAGTTTAGTTTTGGCCACCAATTCACAAAAAGAACATTGGGGAACTGGAGAAAGTAGAGAGAAGGGCAACCAAACTGATGAGAGGCATGGAGGAGCTCGGCTATGAGGAATGATTAGAGGAACTGAATTTATTCTCTCTTGAGAAGAGGAGATTAAGGGGGGATATGATCTCCATGTATAAATACATCAGTGGTTCATATAGTGAACTTGGTGTAGGGTTATTCAGCCTGAGGTCATCACAGAGGACAAGGGGGCACTGGAGGAAAAGAAATTTAATCTCCAAACATGGAAAGTTTTCTTCACAGTGAGGGCTGTGAAAATGTGGAATAGACTCCCTCAAGAGTTGGTTCTGGCCAGCTCAGTGGATTGCTTTAAAAAAGGCCTGGATTATTTTTTGGATACACAGAATATCACTGGATACTATGTAAACTGTCTTTTATTTTGCTGTGGCCCATGTGAACTTAGCCATATGGTGGCTATGCACAATTCGATAAACAATTTTTTTTTATGTCTTCATGTAATCGATCTATAGTTGACAACCCATACAATTCGTTTGAGGAAGTGGATTTTGATGGATAGTTAATATATGTTCGTAACTTATCACATTTCTGTTTCCACCATGTAACCTCATAGTCTGGTTGATAAAAACATGATTATATTCATAGGCAAAGTATCTCAGTGCTGCCAATTGATGCAAAACAATTGACAATATCATGCCCTGGCCGATTGATTCAGTATGATCGAATATGAATGAAACTGAGTCTAAAGCAATTGGAATGGAAGTTCTCTATTCGATAGTTTTCAGAGTTGATAGAATAGCACATCAATTAGATAAACAAAAATAAAGTGTGTGTGGCCACCATTAGAGATCACATGGGATGCTATAGACGTTATTTAAAACCAAATTGACACAAAGTCCTGAGTATTTTTTATTTATGTTAAATATAATGTTTAACCCACATCTAGTAATTAAGTGTGTCATTCTTTTTGCACTGTTAAAGGATAAATTCCCCTTAAATGTTAAATGATCCACCTGTTTTTAGGGAAGATGTATTATGTTCCAGCATCTGCAGCCTCTTCCATGTGAGCCGGTGACAGCGGGCAGTGGATCTTCTCCCTGCACCCACTGTCACAACTTGAATATAATGCGTCCATGGGCGTCTCTGCCCACATGGCTGCATCATTCATTTACAGTTTCCTGTGAATGAATGTCCACAAGGCTTGTAGTTCTCAATGAGTGGTCTCATAATCCATTGATCTCCTGGCTCTCAGGTAATTGCCTGCCCATATGAGTTATGGACAGACATCTATCCTGAGAGTCTGCAGGAGCCTGACATTGCACCTGTGATCTGCTGACCGTGGGTACAATGCTCTGCATTCTCCTTAAAAAAAAGAAAAATGCACATTTTTTTTACTGGCAAAAAATGTGTAATTATTTTTTTCAAAACGTAAACTTATCCTTTAAACTTGCCAGTGATTATATATTCTCACTAGGATGGGTGGAAATTAGCTGTTTTTTGGCTAAGGTTTTAAATGCTGCTAAGAAACCAAACACATTTGCTTTGTTAAGGCAAGTGAAAATTCAGTAATAATGTACATGCAAGCTTCAAAACATTTCAATTAATTACAGAAACATTTCAGTACTATTTAAGTCCAGAAAATATTCAGGTTTCAATTAAAGTATACCTAAAGCATTTGGATAGAGTGCAGAGGGATTAGAACACATGTAAGATTTGCATTGCTGCCTGTGTCCCCATTAGGGAGATTCACACTCTGTTTTTCATGTTTAAAATTTTCATTGGAAGTCCCACATTTTGGGTAGTCCCCAGAACACCAATAGAATGTAAACCTTCCAATGAGTCACATTCCAATCTCAGCATATCACACTTCCGTGGTGCATAATCTGCACCTCACTCTGCTGTCTGTTCAGGGGTGGATTATACACTACAGGAGCGCAGTATGCTGAGGATTGGAAGGCAACTTTATAATTGTCCGTGCCTATTTAGTATTTGATATTTCATCTCAGATCCCTTTAGCCATATATCTGCTACCTGGATGTATAGGATTATATCTGTTGCCCAGGATTGGTTTATTCCATTCTCTGCTTTAGTTTGGATATCTTTAAATTTATCATCCACCTGGTATCCTCCTCTGGTGGGTTTGGTGTGGCTCTGATATCCCTTTGTTTGCTCCCAGGACTGATCGCTGGGGTCTGAAGAAGCCATAATTTGGTGAAACGCATTGATCTAAGACTGAAAGAACATTACTACTATATCTATACTTTACTTATTGTGGATACTAAGTCTGACAACATGTGATTAGCACTTACATATCCAGTCCATTGGGAGTTGTATATAACCTGGGACTTTTTTTTGCTCCTGGGTATCATTCTTGTTTTTGGGGGCATGTTCTCTGTTTTTATGTTATTTTTTTTGTATATGTGTTTTTATCCATTTGATAATTCACAGTAATTGATTCTGGAATTCTGCTCCTAAATCAGGACTTTGTTCAAAGGCACAATCAATAATATTCTGCATAATAATATATTCTAACAAGATCCTTTGATATTTTATTCTAGTCTTGAAGCAGAAAAAATGCAGCAAGAAAAATGCAAGAATGAGCTAAACTGACAGGTATAGATGTATTGGTGAATGAGAATACAAAGGGAGGAAGTGGAGAAAAGGGGCGCTTTTATTATCGCTCAACCAGAGAGACAAATTCAGCTCACAGCTTGCTATAGACAGACATTAAAAAACAGACACGAGAGAGAGAGAGAGAGAGAGAGAGAGAGAGAGAGAGAGAGCGTATTAATTAGTGCGCTCTCTCTTGTGACTATTTGGGTTTTAGTGAATGTTTGGTGAACACTGCTTAACAACTTGCCCTCTAGAGGATTTACCTCCCTTCCTGACCAGGTGCTGTGCTATTTCAACTGGTAATTGCGCAGTCATGCAAAGCTGTACCCAAACAAAATTTAAGTCCTTGTTTTCACACTAATAGAGATTTATTTTGGTGGCATTTGATCACCCCTGGGGTTTTTATTTTTTGTGCTATAAACAAAAAAAGACCAAAAATTTCAAAAAAAATTATATATTTTACTTTTGGTTATAAAATATATATAGTAAACTCAAAGTTAGTCATAAATTTAGGCCAAAATTTATTCTGTCTTTGGTAAAAAAAACCCAATAATTGTCTAGTAATTGCTTTGTGCGAAAGTTATAAGTCATTTTTTCTCACAAGGTTTTGAAAAAGAAAAAAAATTTTTTTTGTTTTCTTTCTTCATTTTCCAAAACCTTGTGGCAACAAACAAGATCTGCAAAATACTCACTGTTCTTCTTATCGAATTCCTTGGGGTGTCTACTTTCCAAAAAGGGGTAATTTGGTCATTTTTTTGATTGGGGGCATTTTATGCTCAGCATTAGAAATTTATGCCACACATAACTCACTCTTCTAACCACCTGAAGACCAAGCCTTTTCTGACACTTTTTGTTCACATGAAAAATTCAGCATTTTTTGCTAGGAAATGACTTTGAACCCCCAAACATATATATTTTTAAAGCAGGCACCCTAGTGAATAAAATGGTGGGTGCTGCAATTTTTTATGCCACATAGTAATCGTGCAGCGATTTTTCAAACGCAAATTTAAAAAAAAAGACACTTTTTTTACTTTTAATGTACAAAAACACATTATATTGGCCAATTGTTTGGTAAACTATAAAAGATGATGGTATGTCAAATAAATAGATACCAAACATTACACGCTTTGAAACTCTGCACTCCCCGGGCAATGGTGACAAACTGCATACATTTTTAAATATCCATAGGAGACGCTTTCAAAGCCTTTAGAAGCTACCATTTCAGATTTACAGAAAAGGTCTAATGCTAGAATTACTGCTCTCAATCTGGCGTTTGCGGTGATACCTCACATGCATGGTGCAACTGCTGTTTACATACCGACACGGGGGACACGGGAATGTAAATATCCCCTGTGACTGCTATAGGCATTGACAGGTATTCTTTTTTGAGAAATCTGGGATCTATTAGACTCTAGATATCTCCTCTGCCCTTACATCATCTGATCTCACCAAGATCAGTGTGATCAGATGTTTTCCCAATTTATAATCAGCACTGTTTATATCCTGCAAATCTGAAGTGATGAAATGCTCGTAGCTTCTGATTCCTATAGAAATGATTGGCGCCATTCCGATCTCCAATCAGCTCTATGGTCAGCTGGCAGAAACAACGGCTGCATTCTCAGGTTCCCCCGATTGGCACGGGACTGCCCAAGAAAGCCGTGGATGGCAGCAATGGGGGTGGAGCTTCTTCTCCCGCTGCTTGTAAAAGCAATCCTGCAGCTAATTAGCCACTAGGTTTGCTTTTACATGAAAGCTGATTGCCGGCTGAAAACAAATGATACCAGGATTATGCCTGCAGCTGGCATCATGCTGGTATAACCACTCAAAAGTCCAGTGATGTACCAGTACGTCGCTGGTCCTTGTTGGGTATATATGCTATGCTCTTTTTTTTATGCAGCCTGTGGGCTGAATGAAAAAAGAGAAGAAATCTCTGCCAGAAAAAGTGTGTATTATGCCCACCATTAGAATATACCGCCCTGCATCCACCCACTTCTAATGGTGGGCACACATGAAATGTTCTTTTTTTTTCGTTCAGCCCCTGACAGATTCCTCTATTCACATCAATCAATGTGGATGAAGAAATCTCTGCCTAAAAATGTTTTTAAAAATATATGTACTGCACACACTTACGTATATTCTGAGAGCATGACCTTGTTGCTCTCAGAAAAAACAGATCGGTGCTGCAGTCGAATGGCAGTCCTGCAAAGAAAACAGCAATGGCTAACAATAAAATAGCAACTATATAAAACAACTTTTTTATTGAAAAATGTGCCAAAAATATTATAAAATATATATGTCAAAGCATAGGGGACATCACCCGCTGGCCACTCCAGGCCCCCATGCTTGGGCATATATGCTTTTTTTTAACTGCGGATGAAAAATCCTATCCAACAGCGCTGCACACACTTACTTATGTATATTCTGAGAGCAAGACACTGTCAAAATAAACAGATCGGTGCTGCAGCTGAATGGCATTCCTGTAAAGAAAACAGCAATGGTTGACAATAAAACAGTAACAATAAAACCGTAGCTTGACAACAAGAAAATTACAACTATTTTTGGATTTTAAATTTTTTTTAACTTTTTATTTTTTTTTCTGTGTCTGCTACAGACACATCTTTGTTGGGGTGTCCTTTGGGTAGGGGTACGGCATTGGGAAAATGCCTCTCATGCTGCCGGCTAACTGCATCTGGGTTGGGGGTTTGGGCCATAGCACCTTCAGGATACAAAGAGGCTGCGATGATCTTTTCCTGGAATTTTAGGAAGGTTCCACTACATCCAGTTGCTTTGTAAAGCACAAAAGTGTTATATAGAGCCAATTGAAATAAATAAACAGACAGTTTTTTTGTACCAGCGTCTGGTAAGGTTATGGTCATGGACACAGAGGGGCTTCTCAACAACACCAGCTGCTGTGGAAATTTGGATGGTCATGTCTGCATGAATGGAAGACAGGACAAAAACATCCCATTTGTCTTTCCACTTCACTGCGAGCAATTCATTGTTTTTTAAGCAGGCTTTTTCCCCCTTTCTAAGATGGGTATTTACAACCCGTTGGGGGAAGCCCTAGCGATTAGGTCGCACAGTGCCACATGCACCAATTCCAAGATTGTATAAATGTCTAAATAATGGCACACCTGTATAAAAATTGTCCATGTATAAGTGGTACCCCATATGGAAAAAGGATGACACTAAGTCCCAAACTATCTTGACACTGCTCCCCATGTAGTCTGGGCATCCAGGGGCTCCACTTAAATCCAAAACTTACATGTATAGCCTGTTGCCCTCTCACAGGTCTTATTCATCTTGACCCTATATCTGGCGAGCTTGCTGGGGAGAAAGTTTTTGAATGCAAGACAGCCAGAAAAACTAATGAGGAACTCATCAACACAGATGTTTTGTTGGGGAGTATAGACATCTGCAAGTTTTTGGTTAAAGTGATTTATGAGCGGCCAAATTTGCATAGCCAGTGAAATTCAGGGTCACCCCAAGGACAGCAGAGTGTATTGTCGTTGAAATGCATATATCACATTATATTCTCATATCAATCCTTGGCCATGGCAGCAGAGAACACGGGCATATGATTAATCGGGTCTGTGGACCATTACAAACGCATTTCATTTTTTTTAGTAATGCCCATGTTGAGGGTTAGGCCCTAAAAAACTTTAAATTCAGAAATCATAATTGGTTTCCATTCAAATAGTCTGGCAAGGTTTGAATTTGGGTTGGTGGTGATAAATTGTTTTGCATATAAATTGCTTTGATCCACAATCAATGCATACAGATCTTCTGTGAAAAACAGCTCCATAAAATCAAGGGGAGTAGTTAAATTTGCTGTTTCCACCTGAATTCTGGGTTGGGCAGTGAATGGGGGAAGTACAGGTGCTGCAGAATTTGTGGGCTTCCAATCAGGATTTTCAAGCTCATCTGGAAGGACACTATGGGCTGTGGACACTAAGGACACTGTGTTCGAATTATTGGTGGCTGCGGGACACTACTTGTGCTAGCTACCGCACCAGCTTGTACTGCACTCTTTACCTTTCGCTGGACATTTTGGCCACTAAATTTATAGGTATCTAGTGTGAGGTGATTGTAGCCGTATTAGTGCATTTGCGACAGAAACAATTGAGTACTGTCCATGATACTTTTTTTATTTGCACTAACATACAATTTTGAGGACAAGCTTTCGGGGTATGTCCCCTTCTTCAAAGTCCAAGCAGTACTATTACAAATCACAAAGTTTAAATGGAATACTCAAACACACACGTCAACTTTCTAGACACCACAGTATACATCAGGGATGATACGCTTCACACCTCAATATACAGGAAACCCACTGACAGATGCAACTACCTCCACAGTTCCAGCTTCCACCCCAACACACGAAACGTGCCATCATACACAGTCAGGCCATTAGATACCACCGAATATGTTCTGACCCACGAGACAGAGATAAACAGCTCGGGACACAAGCAGACTCCTTCGATAAGAAAGGTTACAAGGACAAAACTAGCAACACCAGCATAAACACAGCCTTGAAAACCCGAAGAGAAAATCTACTTCAGTACAAGGAGAAAAAAACAAACAACGGTGTACCTCTAGTAACCACATACAACCCAGCACTAGAAGGGATAAGAAAAATAATCAAAGATTTACAACCCATCATAACAGAAGATGGAACTCTGAAAGAAATATTCCAGCAACCCCCAATACTGGC
The DNA here is from genome assembly GCF_062004578.1 of Staurois parvus. NCBI lineage: Eukaryota > Metazoa > Chordata > Amphibia > Anura > Ranidae > Staurois > Staurois parvus. Next base: position 318,175 of record NW_028318658.1, on the reverse strand, counting down.
CTTCAGACAACCCCCCAACCTCAGAAATAAACTAATTAGTAGGAAACTTCCTTCTGATTATGATGTCACAAATAATGGAAGCAAACCCTGCAATAAGAAACGCTGCAAGCTGTGCAACCAAATCAATCCATCAAAAAGTGTCAGACACTCAAAAGAGATCTTTAATATCTCCAGATCATACAGCTGCACCTCCAGTAATGTTGTGTATCTTATCCAGTGCTGAAAATGCAGCAAAGGATCTTATGTTGGCGAAACAGGACAGAAGTTGCAAACAAGGATGAATTTGCACAGACATACCATCAAGGAACATAAAGAAGATGACCTCTGCACACCTGTAGGACACCATTTCACACAACCAGGCCACACAATGGGAGACTTCAATGTTTTAGTTCTGAAAGGAAAATTCAAATCCATTCAGGAAAGAAAAGCTTTTGAACTAAGAATGATAATTCTATTTGACACAAGAGATAACGGCCTTAATTTGGACATGAGATTCCTCACTCATTATCCAACAGTTTTATGACTATTAGCTTGCTTGACCCCCTCTGTGTGAGTGTAGTATCCCCCCTCCCCCCCTCATTTTGCTGTATCTTATCTGTAGCCTTTTTTTTTTTTTTCCATCCCTTCTAACATTCTGCTTAAACTTTGTGATTTGTAATAGTACTGCTTGGACTTTGAAGAAGGGGACATACCCCGAAAGCTTGTCCTCAAAATTGTATGTTAGTGCAAATAGAAAAAGTATCACGGACAGTACTCAATAGGTATCTAGTGCGACTCATGGGAAAAAAGCACCTGGCCGTCAGGGAGTGCTTGAACCACTGCAAAACAATTTACCTGCAAGTGCTGGCAGAGACCAAGCCTGATCCTGAGAACACTGTGGTTTTGTGTGCAATGTGACATAGTGACACTGCGCTTGCTGGGGGAGAAGGGGGCCTGGGTAAGCATAGGGGCTAAACGCAGGTGCTGGCAGGTGCCGGGGTTGATCCCACTAACACTGAGTTTTTGGGGGCACTAAACTATTGTGAATGCTGGTATAGTTCTGATCTGATCGAAGATATTGATCTGTTCAAACACTACACTAGCAATGGAGGTTTATTGTGTATGTGAGCATGTTCTTGGCAATCAAGGGGTTAAATGTTATGACTGATGTAGTGTCGGGCAATCTGATGCTATCTGGGAGCGATGCTAACTGACGCTAACTGATGCTAATGCTATCTGAAATCGCTGGAGACACGAATGCAGTGATCAGTTAAAAAATCTGTACACTTACACTGTACTAATGAGACTGGTGACAGGGCAGTGAAGGGGTTAACGGGGGGGGGGGGAGATCAGGGAGTTACCCTGATGTGACCTAGCTGTGATTTTACTGTAATTGTGTGCTGCTTTTACTCACATGGATCTGCTTTCATCTCTCTGGGACAGAATATGCCCAGGGAGAGAAGATTGCATAATTTCCTGTACCTGTGTAAATGTAAACATAGGCACATGAAGATCATTCATAGGTCAGAGATCAATCAGCAGATCCAGGCTGAACATCACTGGCCTGAATGTGCTGCTTGATCTCTTGGGCATCAAATCACGGCATATACATGATTTTGTGCAGAGAGTCTGCCCTGTAGCAGTATTACTATAGGGTGGACTTAAAGCAGTTAATAAATATTATTATTATTATACAGTATTTATAAAGCGCCAATAGTTCACTCAGCGCTGTACATTACAAAGGGGGACAGAACATGTGACAGAACAACAACAATACAATGCAAAATATGTCTTTTTAGTATGTAATTTTAAGCTGTGTTTCCTAAAATTATTCTTGTTTTTAGGCGTTTGGATCTGTTATTGTTACTGTATCAAGATCTGCTAGTACATCTAACACTCATCTCCTCCAGACTAACAATGCTATTGTCCAGAGGTGCCCCATTGCTTCTTCATCCAGAGTGGAGGCACTCTAATAAAGGAGGAGTGTTACTGGCCAGATCACTGGGTGAAAACAGAGGGGAAATGGCCAAAAAAAGAAAACTAATGCAGCTACCACACCACCATATCTTAGGATTGGTAAGCTGCAATATATTGCATTTTTTGTGTTAGGTTTAATACTGGTTGTAAAGGCCAAAGGCTTCTATGCATGGAGGTAAAAAAAACTTCAGTGTGCAGTTGCCCCCTCAGTCCCTCCTAACACTTACCTGAGCCCAATCTTCATCCAGCACCATGCATGGGAGCATTGGTTCTCCTGGGCCTCTGTCTCCTCATTGACTGAAACACAGAAGTGGGACCCATTGGCTCCTGCTCCTGCCAATTACAGCCAGTGAGGAGGGAACAGGGGTGGGACTGAGCCCACACTGTGTGCCCTATAGACACACAGAGCTGGCTTGGGAGTGAGCATGCATGAGTGCCCCCAACACAGGGGGGGAAGCAACAAGTTCCAGCGGTGGACTCCAGAAGAGGAGAATCAGAGCTGCTCTGTGAAAAACCATTGGCCAAGCAGATAAGTATGACATGTTTGTTATCTTAAAGAAAAAAATAACCTTTAGATTGAACCACTTTAATGTTTTCTGAAACAAAAAGCTAAAAAAAGTATGCATGGAAGGGATTGCTTACCAACTGTATAACAAGAGTCCATTTTGCATTGCCTGCTCTAAAGAGTGGAGATAGATCCTAGTCTGAACCCCCCCCCCCCGAGCTATCCTATCAGGAAGTTGTCCTGGTGCCCCACCAAGCATTAGTGGCTGAAGCATTCAAGGGACGTGTATACTGTACATGAGGGTGCCGTGCAGGGAATGCCTCGCCCACTTATGATTGGCGGGGTGCCATGATAATTCACTAAGCTCTGGCAAAATTTCCTTGCAAAATTCCATTTCCCTTAAAAAGGGAACAAGCTATTTGCCATTAGTAAGTCAATTCCATAATGTTGGCTGTGACATCTTCACCTCTGAAGCAAAATATGTCAGCCACTAAAATAACTAAACCTGGCCATATATTATACAATTTTCTTGTTCAATTTCCTTTAGATTTACCTTGAACCATGTAATGCAAGGGGGTCTGTCTAATTGCATGCAAATTTAAAGTGTTTAGGTTTCACCTATTATATGGTTTTGGTAAATCTACAGGAAAATTGTATAATGTATGGCCAACCTTAGAGAAGAAAGGTACTCATAGGTGGGGCAATACACTGAACTATATAAACATTCCTCAGCTCTCGATCCAACTAGTCAGCATGGTTAAAAAGAGTTAAGTTGCTTCTTAAACCAGAAGTTTTTATTGTATACATTTCTAAATATACCTATGTAACACAACCCTTTCTTTAAATGATAGAAGCAGTTTAAAAAAGATTTCTCTGCTGATTAGCTGGATTGAAGGATGCAGTTTTTGTATTGTTAGCTTCACCTCTGAGACTGGTGCTGGTAATTAGAAAGACAGGACATCTCACTATAGCTGCTCATGGAGAGGGAGGAAATAAGTGTTATGAACAGATGCATTCTCCATTACAGTTGTAGCTTAGAATTTAGTGAGCACCCCAACCCCACGATGATTTCATCCTTCAGACATTGTCATCACTTTGCTCCTAGTTCATGAATGTAAAAAGACGTGTATTTAAACAATACCCACGCAACAGTTTAAATACACACAACTAAATAAATTCTGTGGTACCAAATATATTAAAATCCAAAACCTGTGGTGTGGGTGACTGTTGCCCTAATAGTCTATGTTGCCCATATACCATATAACAGATAATATAAATAGAAAGGCTGTGCTAAACCCTGTACACTGTGTAAAAGCTATTTGTGTACCGGTAACTTATGTGCAGAACTTTACACCAGCATTAAGCAACACAATCCAATAAGTCAATTCAATATCCTTTAAAGTTCTATTAAAAGTTCAAAAGTGAAAGTGCCAAAGTGCCTAAATTAAAGTGCAAGCATAAGTGCTGCAATTCATCTTAGACATAAATTGATCAGTGCTACATGTAAAATGTGCTTCCAGCTTCTCCAATCCATGTAATCACCCATCTCCCCTGTCGCGACCAAACTCACCAGAGGTTGTTGACCCTCTAAGCATATACCTAGGGATGGCCAATAAGCACTTTCACACAGCAATGCTGTGTACTCTATTATCCTCCTTGGGACCATACTCTTAATTCCACATAGCACATATGGAAAGAGGAAGCCAGAAAAAACCTTTATAGGGTATTACCTTTTATTAAAATCCTAAAAGTATATAAAACAGATGTACACTCACATTATATAGTGCCTGACCTGGCACCCGAAACAATCTGCCAAAGCTCTATATGGAGACACTGCTGGTGCAATGCACTTTGGATCCAGCGTGTGTTCCAAATGGCAGAAGTGGCGTAACCGGAAGCTCCTGGTCCTATGCATTTCGTCACATCTGGGATGTCCTCAGGTGGCCAAAGGCAGGGCAGGTAGCAGCAAAAAAGTGTAAAACCCTGCAGCTCAAGGCTGTCCAACTATCCCCAAATCAGGGTTTATGGTTTTTTGGAAGGCATATTTTATTTTTCTATTTTAATATTTTTGGAGCTGCAGAAGCATTCACTTGTTGCTCACATAGGCAAATCTTCCCTTTGTTTACTGCACATCACTGGATACTTGTGTGGTAAAGTAGTGTGCCCTGAGGAAGTCATGTGATTCGTGATGTAATGCGTAGGACGGAAGTGTGGTGATGTCATTTCCGGCACTGACAGCAGCAGCCATTTAGGTAAACCTATGCAATACACCCATGTGTGTTTTCTACAGCTTTTATGCTTGTGGGTCTGTGGACCCTTTGTTCTTCTTGTAAGTAGGCAGTTTGCTGTTTTACCTAATACATGTGTTAAAGCTTACTGCACTATGGGAGTCCTTTTGATTTAACTTTCCATGTGGGGGCCGCTTGAGAGGAGATTGGCTGGTTATTTCCATGAGGGGATACCACCACTATTGGTACATTTGTGAGAGCCTTTGGTTCCACCAAGAGGATTTCCTGGATTACAGCCAAGGGGGCAGATGAGAATAGGATCTCTGAGTGCTACATTGAAGCGTGTTGACCCCTGTGGGTCGCAGCATGGAGGTAAGCGTGCACGCTAGCTGGTGGCGGATTATTTATTGCAGTGATCACTGGATTTATCACCTATTGAATGAATACAGAATATTTTTGGACTGTGCACAATAATATTATTTTCTGTCACATTGCTTCTCACATTGTTCTTGGCACATGGTTTTTTTATGTCATGTGATTTATTATGATCTATTGCACCGGCACCAACCGATTTTGTGGCTCTTCCCCATTTCGTTTATCGGACATGCTGGAACATTCGTGAAAAACAATCATTCGAATCATTCCAATCATTTCGAAATCATTGGTGGCACCATCGGATTACAGAAAGATCAATGTTTTCGAAAAATCTTTCGGAATTCGACCCATGTAGGACCTGCTTTATTAGGTCACGATTAGGTGTTTATCATCCATTTTTCACTCACGTTATGGAGTTGATTTATTTAATTTGTTCACTTGTTGCATTTCTTTATCTTAATATATTCCTTTAATTTTATTTATATTCGCTATTGTCGTAGCACAGTATTTACATTTAAAAACCTTAGAGATGTCTGCATGAAAACCCCAGTAGATCAGCAGATTTAATACTCAGACCAGTCCATCTGGCACCAGCAAGCATGCCGCATTCAAAGTTGCTGAAGTCCCCTTTCTTACGCATTCTGATGCTTGGTTTGATCTCATTTGAAGTAATCTTCACCATGTCTACATGCCTAAATGCATTGAAGTGTTGCCTTGTGATTGGCTGATTAGCAATTTGTGTTACCAAGCAATTGAACAGTTGTACCTAATAAAGTGGTCAGTGAGTGTATTTATCCCCTAATGCCATCATTGCTATTATATTTAGGCAATTTTTTATTAAACAGAAAGAAAATTCAGGCAGGCCCACAATGAGAGGGAGAGATTCTGTACATGGGAGTAGTATGTTTTTAAATGTTTTTTTTCTAAGTACAGCTTAGACACTTGCCTTGCAGAGGTGATGGCTACAAGGAATCCCACCTTGTAGAGGAGAGTAGAGGGAGGAATGTCTCTAATGGGTGGAAAAGGACATTTTTGAAGCTCAACGTGAACCAGATTAATGAGAGGCCAACAGTCTCTGAAATAAAATAGAAAGGGCAGAAAAGTGACCTTTGATAGTGCTGAACAAAACAATGATCCAGGCCTAACTTTTATTTTATTTCTTATTATTACTTTTATTATTTTTTACTATAAGACTTAAAATTCGACACTGTCGACCACCCTCTCCTCCTTGCTAAGCTGCCCTCCCTTGGCATCAGGGACGCTGCTCTCTCCTGGTTCTCCTCCTACCTTTCCCAATGCTCCTTCAGCGTCACCTATAACACTGCCACCTCCCCCTCTCTGTCAGAGTCCCCCAAGGCTCTGTCCTCGGACCCCTCCTCTTCTCCATCTACACCTCCTCCCTTGGCAAACTAATACACTCCCACGGCTTCAATTACCACCTCTATGCCGACGACACACAAATTTAACTCTCCACCCCCCACATCACTCCCTCACTCTCCGCCCGCATTGCCCACCTCCTAAATGACATATCGGACTGGATGTCGCTCCACTTCCTCAAACTTAACCTGTCCAAAACCGAGGTCCTGGTCTTCCCCCCACCCCGCGCCCCCCCGCCCATCCTCTCCATCACCACTAACAACGCCACCATCACTCCCACCCCACATGCCAAAGTCCTGGGTGTCACCCTGGACTCCCACCTCTCCTTCCTACCCCATGTCCAATTGCTTTCAAGATCATGCAGGCTCTACCTCTGCAACATCTCCAAGATACGTACATTCCTCACCCCGGACACTATCAAACAACTCGTACACTCCCTCATCATCTCACGCCTGGACTACTGCAACTCCCTTCTCACTGGCCTACCCAAACAAACGCTATACTCACTCCAGTCGATCCTGAACTCAGCGGCTAGACTCATCCAGCTCACCAACCGCTCCACATCTGCCACCCCCATCTGCCAATCCCTTCACTGGCTCCCGATTGCCCAATGCATCAAATTCAAACTGCTAACTCTGACCTACAAAGCCATTCACAACGCTGCCCCAAACTACCTAACCGACCTGATACCTAAATACCACCCTACCCGTGCCCTTCGCTCCTCACAGGACCTCCTACTCTCTAGCTCCCTGGTCTCCTCCTCCCATGACCGATTGCAGAATTTCTCCAGGACCTCCCCCATCCTCTGGAATTCCCTACTCCAGTCCATTAGACTGTCACCTACCCTCATCTAATATTGGGGCAAAAATAAAAATAAAAACAATATTATTCATTACTCCTCATTTAAAGGAGAACACCAGGACAAGCAGTACTTTTAAAAATGTGCTGACTTATAAGGGGTTAAGTCCAACAAGGTGTATTCCTCCTCGTGGACTTATCTCTTTTATTTATATACATTTTATTGCATGCCAGGAGTACAGCTATACTTCTGGTGCTCTGACACTGGACCTTCAGGCCTCTGATTCTGCTGCTGCAGAGTTGTTTGCAGCTGCTCTGTCCATCCCTCCTCAACTCTTCTCAATCACAGTACGCTATGTATTTGTATTATGTGAATGCATTCACAAAATAATAAGTATTCTATGAATGGATA